>NC_133824.1:26675764-26978795 GCF_047830755.1 Zonotrichia albicollis | reverse complement strand
AAGAATACAGGAACAGCTCTTTTCAGAATATTTGATGCGGTCTATCTCATTGGAACAGCTTGTGGTTTAAATTCTTGAAGTTCTGGGCTGATAAATAAAGATGAATTAAAAAAATATTAAGGGTTTCATAATGTCTTTAGCTATTTTGGAGATATTTTTTATATGGGTACATATGCATATATGCATACCACTTAGCTGGGGCAGGGGAAAGCCATCTGACCCAGTGGGGAGCATGCTCTGGAAGGTTTATGTTTTTTAAAAAGAATATTTTTCTGAGGTGTGGTCTTGGGATATAAACTGTTTTACATTTAGAACTGTAGTTTGTCTCTTTCTTCAGGTCAGTCAGTGTTGACCAAATGGTGCTATGGAACAGTTGTTAGATTAACACAGCAAGTAAGTGCTGGGTAATTGTAGAGAAGGTTTTGTGTTCAGGGGAATTGGGACTGGTTTCTGTGGCATTTGGATTGTAATAATACCACAGGCCTGTGGAATCTATCACCAGGTGGCCAAGTGGCATCTATCAGAAAACAAGGCACTGTTGGGTGCTTTGTAGTGCTGCAGACAAGTGAAAGAAGATTCAGCATCCAGGAGTGTTTCTGTGATCAGCCTTAGTATGTTAAATGTCTAATTCGGGAATAGAAGGCTGAAGATAACACTGAGCACTAGGGAGAGGCTGGAGAAGCTTTAGCAACTGGCCATCTCATTGTACCAAAGCTCCTTCTCTTGTTGTATTGAAAATGTTTGCAGCCAGCAGTGCAAAGAAATGCACAGCCAAGCAGTTCACAAAAAAAGCCCCCAAACCTAACCACAGAAAAGCAAACAAAACCCCCCCAGTAGACAGCTATTGGTTGTGAGATAATTTCACTTTATATCTGTTACACTTAGAAAGCATAGTTGTTGGTGGTCATTTGCATGGTTCCAATAACATTGTGAAACCTGTTGCAACCTATGCCATTAAGTACAGCAAAAAAGCAGTGTCTCTCAGACCAGGAGGGGGAACAGAGTGGGAAGGTGTGCTAAAGTTTATTTCTATAGTAATTTTTCTTAGCTTTCATATTGTTGTTTCAGCTATACTAGTGATTACAATAGTGGGAGGGTTGGGATAGATAAGGTGTATGGCAGATATTTAGCACCAAAAAAAGAAGGGAGAAAATATGCATCCAAAAATAGCCACTACCACTACAATTTTTATGCATAGTCTTTACATGTTTAAATATTACTTTTCTCTTTGGCTTTTGGAACCTCCACAGAGATACAAGACCAGTGTGGGGCTGGTTCTATGCATAGGCCAGGCAAAGGAGTTGATTGCCTGGAAGAGCAAGAACAAGAGTTGTCTGAGGCAGAGGCTGCTACCAGCTGACTGCTCCCTGTGCTTTCACTAAAGCTCTACAAGGCCCTGCTGATCCTTTCACCTCACCTGGAAGCTGGAGGAGGGATTCACAGGTGTCAAAGGAAGCAGTCTGTGAATGGAGTTGAAACTGCTTTCTTATGAGGGGACACTTGGAGCTTCGATGTCTCCTTTTACTATGCTAGGAGGAGAAGGGATCTTGGCCACCCCTTCCTGTTCTCACCCCATGTTTAATGGGACCAAAATCAGCTTTGCTTGTGCTGCTGAGAAATCTTTAGTCAGTCTGGCTGCTGCCAGAGCTGGAGTCAGTTCCTGACCCCAGAAGAAGGGATGCAGGACCCTGTGCTCTCAGGGAGAAAGTGCTTGTGTTAAATCCAGCTTCTCTGCAGATGGGTCTCTGAGGAGCAAAACCAACTACCTGCATCACTGTATGAAACAAATACAGGTGTGTGAGTGACCAGAGAGGCTTTTAAGGTACCTGAACATAATCTGCTGCACTGAAGGCAGAGGTCCCATATGCTATGCACATTTGTTTGTATTGTGCTGTGCCTTTGCTTTCCAAACTATGCTATCTCTCTTTGTTAACACATTATGATCTCATAGGATTCAAATGCAAAGTAGTGGCCCATGTCTAAATGTACCCTGGATTATTACTAATGAAGACTAAATGAACTTTAAATGAGCTACTACTGTAGTGCCAAGTACTGCAGTGGAATGGTATGCTATGGCACACTGGTAGCAGCTGCAAATATCTGGTTCTTCTCAGGAGTTTTCAGCACTTTGAGTAATTCACAAGGCTTGTATGAAGTTATGCTTTAGTCTGTGGAATGTCTTTCTACCTTATATGAACAAACAGTGGGATTTCTTTTCCAGAGTCCTAGATAGAAAAGGCTTCTGAATGAGGTCATTTAACTCCTCTGTTACAGAGCCAGTGGAGGATAGTTCCTTATCCCAACAAGTTCTCTGGCATTTTGACAGGGTTTTTTTAATGTTTGGAACAATGCAGCTCCCATTACTTTGGAGACTGTTCTACATTCCTACAGGATTTCTGCACTAGAACACTTTTCTCAGTAATCTATCACTTTCACTTTTTCTTTAGCCTTCAAATAATTTATTCTGGCTTTTTCTAAACATTGCATGAGTTTTATAACAAGAAGCAGAGGAAGTCAGATTAATGTCTAAATCTGTCACTCTGTTACAATTTACTAGAGTTTTTAAAACTTATTGGGATGGGGATGTACCATTCAGCATGTTTGAAATATGTCAAATCATTCACATCAGTATTTACAAAACCACATAATTAAGAAGTAGTTCATTAGCCTAACATTTAAAACATAAATTTATAAAGCAAACCAAGAAGAAATCACTTTGGCAACTTAGACATCAACTGCTTCAAAACATTGTATTATTCTTTCCTCTGTACAGGAGCCTGTAGAGAGGCCTTGTGTTGCAAAGGCGTTCTTGTCAAACCTGTACAGGAAATCTGTTTTAAAATGTGCACATTAGATTTTGCCTTTTCTAAGTTATGTCTTTAAGCTGATCAGATATCATAGTAGGATATTATTTAACGGACTTTTTGAGATTTTGTATTGCTCTTCTTTGAAACACTTATTTGCAGGGTATAAATTAAGGGTGATTTTCTTGACATTTCACTTTGAGTATCAAATAAAAGCAGACCAAAAAAACCCATTGACCAGCACAGCCACAACACTGAACCGCCCCTCAGGATTGTCTTAAAGCATGGCAATTTTTGGGTAGTATGGCAAAATCAGCTAGAACATATCCATCTCTTCCCTCCAGTACTTAGAGGTTATAAAATTATAAATCTTCTAAAATTGGTGTAGTCAGCCTCTGAAGACTGTAGGATTTACATTTTTATATATTATTAATAACAGATATGTAAGCTAATGACTTCTGTTCGAACACTGCCTATACATGTTGGAGCTAGCTAAGAATATAAAAGCTGCCATGCTTAAAGAGTTGCAGAACTCATGCATGCTACTAAATTTAAAAGCAGCAAAAAAATAACACCCCTGTCCACTAAAAAACCCCCAAAACTCAAAAATTTGAGTGGTTTTAGGATAGCAGAAGTCAATTCTGATGAAACAATAAAAATAAAAATACTATTTCAAAGGGAGACAGCAAAAGGAGAAAGGAGATATCTTCCTTTTCTCCATGTAATGGAGAAAAGGAAGATATCATCAGGAATTTGAGCAGTTTATGGCTAGCCTCCACTTACTACACAGATGCACCTGTTGGGTTTTTTTGCTAGCAGAGATGAGTAAATTTAACTCACACTCTGAGAAGGCTAAAGGCTTTATGGCTGCAGCGAAGCCTCTGCTGAGAGACATAGGGGATTCCAGACAAGTCTGAACACTGGCAGTTTCTGCCATGCAGATACTAAAGTAATTGTAGTGATTTTGGTGAATGCCTCTCAAGCAAAACTATCTCATTAATATGATGACAGCTGTGGTAGGCTACTATAAAACAGAGGCTGCTTTTAAGATAAGGATGTAGAAGACTTTGCATTAAGAGCTTATTTAAAGGTGTCACTTAAACACAAAGGAGTTGGTAGACTAAAATTGCATCAAGCAAGGGTATGCCCAAAAATGAAGTTCTGGGACAGTCTGTTGGATTTGACACAAAGATTATCAGAGCATTGCTGGAGTCAATACTTTCTGGTTTAAATTATTGAGACCTCCCATAACACTGGTAACATCTCACTGTAAGATTTGTATCTCTCCTGGGGCAATTTCATGTAACTGGGCAGTTTTTTTAAAGAGCCTTGTGGGGAAGCTCACCTTCATTTTAAGAGGAGGGAAGTATGCTTTACTATGCTTTCTCTGAATTTACTGATAGCTGCTTAAAAGGAGTTCAGGGATCTTCAATATTAAATCAGAAAGCTTTGGAGTTCTTTAATAGAATAATAAAACTTTAAAATCATGGAATGGGTTGGGTTGAAAGTATCCAAAGGTAGGATCTGTCTCTGGATTTTTAGGGCTTGGATGACACCTCTTTTCTAGATCCTTATCATGGTTTGTTGTTCATGTTACACATCAGTCAGCTCTTCAGAGTGCATTTATAGTGAGTGAAAGGGATAGAACCTTTCTAAGAGGAGAGGGGCTGTACACAAGGTCATTAGCTGCAGTTGTTTCCATCATTTGTGTAACCTAAAAAATGGAAGGTGATATGGGAATGTTTTTTTCTTTTTCATTTTTTTCCTTGAACTTTCTATCTTGCTACTCTTCAAAGGAAAAGCAAGTTTTTGTTTGGGAAGTGTGAATTACAGGAGAACTCTGACTCTGTTTTAGAACACAAGTTGTTCAACACAGGGCTTAAACCAGCAACTGTTTCAGCTGAAAAAGCTCCTGTTGGGGTCAAAGGAAGATAGCAAACATTTTCAACATGAGAAACATAAAGTTGGTTTAATGTGAAGATGACTGTAAGTAGCACAGAAGCTAGTGAAATTATTTTAATTTTCTGGAAGGTGCACTTACATCATATTAAGTTTTGAATAGCAAGTTGATTTTCATCTGAAGTGATTGTCAGTTTTTACTTCCCAGCATGTAAAAGTTTTGTTTTCTTTCATTGAAAATGTTAAGTCATAGCATGTTGATGGGCACTTGTTTATTCAAATACACAACTGTGCTGTCTAGAAAATTTGTAGTTTTAATTGTGTGGGTCAATGAATATAAAAAAATACTGTGTGACTGTTTCTTGCTTTGGTGTATAGACCTAGTAAGAGTCAATGACCAAGCAGAAAAGTTAATTGGCTTCTGTTTTGAGTTTTACCACTAGCACAAAAGCATTCCGCTTTGGCTAATTCACTGCCTTGTGACAAAGAATGATATAACCCACTGCTCAGATGTGTTATTTCAGGTCCTTGCTACTCATCAGACTAGAGTCAACTGTGACAGTAAGAAATTGCTGATTTAAAAAATAAATTTAAAAAATAGTATTGCTGTTAAAAGTCAAGCTTTTTATTCGTCTCTGCTTTAGATTTACAAACTGAGTCATGCCTTAGGCTTCACTGGTGATTTCATTATGTGTGTTGTTCTCATTCGCATATTTGTCATATTAGGTTAAAACCTTCATTGTTTGTTTAAATGAGTCAAAGCAGGCCTCTAAGTCCTAATTTGCAGGAAGGATGCTTTTCATCAAACTTGCAGCTTCTCATAGGGGCATTGCTCGTAAAATTGGAATTCTGCAGCCAACACAGGCCTTAAAATGCTGCAAAATAAAGCTGAAATGCATTGTCAAATATAATAAGATTTTAAATGACTATGACTGAAAGTAATATGAAGATTTAATTACTCATGTCCACATGTGCTTGTTTTCCCCTAGGTGGCATTGGCAGGGTTGTCAACGGTGCTTTCATGGTATTGAAAGGTCATCGGTCAATTGTAAACCAAGTGAGGTTTAATCCTCACACCTACATGATCTGTTCTTCTGGTGTTGAAAAGATTATAAAGGTAAGATCAGTTACCAGAAAAAATGTTCTTTTAATCTTTCAGGAAAAAATGCTTTATTTTGCTCAGCATCATTCTGGTCCACACCCACTCTGTCTTCTCTTATTGTTTTACAAAATGTTTTGTCTTGTTTGCTCAGATGAGTTTGGTTACACTTCTAATGTGATCTCCTACAACTTGTGATACTTTGGTCTAAACTTTAATAAAAGTACCTCCAAAGAGACGAACCTTAGCCTAGAGTGACCTGGCTGAATAATGGCTCAGAAGGCCTTCAATATCTTTTGTACGTATTTGTGCATTGAATCAATTCAACATACCTTTTCTGTGACTTCCAGAGGAAGAACTCTTAATACCCTGCACAACATCCTTCTGAATCCTCTAACAATGTACAGTACTTTTAGAAAGTTTTTACCTTTTTCTGTGGAACGGAAAGAGATAAGAAATTTTGTTAGGTTCTGAAATTTTCTTTCCTTAAGGAAAGACAGTCAATATTGTGGGAGCAAGGCAAAACCAGTTTTGTTATTTGAGAGTTGGGAAGGCAAAGGATTATGCTACAGTAATGTGATTTGCATTCTGCTGCCATAGATATTTTGCTATAATTTAGGTCTACCAACAGTGTAGGAAAAAACCGCAACCATTTAATTTTGAAGTAGGATAAAAAGAACTGCTGTTGATCCCAACTATTTGTTGAATGACTTAATGAAAGTCTTACCTGTATATGGCTATAAGTAATGTTGTTAGAATACTGTAAATGCTTTTGTCAGGTACAAGCTGACAGCATGAACTTGTCCTGCAAAGGAGTGTTTTAGTGATGTACAAGTTATGGACCAGAACTGACCCAAAATTCTGAGACCATGGCTCAATACCCCACTGCATTGCCTGTATTACAGCTAGTGTCAGCATTTGGGTTCTGACTTTCAGTTCAGCTTTTTCCTTCTCTTCTGTCTTCCCCTGGTACTGCAGTCCTTTTCTCTTCATCTCTGCTGCCTGCCTGACAGGTTTGATCACAAATGTATTAAATACAGGCTTTGAACAAAAGTGCATTGAACAGTCTTAGCAGCTCAGTGATTTTTCAATTTCCAAGCAGTCAAACAGCCACTGTTTTACCAACAGTTTTGCCAGAGGCATTTCTTTTTTTTGCTTTGGGAACTTGATTCATGCAGCCTGAATTCTCTCTTTTGGATTCTAGATCTGCTGACCCTTCACCCTGTGAATCCTTCCTGCATGAGTGTGCTTAGATTGTTGGATTAGCATTGGTATAAACATCCCCTGTGTTGCTTTTGTGTACTTCTGCTAGGGTTTTGGCAGGGCATTTTTTTTGCTTAGTGATTAAAAGGTTAGTTTGATTAAGGCTGCAGTCACAGGTTGTGTAGCTCTTTCAAAGACACCTCTGCTTGAGCGCTTCCTTAGAAGAGAACTCCTGTGGTGTCAATTTGTGTGCAGTGGAACTTGTGCAGCTGCTTTGAAGGAACTGAATTCCCCAGACATTTCAAGCTAGAAACAAATTAAGGGAAAGGTGTTTAATGTATTAAGTTTATTGGCCAGCCAGAACTTCTTACCCTTTTGTTGTGTGTCCTTTTGTCTCAGTTTGTAACGTGCCTTGTTTGGGGCTCGGTTGTTCCAGTGCTCATATCTTCACTCTCTAAAGGTGATTTCACTCTCTAAAGGTACTGCTTCAGTGCACAGCAGTTTGCAGGTGACTGTATAAAGGTGGTTTCTTCTTCATTCCAGCCACTTCTGTGGATAGGTTGGAGATGAGTAACTGCCACTAGCAGAAGGGCAAGACAGGAAAAACAGACCAGCCATTCTGAGGGGCCATTTATTGCATTAAAAACTGCTGGGAACACAAGTTTTTCCTTTGCATGGCTATCTTTCTTTCCCCTATATAAGTGCTTGATGTGCTTGCTCAGAGAAATTGAGGTGACAGGAGAAGGAACCATAAATAAAAACCATAGTTAATTTTTTAATGTTTTCTTATTTTATTCCTTTTTGTTTATTTGTTTCAATCACTTGCTTAAAAAGTGTCCCTCTTTTTATTATCCCTCAAGTACCTTCTAAAACCCTTTCTGGAATTAAATCACAGAAGATGATAACTTCACTGTGGTTGGTTGCAATTGTAGAAACCATTGTAGAGACATGGTGATGTGCCAAAAATGTGGATGCAAGTAGTTGTTTGTCTGAGCTCTTAATTTTTAGAGTAGCTGGCCTAAATTTAGTACTTCAAGAAGGGAGGAACTGATAGCAGCACCATCAAGCTATTCAATAATTACATGAGCTTCTATCAACACATTTATTTTAATGCTGATTGCAAATGAGATACAAATTCATCTCAGGCCTACAGAAAAGAGTAGTATTCACAAGGATGAATTTGATGTTTGTGGTTATGTTTTTTTTTGCTTTAGTTTTATTTTGTTGTAAAACACCCTCAATAATACAATTCAGTAATTCGATGGTTTAGGGTTTGATTTCTGCTGGGACCCAACAGTCTCATTAACAGAAGATATTTGGAGCCCTGACTCCAGCCAGTGTGTGGTGAACACATCAACCCAGATGAACTGTTCACTGCCCTTCATTCACTGAACTTCAGTAAAATTGGATGAAGAAGTACAGCTGCAAACTAAAATAGTCATTTGCATCAAGCACTTACCAAAAGGGCTAAAGCAATATTAAACAGAAAAATATCACTTTCCCTTCAGTTAAATGTGCAAGACATTGGGATGTGCCGGCAGGAAAACAGATTGCATTGCAGAAGAAATAAATGTGGCATTCCCCCTGATGTGTTGGGCTTAGAGGAGGGCTATGGGGAATTATGCAGTTAGGAGACAGTTACTGGAAAGATAAAAATAGACTAAATACATAACAATTTTCAGAAAAAAAATTCTGATTTGTATTGAAAATGGAATATTGTGTAACAGAGCACAACTGTTGTGGGTCCCATTTGTTTAAAAATTGTGTGTTGGAGATAAAGTCTATTTGCACACGTTGCTATGGTGACAGATTAATGTCATTGTGACTATCTGCCTCTGCCTAATCAGATAATCTAATATAAGTGGTTTTAATTATTCTCACGCTACAGGCATAACTACTTTTTTGTTTTAAAATTTGGGGGTTTGCCACCCTGGAATACAAGTAATTCAAAGATGCTGTCAGTAGATATCTATTGAAGTAGAGAAGCAGTTTTATATTCTCATTTTCTGTTATTGTTCCTATTTTTATATCTGTACTCAGGTCATCAGTGAGTAATATTCATCTCCTTAATCTTCTGACAGAGAAAGAACTTCTTAATATATTGTTGCTTTAGAGGGTTGATTTGCCAACTTATTTTCTCCAGTTTGATCACATTATTCCTCAACATGGCATCAGTCAAAGGATGAGAAAAAGGCAAAGGCATTCCATTTACAAAGATGCCCATTTCAGATGCCACAGAGAGCACTGGATCAGTTGATAGCAATTTAAAGACTTCCCCTTCTGCCAAGGATAGATTCCTAGTCTGATTTCTTTCTGTGACTCTGGCAGGCCTTCACACTCCCTCATAACAAAATATCTAAAATGCAGGGATATCATTCTCCAGAGACAACTGATCCCATACAAACAAGGTATTCATCCTGAATTCCCTTGACTTCTCTTTATTACTTACTTCTCTGTGAACAAATCTCTCTTGGAAGGGAAAGCCTCAATGGGGACTCTGTAGCTGTTTTTTTCTATATTTTATACTGCTCTGGTTTTGCTGATGCTTGCAGTGAGAGCAGAAAGATGTGGTGGTGCTCCCAAGGATGTAGACTATCTCTGTGCACGCTTTTATGTACCTTTTTAGATTAATTTCATTACAAACAGACCTTTCTCAGAGAGACTTCAGAGCAGACTACCTCTCCTCCACTTATATTGGTTCATACCAGATCTAAGCATTTTCTAATTCTCTTGCTTAAAAAATAAAAAAAGCCTTTCTAAAGCCTAGTGATCAGTCTAACACTGCTAAAATTATTTGAGGAAGGGGTAAGCCAGCCTGCCTGTCTAAGCAAGTAGAGTTCTATTTTTCTATTAAAAAACATTATGTATCCACAAATCAGTCTCTCTCATGGATTCATTGAGATAATGCTCTTTCCTATGTTGTCTTTAGGAAGTGGAGCCTGGGAAATTGAGGATGAAGAGTGATTCTTTCTGTTCTCTTTAATACTTCAAAATAGTTTGGTTGCTGAAATTCTGTATATAGTAGGCTTAGACTGGGTTTTGTTATCTTGATCCAAACATGATGGTTGTCCTTTGGGTTATGTGTCTAGTGAGTGCAGTGCTGGAACCAAGCAACAAAGAACTGTCTTCATTCTGGTTTCAAGTGTCATATTAAAAAACTGCACTGGGAGAGAATTTGGTGAAGTATTGCAAGTAATAAAAAAAGCAATTAAATACCAATAACAAATATACCTTGATGTTGAGATCTTCCTAGAAACAGCATGATGTAACACTATATAAAGTTCCTTTCCCTTTGCTCTGAAAGGCAGCTTGATGATTGTCTGCAGACGAAAGTATATCTACAGCATTTTAATTTTTGAATAGTGTTTCTTTTATCAATCTAGCCAGATCATATGTGGAAGTTCTGTTAACCATAAATTACAGAGAATGCAAAGTAAAACTTTCAAATCTGGGAGATTTCCAGAATAAAGTTTACTTGTTCATCTTAAATCCAGCTGTTCTGGACAAATAGTTGCAAGGTAATTTATTTCATTTTGCTTCAATTATTAAAGTTGTATGTTTTTTTGGTACACTGTTGAAAATTTCAGTGAACACAGAGTAATTGGCATTCTTGTGGGCATTTCTTATGTTGCTTGTTGTGGTAGAATCAGGTTATGTTGCGTGTGTTAATTAGGCATCTGTAAGATGAGTGCTGATTATGTCATTTATACATGCAAACACTTTTTATTAGCACTTTGGTCTTTTGGAACAAAACTTAATTAATTTCTATTGGGAAAATTCTCAGATTTTTTTTGTAAACGCTATCCCAAAAGTCCAACCTGGTATAGAGAGCTGGGATAAAATTTTTCCCCCTGAGCTTGTTAGCATGATAAAACCAAAGCATGGCTGAGATCAGGTCTTTTATAAACAGAACATTAAGGCATTGTTGTAGATAAGATACATACTGGCTCTGCTTACAGTAAGGCATTGTTCATTCCATTAACCATTGATCCAAAGTGATAGAGGTTGTCCACAGAATGTCATAATCACATTGCCCTCAAATCTGTGAGTAAATCTGAGAAGGGTGAGGACATCCAACTATTATGTTTGCTATGGATTACCAGTTTTTTAGGGATATTGGTAGAACTTCTTTTGGAGCTTTTTTTTCCCCCCTTTTTCTCTCCATACCAGGAAAATTGACTGAAGGATAGATGGACAGCATAGTCAAGACTGTTGCTGTTGGTGTAATCAGTAGACTTCAAAATTAGCTTTCAGTAAAACTCTTCAAACTCTTCACCTATTAAAAGTGCTGCTGTGTCTTCAGAGGATGCTGGAAGATTTCTTTTCTTTGTAACTGTTTCCTGAAGGGAGTAGTGCAGCTCTACTTTTCACTTCCATGCATTCAACTCCCTGCCTGCTGATCAGGTGGGATTGACTACGTAGCTAGATGAAATGTTACTCTACACCACTAGCACCAGCAACTCTAGTTTCCTGGGAAACAAGTGCCTTCATTAGTGCTAAGACTGTATTGTAGGCAACAAACTATTCTTACTGCTAGTGAGTAAGCATTCCTTATTACATAAAAATAGAGCCCTGCAATTTGGGAGAAATTATCACACAATGAATTACCAAAATTATGGATAATTTGCAGTGTGAGAGCTTTTATATTCTGTATGGGTGAAGTAAACGCAGAAAAACCACATTTGTGAAGGGGAAGAAAAAATCCCACAGCTCTGTAATACTTGTAAGTATGGTACAGAGGAATAAAAATTAATAAAAACAATCTGTGACCTGCAGTTATTCTGGGTATTTGAACTACTGTTCCATTTCAAATGCTTATAATAGTTTATGAATTCAAATATATATGTTTGGTGGTTTTTTTTATTTTCTGTTACAGATCTGGAGTCCTTACAAGCAGCCTGACTGCACAGGGGACCTGGATGGTAGAATTGAGGATGACTCGCGTTGCCTCTACACTCATGAAGAGTACATCAGTCTTGTGTTGAACAGTGGAAGTGGTTTGTCCCATGATTATGCCAACCAATCAGTCCAGGAAGATCCACGGATGATGGCCTTCTTTGACTCTCTGGTGCGCCGGGAGATCGAGGGCTGGAGTTCTGATTCAGACAGCGACCTCAGCGAGAGCACAATTCTGCAGCTCCACGCAGGAGTGAGTGAACGCTCCGCTTACAGCGAGTCCGAGTCCTCCACCTCTCTGCATCACTCCCCACCACATGTGGCTGAAGAGTCTGAAGAAACTGCCTATAACTTACGGGCCTTAAGATCAACTGCATCCCCCTCAGCCAGAGAAGACGTGGCTTCCCGTCAGCAGAGGCTCTCTGCGCTGAGAAAGTATCAGGACAAACGTCTCCTGGCCCTTTCCAATGAGTCTGACTCTGATGACAATACCTGTGAGGCAGAACTAGACACAGACCTTTTCCCACGGCCACCATCTCCGAGTCCTGAGGAGAACGAATCCAGCAGCTCCAGCAGCAGCAGCAGTACAGAAGATGAAGAGGAGCTGAACGAAAGACGCACGTCGATGAGGCAGCGCAATGCTCTGCGGCGCCGACAGAAGGTGCAAAAGGAGGAAAGGACTAGCACTAACACAGAGAGTGTAACCCCTTACATAGGTGAGGACATATATGATTACCCCCAGATCAAAGTAGATGATCTTTCTTCCTCTCCAGCTTCTTCACCAGAAAGGAATTCAGCCAACAAAGAAGTTCTTAAAGAAAGGACATCTCCTTGTTCAGACAGTGAATCAGTGGAGAGAAAGATTTACAAAGCTTACAAATGGCTCCATTATTCTTACATATCATATTCAGCTAGTAAAGATGGTGAATCCTCTAGAGGAGATGGAGAAAGTGATGAAGGGAAACCAGGAACTAGTGGAAGGCACAGCGCAACATGCTTGCTAACTAAGGAAGATGCTAGGAACTCAAGTTCAGTAGTTCCTCAGGGTTCCTCAGCTCTTTCTGCTGAAAACCACAAGAGAGAAAATTTAAAAGAATGTGGTGGGATAGAAAAGTCTAGTAATGGTCAAGCTCATGAATGTGACAATCAGCGGCGGTTGGAGGGTCAAGAAAACACATCAGAAGACATGAGCAGTGGAGGTGTAGAGCATTCTTTTGAGATGAAAAAGCTCAATGGTAAAGCTAACTGCAAAGGGCTAAATAGCTGTACCGAAGAACCTTGCATTCAGACCACAGGACTTGTGGAACAGAAAAATAGTCAGAACTGTCAACCAGCACCAAGCCATCATTCACTGGTCCCTCCATTCTCTGCTGTTGCTATCTGTAGCATGTCAGGTCACTGCTCCAGAAACCAGACTGATGGCAGTGAGGAGAGGAGCTTAGACCCCTCCTGTGTTAACCACAATAATGGCCACTTGCATCTTCACCCTTCATGCTTCAACAACGGACAGAGTTTTGGAGAGCAGGAGTCTGTGACGCAAGGACTACAGGTGCACTCAAATGCTGATAATGGCAACCTTGTACAGGTGGGCGTGACCTTGCACAGAGACTGCTGCCTGTCTGAAATGGACTCCAACAGCTACAATGTGAGCACAAGAGAGGATACTGCTGACCTGCATCCTGCGGGCAGTGAGAGCACTCAATCTCTTGGAGGACTGAAAAGACACAGAGCGGAGTTGGAAGATGCAGATTCAGAGAGTTCATCCTTAGAAAAGAAGTTAAAAACATGATAAATGCAAATGTCTGTTGTAGTGTGCACTCTCTCAGAAAGAAAACGAAAAAGAAAGTATTAAAGGCACATAGAGCTTGGGTCTGAAACATTGCGTTTGATTCTCCATTCCATTCTTCAGTGGGTCTGTTTTAGATTGCCAGTGGTTCATGCTGTATAAAAATCCAACTTGCTCCTTAATGAGACTGAGTCTAGTGTACCCATACAAGGTTCTGTTTAAAGTAAATCCTTATTAAGATGGTTGACTGAATAATTCTTGTGTGAACATGTGTCATTTGTTCAGCCAGCCAACCAGGATAACTCCTTTAAAGTCTAATTGTTCTTCTGAAGAGGAAGTTTTCCATACTGACACTACATATTGCAGGCTGAATTAGATCACATTGCTGGTAGATCACACAATTAGGGTGTGTTTCTTATTCAGGAAAACAGAGAAGTGTTTCTGGGCCCTTTATTCTGCTTCAGAAAGTAAAGAAATGCAACCATTAGGGAGGATATTTTCAGAACTGGATGGTATATTCAGGGATGATACTTCATAAAGCACTTACTTCTGATACAGTTCAGTGACATTTTTTTTATGCCAACAGAAAAGCTATAGGAAATGAGCCTCTTTCCAAAATCAACTTTAGATTGTTCCCATGGTGACATTCAATTTTGTGGGCTTTTTTAAAGAAAAGAGCTGAATAACACAGTGTCATCACTATATAGAAGTATGACTGTTGGCAAGAGGCAGGTATTATGCTGTAGACCTCATTCTAACCAAGGACTTTTAAATATCAGGCATTGAAACATGCCTTTCTGTGATCTTAACACAAAGACATTCTTCTTCCTCATCATCATTATTATTATTAAGAATATGGTTCTGGGTGTTGGAATATATCTTGGTTCTTCCCACCCTTCCACCATGTTCTTACTTTTGGGAAGCAGTAAGCCAAACAGAAAATAGCTGAAGTATGGATAATATAACTGATTCATGTTCACAGCAACATTTGGTAAAGTCTGAAAAATGCTTTTTTAGCAGTTTTTGCTGCCCAAAACAGGTTGGGGTTGCAGATTTGGGTTGGTTTTCCACCACTGTGCTGCTAATATTTGAAACTGGACATGGGTAGATGTATTCAGCAGAGTTCTGCATATAAGGGAGAGCTGCAGAGAACCATCCCCGCATGTGGGGAGCCTGGGTCTTCAAGTCTGGCAATCAGAACTTGAACAAGAGAACAGCTCTTCCTGCCAAGAACTGGAGTACTCTGTGGTGGACAGAGAAGTTTCTTACCAGGGCACTGTTGAATGGAGTATCTGGTAAGTCATCTCAATTCTGGCATGTGGAACTGGTGGAATTACTCTTGCTTCCCTAGAAACAAGGTAAGAGTAGTCACTGTGTGAAGGGAAAACAAACCATCTATACAGGACACAAAAACTACATCTATGCAACAGAGGAAGAGGCTTCTTTGGACAGTCACTTTCAAAGGCTTTCAAGCCCATTGCTGAGGAAGGGTTAGTTTATTTTAAGGAATTGGAAATGTTTGCTTTCAATACAGTAGCAGTACATTGCTGTAGAGCAGTGGCCTCAGAATAATTATTTCATATCCACAACTCTTTAGGTGCCTTAGGAAAGTAGGAAAAAGCCCTGTTAAAACATGATGAAAGTGAAGGAGCACTTCAGAAGGGATGCTGTGAGGGATATGTGTGGGAGGGAGAGTGAAGAACATGACCTGAAACATTGTCTTACAGCTATTGTAAGTAGTCTGTCACAGGCTGTCTGCCCACACTGGGTCTGCTATTCTAGGTGAGAAAGGCAAAGGGATGTTTGCAAACACAGGCAAAAGTGGCAATAAGAGCAAGCTCTGATACATTGTTACCTTACTGAAAAAATTGTTCTGTACTTACTATATTGTACATCCCTGCAATCAAGATCACTATAGGAGTGTTTTCACTAGTTGTACAAACATCTTACTGCAAATTCTGGGGTTTAGCCGAGATCTTGGTGTTGCCAAGTCAAAACTTTGTTTTGAAAGTTCTTTGCATTTGAAAATTTTCTCATCCCTCACTTCTAGTGAAGGAGGATCTCTACTCTTCTTTGACATGGTTGTCTTTTCCTGTTCTCCCAAATGCCTGGTGGTCTCACTTTCTGTTTCTTTTGTTTGTTTTAAAAAACAGAATAAAAGCTCCCAGAATTGGTGTTCCAGAATCACAGAATGGGTAAGGTTGGAAGAGACCAGTGGAGGTCATCTAATCCAACCTCCCTGCTCCTGTACAGGCTCTGGGCTTAAAGGATTGCTGTGGTTTCCCCATAGACAACCTCCCATGCTGTCTGCATTCTTGTTATTTCTAGTTTCTGTCAGGCAGGAGGAGGAAGGCAAGCTGTAATCTTTGCCTTTTGTTCACAGGAAATTTCAGTGCACACAAGAACTGCAGCTTCTGAAGCAGTGCATTCACCTCCTCACATAAATAAGCATTATCAGCATTAGGCAGCTCCATTATGTGGTAAAGAGCCCCAAAAAGCAAGCCAGGAGGTAGCAGCATGTCCCTTCCAGGGAGCCAGCACTGAGAAGAGGGGCTCTGTGCAGGTTGCTTCACTCTCTCATTGATCCTGTGTATTTGCTCTCCACCCCCACACTGCTCGTCCTGCTGTGTGCCCACAGTTTCCATCTGAGTTTTGCTGTGTACTTGGAATTGTCGCTCCCTACTTCTGAGGAAAGTGTAAACTGCTGGGTGGAAAATCTTACTAATTTATCGGAAGACATTTTACCTTCACTAATAATCTGCCATGTACTTAAACCCAAAAAGGTTGTGTAAATATTGAACTACCCTGTTAGTCACTATTTGCTTACCATGCAGCTTGTTATGGCAGGAAATTTGCAAGTCCACCTTGTACAGTTCATGTCCAGAGAACCTTACCAGTGGGGAAGAAAAACACTCCCTTACACCTCCCCAGAACATGTTAGACAGAGAAATACTGATTTTTAAACCAAGTTCTTTCTTATATTTCTACAAGGTCACAGACTGTATTTGCTTATTTCAGCTTCTCTGTTTAAAGCTGACTCTTCCTCTGAAGAGCAAGCATGAGGCTTGTCTGGCCTGGGGTATTAGCTGCTTGTAGAGATGCAGGAGGATATAAAACCTATCAACCAAAGTTCATCTGAGGTTTTTCCAGCTCTCCAGTGAACATTTTACCAAAGCTGGTGAGTCTTCTCCACGGTGAGTGGCTCAATGGAGATGACACTTTGCTGTTTAGAAGCAGCTTTTACAGACTGAGCATGAGCAGAAAGATACAGCTGCCTGGAGAAGGCAAGAGCACAGGTTTTTACCAGTTGCTTGCAGGAAATTCTGAAATCCAGCCTGTTTCAGCTGGAGCAATTAATGGGAAGGACAACTTATTTCAGAACCTTTTCTCCAAAATTTGCAGTGGATTTTTTCCTGCTAAGTTTCATAATAGAATATGTGACTGAAACACGATCCTAATCTCTGCTTATAACCTATGTCACTTGGTAGCTAGGAAATTACTATTCCTCAAACATATATAGCAGATAAATGTGGTTAGGTTCTCTTCTGAGGTCTTGTACTTGCCTGCATTGTCACATCCTTGTGGTCTCTTGCTCACTGTGACCATCACAAGCTGATGTGGCCTGATATTACTGAAGTCTTGGGCTGCTTTCATTTGCAGTTAATTTATTTTGCTGTTTGTGGAAGAGAGCAAGACCAGATTGTTGTTATTACCCCATTGAGTTAAAATGCTCTGTATTAGTGAGTTTTCATCTCCTTTTTACAGGCACTGGTACTGGCAGAGGTACCCTTACACCTGATGCTTTCTCTCATTTTGAGCCACTCAGATTATCTGTGCGTCTTGGTCAGACCTGGGAAGTTCAGGGCGGGATCTTGAGAGTACCAGAGAAATGCAAATAGCTGCAACAGCTGAATTACTGTGTGCACATGGTTCTTCAGGAATTCTTCAATAAACTAATCCTAGCACACAATTTATAAAACACATCAGCTCACTCCTGCAGCTGTGTCAGAATGCACTAATTAGCCCAGCTAATGCTCTGCTCTTGGGAGCAAGAACTCAGTTTCAAACATCTGAGAAAATGGCAATTCTCTAGGGGGAAAAAAAAAAAGGAAAAAAAACCCCACTGCCACCCCCCTCTCAGTAGAAAACCCAAACCAGCATCCCACTGGTTATAGCAGGCTCCAAGTTTGCCAAAGTTTTCTTCAGTGGTTGTGCAGATCAAAAGCCAAGAAATCCCAGCTGTCAGTGTGCTCTGTGATCAGAGGAAATAATTTTAATTTGGTGTTTCTACTTCACCTGATTGAAGTCAAGGACTTGAACTTGGGCTTCCTACCTTTCACTTGAGCATCCAGTGCATCAGCCTACTGCATTATTCAGGATGGGGTTTGTTCCTCTTTTGTCTGGAATGCAAAGGGAAAAGGAAATAGAAACAATTCCTTCCACAGCTCCTGAGTTCCAACACACAAACACCTGGAGCAGAGCCTTGAGCCCAGCCCTGCTGGTTTATGGTTTGGTGAGAAAATGCTGGAGGACCTTTTCTCCTTTCTCCACCTTGTGTGATCTCTGTTCCAGGGAGCAGATGGAGATGCTGACACAGCTCTGTGTTTAGCATTGTCTTGAATGTGGGAGAATGGTCCTTTGCAAAGTGGGTGGTGTGGGTATGATTTTTTAAAATGTTATTATTTTGTTGTAGACACATAATACCTACCTCCTGAGTTGACTGGCCAAGTCAGTGAACTATTTGTTCTGGGATATGGCTGGCAAGCTCAGCTTTTCTGTCTCAGGGATATTTTCCCATTAAGTTCTAGTCCTGCATGGTCTCATCAGCAGCTCTGGCATTGCTTTGCAGATGTAGGTTGGCACTGTTGCAGCTTTCAGAGCTGATCAGAGTTGTGCCTTTGCTGAAGCTGCTGTTTGCACTTTGGCTGCTTGGAGCTGTGTGGTGCAGATGAGTAAAACTGCTCCTATAACCACCAAAAAATGCCTGTATTGGAACTTTTGAAGAGCGAGCAGGTCCATTGCAGATGGGCAGTGCCCCTGCCTATGTCTAGCACTTCTGTGATTGGATGCTACAGGAGTTGCAGGTTTCCAGGTGTAATGTAGTCCCAGGACTGTATTTTACTTCACAAACCACAGCTACTTATTAGCAGCATTAACAGCTCCTAGGTACCTCCAGGGCTCACCTTTTGGCCATTCCTAAATGGTCAAAGCACATGATCTTTGACAAGGTCCTACGTGACAGTGTCCTGCTTCCAGAACAAAGGCTGAAACAAAAGTTGCTTCAAGGAAAGCCGAATGCATATTTTCAAAGAGCTTTGGCTTTGGTTCAGCATTTGAGGTTAAGTACTCATGAGATACATTTTGAACTCTTTAAAATTTAGCTGTGTGGCAGAAAAGGAAATAGCATTCAGAGCTTCAGAACCGCGAATTCTGTCAGGAAATACGAAAGGAGTTGAAATGTATTTAAAAACAAACAAACAAGCCCCTCATACCCAATTAGATTTTGAATAGAAGTTCATTGCCTGCTTCAGAGAGTGACTTCTAAAAGCCTGAGCAATAAGTTAACAGAATTGACTTCTCACTCTTGAGCTTGACAGCTCAAACCCAACTGATCTGAAGAAGGCAGAAAGCCACAGCCAGGCCTCACATCGCTCTCCTGACGGACCTGCCACACGTTGTTACCCAGTCAGGGTCCCTCCTCCACAGGCAGCCAGCGTGGCTGTCAGCAGCAAGGCTGCCCCAGGCTCTGCCCAGCTGAATCTGTCTTGTTTTAACAGCAGCTGTCTGGTTTAGATTCATATTGTCTGGGATGTACTGAAGAAAACCCAAAGTGCTTTCCTCTAAGGACCTTAGTTGATGTCTGCCTTTGGATCTTGGAGGGAAGGTCTGGGGCTATGTTTCAGGGTGATCTTTATGCAGCCTATTAAAATGAGGAAAATAAATGCATCCTTGCAGTAGGAACAGAGGAGTACAAGACATGAGCCTCCTCTGACTTCTCTTTCCCTTCCTGAGATTTCTACGTCTCCTCCAGGAGTCTTGTACATTTTTCTCGTCTCTAGAACCTGGAGAGACTTCCAGTGTTGGGTTGCTAGAAAGCAAAAAGTGAAACTTCATAGCTCTGCTTCAGTGACACTTCCAGTATATTATGGCCAGACCTGGCATTTCCTGGCTTGGAATTATATCCTTGAATACAATTTTCTCCAAAGCATGAACAAAGTCTGTTTCCCACATATCCAAGCTTTGGAGGGAGAGAAAGGAAAGATGGTCTAAGCTCCAACAGTCTTGGAATTAAAGGATGTACATGTTTAAAGCTGGCTATAAGCCCCCTATTCCCAAAGTTTGTATTACACACACACACCCCCCAGCTGTGCAGTGCACTCATCTGCGTGCAGGGATAACAACAGCAGAAGTTCTGCATCTCCTTTAATTCAGGGACTGAGAGTGCTTCAGTCTGTCCGACAGGGCAGATCTCTAGTCTTTCCATAAATAAGCTTTTTTTAGCTCGTACATGTTTCTGATGATGTGGAAGATTTATTTTTGATCTGGGAAAGTCTGTAGCAATGTTTTGAATTCCTGAATGGCTGACTGAATGATAATCTATCTGAGGAACACTGGAAGCAATTTGCAGCCTTAGATGGAGATTTTTATTTACTTACACATACTTTTAAAGTCAAAACTTTTGCAGTTCGTCATCTAACACAAGGGCTCTTCACCTTTCATCTCCCCTCTGTTTTCCAGCTTTCTTCTTCCCTCCACTAATGATACAGATGCAAAAGGTACAGATCATTTGTGACCCATCTGCCCAACAGTTAATGAACCTGCTGGGACAGTAGACCATCTTGCTAGAGACACACAAATAGCAGCAGACAGCAGGAAAAATGGCTCATTAATCTATGCTCTGAAGTTGAAAATCTGCAAAAACATGGGAAGGTCTCAGTCTGAGTGACACATCTTGAGGTCTCCTACAGCTAGGCCTGAAATACCTTTGATGTCTCTCCAATTTTATGCTATAGTCTCCAAAGCCAGTGTTTGTTTCCAGCCCAAGGGTAAGCCTACTCTAATCTTACTCTTGCCAGATGAAAATTATTTCAGAACTTAAAGTCGGTGTATTGCTTAGCTGATTACATTTCTGAAGTTTAAACCAAATTAAATACTCAGCTGATCATACTATACCATTATACTGCCTAAAGGGAAGGATTTAATTTGTCTACAGCTGGGAAACAAAAAAAACCAACCCAACCAAGCAAACAAAAAATCCCCAAATATTTTAAACTATAAACTCTGAGTAAAAAGGAAGCTGATGGTTGCATAAGCAGCTGAGATCTGCTAGTAGAAAACTGCTGCAGAGGGGAAACCTCCAGGACAGAGGCAGGCAGTCCTGTGCTGCTGTGTGAGCCAGTTCAACTTCCAAAGCCCATGGAAAGCTGATGTGTTTGTACTTGTTGACTCAAAAGGAAAGCCCCAAAAGGAGCAGCAGGAGTGTTTGGTGGTACCAGGCTCAAAGAGGGATGCTGTGACGACTCCTGTCATCAGTGGCTAGTGAGGGAGCTCTCAGAATCACAGCATGGTTTGGGCTGGAAGGGACCTTAAAGATCATCTCATTCCAATCCCCTTGCCACGGCCTGGGACACCTTCCACCAGACCAGGCTGCTCAAACCCCCATCCAACCTGGCCTTGAACACCTCCTGGGATGGGACACCCACAAATTCTCTGGGCAACCTGCTCCAGTGCCTCACTACCCTCACAGTAAAGAATTTCTTCCTAATATCTAATCCCAACCTACCTTCCTTCAGTTGAAAGCCATTACCCCTTGTCCTATCAGTACATGCCCTTGTAAAAAGTCCCTCTCCACATTTCCTGTAGCCACATTTCCCCTTAGTTTCTGAAAAGCTGCAATAAGGTCTCCTCAGAAACTTCTCCAGACCGAACAACCCTAACTCTGAGCGTTTCAGCCTTTCCTCACAGGAGAGGTTCTCCATCCCTCTGATCATCTTCATGGGGCTGCTTGGGATTCACTGCAGCAGGCTGAGTCCTTATGCTCAGAACCCCAGAGCTGCATGCAGCACTACAGCTGGGGTCTCACCAGAGCAGAGCAGGGCTGGGGGGGAGAATCCCCTTCCTCACCCTGCTGGCCATAGTACCTGGTAACTCTTCCACAAAAGCATTGCCCCATGGAGTGATTCACTGGGAAAGGAGCGGCAGGGAGTTACCAGGACTTCAGTTCTCTCCCTCAGCAATTCCACTTGTTATTGCATCTTTGCTGATATCAGGATGTGAAGAGCTCATTTCACTACTGCTGATAGCAGCATGTAATGGAGCACCTGTGGCTTCCTCCTATCCAGCCCTGACTTTAAATGGTTTATGATGTTACCCTGGAAAGTCCAAATACCACACTGAGACAGGTGGGTACTGGTGATCTGCAAATGAACTTGGGTTCAGGGGCAGTAAATGTACTAATGAAGCAGGTATTTACAATTAGCAAACAGTGAAATGGGGAAGTTCACTGCAATAAATATGAATTAGAAATAAGGAAATATGGGCAAGCAATGAGGGAAACAAACATCCTAAGGAGGAAAAAAAAAGAAGTACAGGGAAAATAAGAGTGTTAGGTCAAATTCAGATCAGAAGGAACCTGCTGTTTTGCCAAGAGCTGAAAGTACAGTTTGTCTGCAGTGGCACAGGATGGGCAGGACCCTGAGGTGAGCCACCCTGCCCCAAGAAAGCCAGTGAGCAGCTATGGCTCCTGTTCCTTCAAACCAAGAGGAATGGACAGTTTGCACTTGGGAGTTTTCAGCTAACCACACAGAGACACCTCTGAACTGCTAATATGGAATGGGGGGGGTATTAACAAGCCTTCTGCTCAGGAAAGCTCTGGGGGTCTGGGAAGCAGCCATGGAAACAGGATGACCTAATTCCAGTCCCACTGGCTTGCTTTCAGTGCCAACAGAATGAAGATTTGACATGAGGCAAGCGCTAAAAGAGAAGCAAGAAAATATCATCATGGCTAATTAAATAGTGCAAACTGATAGGGAATGGTGTAGGAAATGGGTTCTGTTGACTAAGCATATTTTCAAGCTCAGCTGACAAATGTAGAAGTTGCAATAATACTTGGGCTACTGGAGAGGTGTTTTCAGTGTGCTAGGGCCCAAACATTTTCTATTAAACTAGAGCAATCCACATTCAGTGCATTCATCATTAATCACTATGAAGCCCAAGCAGCAAATCATTAGTGACACTTTTAGTGGACAGCAGGGTACTGATACATCTATCAATGTTTTTATTAATGGCTGGGCAACATGCACAAGGGTGACTATGTCCTTTGCAGCCTGTATTACAAGCAGAAAAGATAGACAGTGAGAACAACATGGCTCAGCAGCCAAGCAGCCTGTCCCAGATCAGGCCCTGATAAACCTGGGCCACTTGGGTGTGGGAAGAAAACAGACAGAAAAGCAGAGATTTGTATGGTTGAGGGATATAAAAAAGACAAGTCAATGTTACCTTTTCCTGACACCTTTTAGAATAATTAGGTGAAACCAGACTCCAAGCAGTTTCCACTGATTAACAGATTCATTGCTATCTGTTAATCAGTGCAGCACAAGTCAGAGCTGGGGACTTCTCCCAGAGGGAGCAGCTTTCCCACAGCTCCATGTCTGGGTGACTGTGTGCTGCCAACACTTCTGCAGGTGCTCACTGACACGTGAGCAGTGCAGACATTTGTCCCTGTAATCTTGTACAGGACAGCCCCACTTCCTTCTGGAAGTTAATGGTGCAGGGCATAATGCTCTGCAGAGGTAAACCTGCACCTACCTGATGTACTGGAGAGGCAAGCTGAGAAACTCCTGGAAAAGCTTTTCAGTTTTTTTTTCAGATAACTACTCTGCATGCATCCTTCAGAAGCTACATTAAGCCCACGTGTGCAATTCCTAAAGTACTGCAGCTGACTGGTCCAGTTTCCTGCTTTTAAACTAAAGTGAAAGCCATATTTGCCTTGTGTACAAAGACAAAAGCCCCTTTCAGCTCTTTGCTAAGGCAGGTTGTGATTCTTGTCTTTGCAGTTCCCCCAGCCCTTGTGCTGCTCAGCCCTGCCCTGCCGAGCAGGCAGCTGGAGCCATCCGTGCCAGCAGCACCCTGCTGGGCAGCAGCAAAACCTCCCCAGTGCTAAATGACCAGACAAGGAGATGGGAAAGAGCCCAGTATCAGGGCAAACATGATCGTAACATCATTGTGTCCTTCCCTGAGGAGCTGCCCGGGGCACTGTGCTGAGACCATTACTTGTTAGCTCCATCGTTAATGTTTCCAAGTTTATGAACACAAACAGCTCTTTGGAAAACAGGCATGGGGGCATCCAGTTCTGTAAGGCAGGAGCAAGGGAGGACGGGATATACAAATATTTTGGCTTCACAGTCTGTTCTCATATACTTATGGGGTGGCATTTGAGCTCTTTGAGAATTAATAAACGAATTCACTAAGCAGTCGTGCTGTTGTTCACTAGGTTTGTTATCTGTGAAAAGTAGCAGCAGCTTGAGGATTTTGCTCCAAACACTTGGATTTTGCTTAAGGTGGTTCTTGATTACCTTCAACAAAGTGAACTGATTTAAGTTCTCTTCTCATGAAAAGTATGATGGGGGAGCTGATTTATTCAGTCAGAGAATTCATCATTGCATAAACAGAGGAAGAGGCTGAATTAGCATTAGTGAAAGATCTATGAATGTTCCTGGAGAAATGTTATTACTTTAACTCAGAGAGTTGACTCTGGGGCTTGGCTTTTCCTCTTTTGCTTTGTAGGAGTTTCCAGTGGACTGCTTTGTGATGAATAATATCTCAATTGTTCTTCTTTTCTTAAATAAATCTAATTATGCTTTTTCCATGCAGGAAATGGAATCAAATTATAGGTATCACTCATTCATCCTTTTATAACTCCTGTAATATTAGCAAGACAATGTCCTGCTGGCGAAGAAAGCAGTGTGCTTGGCCCTGGGCAGTTGGTAGAAGATACAAGCATCTGATCAAATTACTCAGCTTCTCAAATTATTTTTAGAGGATGTTGATGATTATAATTTCCTTACCTTGTTCCATCCAGCTTGTTCCTGGCCATGGAAAATCACCATGGCAAAGGAGTGATGCTGGACAGGAGGATATGGCTAGTGCTGAGCACGAGGATGCCACCAAGGCAGCCAGCTGGGATAACTCATCAAAGCAAGTGCTTGGTAGTCTCACACATATCTTGGATTCTTCTGCAGGGCTTAAAGCATGTCATCACATAGGCCCTGAATTATGTATGAGCCGCTGATTGGACGCAGCCTATCTGTGTAAGCACAGTGTTATCCCCCCGCCTCCGCGCTGCCGGCTCCGCCAGATGGGAAACGCCTGTTCCTGCACAGCCCAGCTGTGCTCTGTCTTCCTCCCGTGTCAGACATCTCACACTGGGGTGGCCTCCCTCCCAGCAGAGGTGCTGTAGAACGGGCAAAACTCAGGTATGAGCATCCCACTTGGATAAAAGTGTTTCCATCTCTCCATCCTGCCTGGCCAGCTTCCCCTGGTGTTTAGTACCACACTGGCCCTCGGGGACAGGTGGCAGCCCCAGAGCATCAGGGAACTGCAGCATGGTCGGTCTTGGACCACAGCTGGTCACAGGTAGCTGGCAAGGATGGTTCCTGACTCCCCCATTGGGGGGCCTGGCTGAAGCCTGCTGGGATGCTGCTGCTTGTGCTTTTATGCAGCTGTGGTAGTAGGAAGGGGGAGAGGCCTGGACCACCAGCAGGGTGAATTGGTAGCAGGGTGGGTGCACAGTGTTGTGCTCAGTGCTGAATTAGCATGATGGTCCCCTCTGTCCCTTGGGCAGGCAGGATTGGGGCTCCCATGCCCAACACCTGCATTGGCATTCGAGTAAGTGTGACCCTTTCACCCCAGGCTCTCTGCAGCCTGTGTGCCACAGTGCCATCTGCCACAGGCAGCTGGGAGCAGTGGGCTCTGCACTCAGGCTGGAGCACACAGACTCTGGGGAAACAAATCATCACAGGCTGAGGGCTGGGCCTGGTGTCTTTAGAAGTGGGTTTGTGGAGAAGCAATGCAGGGCTGCACTCATGGAAGTGGATTCCAGGCAACAAATGTGGTCACAGTCCAAGCTGCTCTCCTCACCTGCCTGCAGGGGACACAGTAAAAAACCATCAAATCTCCTTGATCTCCTAGAGATCTCTACCTTTATTCCTTGTGAAGAGCTCCCTGCAAGTCTGTGAAATATGTGCAGGACTGGGGCTGGTGCCGTCAGCTGTGCAGACTCCAGCTCCGTGTGTGCTCAGACAGAGCATCACCAGCAGACAGGATCAGCACCCCCTTCCCAAGCAGGGGACTCTTCCTTGGTAGTTCCTAGCCCTGGGGAACTGACCCAGCCCGCCCCCAGTTCTCTGTTTATTTCAAGTTTTATAGCTTTAGAAAAATTCCTGTCCGATGATCTAGGTCCATTTACACCCCACTGCTGTGTAGCAACATTCCACCAGTGCTAAGCAATATTTCATTCAGGGACTAAACTTGCTGTCTGAGTACAGAAGCTCTTCATCATTGCGGGAGCAGATCTCTCAAAATCTCTCTCAAATATTTATCTATTGCATCATGTCCAGAAAATTACAATCTGGACCTCCTTTTGGACTAGAGAACTGTGAAAAACTCTGCCTGTTCCCCTGGGCCTCTTCTTCCAATGTGGCTAAACCCTGTCCATGTCCCTGGGAGCTGTGGAAAGTCTGGATAATGGTGATGATGGCTACAGCTTTGTAAACAAGGACATGCAGGGAAAACAGCTAAAAGTAGTTCTATAGATCTGCTAAGAAAAAGGAGGGATTGGAGTGCTGGGGCATTCCCGAGGCAGCTGCTATGGCTGTTCCCATCTGTTATCTAGGTACTCTGGTGTCTGACCTCAGTCTCTGCTGGACAAATGTCTACGGCACTGGGCTAAGAAGAATCTTGCCTTCAGTAGGAGAGGAAAGAATGAAAAGTCTGGGACTGGTAACTTAGGCAAGAAGATTGAATACAACATGGGTCATGATAGCTTGAGAGTTTATGAGATTCAGGGAACCTCACAAAAGAACAAGACTGACAGTATGAGATGGTTTCACATCTGCCTGACTACACGGCTCTCCACTTCCCTCTGAGCTGCTGTGCTGGGGCTGCTGCTAGACAAGGTAGACCTCAGGCTTCAATCAATATGGTAATTCCCTTGTCCCTTCTGCTAATCATTTTCCACAGGGACTCCGGATAGTCCCTGGCTATCAGCCTTGTCAAGGAATACAGGCTAGACAACCTGCAAGCACTGAGCACCCATTCCCTGACTGCTGGTCCTCCCCCACCTCTGCCATCCTGGCTCCTCACTGAGCTGGTATCAATGGAGTCTGAACTTGGGCAGATTCCTGCCTAAAAGGAAAATGTCTTTCTCCACAACCAGCTCGGACACCTCTTGTCAGCAGCAATAGGTAACAGGTAACAGCAATAACAAAAGCCCACAGCTACACTGCAGCCCTGCTTCACGTGGTCTGGTGCAGGGCTGGGTGCCTGGGGATGGAGCTGTGGCTCAGGAGGGCAGTGTGTGCCCCAGGGGTGCCTGTGAGGCTGCTGCTCCCACAGCCTCGCTGCAGGAATGCAGGCACGGCCCCCTGTGCTGCCTGCACTCTGGCCGGGGACAGCTGCCAGCTGGTTCCACAGTCTCCCTCAGCTGAAAGGGTGTGAGGAAATCACAGAGGATCTCTGTGGCTGTGCCTGGAAACTTTTTCTCTATCTGATGTTGCCTCCTAATAGAATTTGACTGGTCAATACTGGTTAGTATGCCTGCGGTGACAGCATTTTAAAATGGGTGTTGAAAACTCTTTTATGGAGAATTTCCAGCCTGCTTATTGCTCCAGGTGGGAGAAGCCTGGAGGAAAGCCACATGCATGCAGCAGTCTAGACATGTTTGATTTCTTTTTGGAATTAAAGAACAGAAGTCCCATAATACCCTCTCTTTTTTTTAGCATTCATACAAGTAGCCAATATAAACAATTCTCTCACTGCCCTGAAATCTGGAGTTGCTCACAGGATGAAGCAGTGACCTACTGAACCTCTGGGAAGAGTAACATTAGCCTCTGTCTGGTGTGCTGCTGCCTTGGCCTGTGCACAGCCCTGCTGCCCGAGGCCCAGGGCAGGCACTCCAGTGCCATGTGTCTCCAGGCTGCTCCCATCCAAGGAGGACACCGAAGGACTCCCCTCTACTCAGGCACATAACAAACCCTCTGACCCTCAGACAGAGGGGTTTGGGTTTGTTATGTGCTTTGCTTTCCCCAGCTTTGCTTCAATCCACCTGGAGAGCTAAGCTAGCAAGGCCTTGTCCTGGGATCTGGAACCGGCATTAAATCCCATGTGTTGTACGCAGAGAACATTTTTCCATCACACCAGAGAGCTGCTGCTCATGATGGATTTGGAAGAGCCTACAGACACCTGTTCATTGCAGCAAGCCTTCAGGCTGCCACTTAAACTGGGGTCACTTCTGAGGTTGCCAGTGCCCTTGCTGCATATTGGCTTTCATGCACAAGTGATGGAGTTTCTTGTCACAACAAGAAATATTAGGATAAGTGTCAAGGAGGCTCAATTATTGCACTTGCAATCAAGCAAGCTCTTCTTGAGCTGGTGGTGGTGCTGGCTCCTTTGGGCTTCCCTAAACCTTCTGCCTACCATAGTGTTTCCTGGCATTCTGATGCTGTCACTTCTCCAAATTGTTTTATACAAATGGATATTTTTTTTCCTGGGTTTTCTGTGCCTTTAACTTTGGTTCTGCCTACACACTCATGGTTGGGATTGCATTGAAGAAGCACACAACAAAGAACATGAGGCAGCTGCCCATATATCCTGCTCAGTTTCAAATGCAGCAGAGGAGATGCCAGCTGCCCAGGCTGGACTCCTGAGTATGGAAATGGCTCAAAAATAGACAAAATCATATTGAGTGAAAAGATACACTCAGGAGTCAGCCTCTCTGACAGCACAAACAGCCAAGAATGGGGTGTCTATATTTTCTCCATAGTGGTAGCATAAGTGTGAGACACAGAAGAAATTATTAAATGTGATTAAGGCTGTGTTGCCTTTCAGCTAAGCTCTTGTCCTTGCCTTTTAGGACTTCAAGATAAAGAACTGGCATTTGGATCTAATCAGGACTTAGAGAAACAGACAAGCTAATAACATTTCAAGGCTTCAAGTCCTCTGGATTCATTTTGGTTTAATCCCTGTGCAGTTAATTTTACATCCCAAAGATGTTTTGCAGGCTCTTGTTGCAGGCTTTGCTCTTCTTCATGTCCCACCTCAGGCATATGTGGTGCTGATACTGGTGGGAAACTTTGCAGAGGTGCTGCATCCCACCACAAGCTTCTAGGTTGACTGACTCCCCTGTGCCCCATGAGCTTAGGAAGGCAACTTGGGGTCCCCAAAGGTGCAACCCCAAAAAGAGCAGTTGCTGCAGTTACCATGGCTGAAAATTCCTTGGGTATTTCTCTCTGTGCTTCGTTTCCTGCCTTGCTCTGGCAAAGCTCCCCGTTTCCATGGTGATGATTTATTCCTCTAAATAGTTTCTATTCAAGAACAATATCATGGGTCCTTCTTTGTTGTTAGTTTAATTAAAAATAACCTACTCTTCTCCTGACATCAGTTTTGGCTGAAGCAGTTGGAGTTGGACACTGACCTCCAACTTCTCTAATCTGCCCTTGCTCCTACCCAGAGATGAGCTTTCTGCCTGCCTGCCACTCAGTGTAACCCTTGAGGACTGTCCTACTGCTCCTGACCTGTCCTACTGAGAAATCTCCCATGAGTGGAACTAGAAGGCAAATGCAGAGAGGAGGAAAGGAGAGAGCAGCTGAGTTCTTGCAGAACAGCACCACACAGTCCCACGTCTGCCCAGGAGTGAAGAGGAGCATGGCACCCTGTGCAGCTCTGCTCTTCAGCTTTCCTTTCCATGAGCAAGGAGGCTTGTGATAAATAGGAAGCCTTGTGAGAACAGCATGGTCCGTGATGAAATGGCCTGTAATGCATCACTCATCATCACAGCCTGGATTTTAAATGAGCTGCCAAAGAGGGAGCATCTCCCCTCCTCCCCAATCTCCTTGGTTTACAAAACAGATTTTTTACTATGAGTGGAACAAGGACTTGTAGCCTGAAAACTGGAAACAAAAATGAAAGAAAATTAAAAGGCTAAATTACATATTTGGTAAATCTTAGAGAGTCCATTTTATTGCATAAAAGTCTGAATAGACAGCCTGGTCTCCATACAACAGGTGCCATTTGGTGTTTTTTGGGACACTTCCTTCTTTCTTTGTATAATGAACGAGACAGAGCATCTGGTTTCTCTGCTTCATTTTAAATGCCAGTGCTTATTTGTTAATACATTTACATTCCAATTTTCTTCACATGTAGTAAAAAGGAAACGCTTTGAGGTTCTTCTACATGGAAGCACATTAATGTGCTTGATTTTTAGGCACCAGTAGCAGATGTACTCAGAGCCTGGAGTTCAACCATGGAGTGAGGAGAACAGACTTCAGGGAATTGAAAGCAGTTCCTGATTCAATGAAGACATTTTCTGACTTATTCCACTAAATGCAGCCAGCATCAGCTTGTGCTGGGAGATGGATGAAAATCTGTCGACAAAAAAGTATGGAATACAACCTTCCAAATGGTCTTTGCTCTGGCACACAGAACAGCATGGCAGGAATGCCAGGTTGCTGGCTAATCCAGAAGGGCAGGTACCAGGTACATTTTCTTCTGTAATACTCAGGATGTGAAACCTTTTAAAGCAGTTGTAGCACCTTTCAAACATGCAGTGGAACCCATCCTTATAAGGTGGGAAAGCTTCATGTTCTGCTGTTAGAAGATAGGAATGTGAGCTCGGCAAGGATTGCTTCACGTGAGCCTTTTATCTGAGAAACTGGTGATAAAACTGAAGTTCACGTGACACAAGAATTTCTCCCTTATCTAAAGGAAGCTGGAGATGGCAAGTCAGAGGTACAATACACAGGATGAGTTACGAGGAGGAAATGATGTAAAGGGGCCAGACAGTTTGGAAATCTGCCTGCCTGCCTGTGTCCTATTTTGTGCCTTGGAAAATTATACTGACATGAATACAATATCAATTTTAAAAATTGTTTGCTGAAAGCTTGACTCTGTCAGCTGTATGACAAAATGAAAAAAATCCAAAGTCCTTAGGACCCTCAAGTGTGCCATCTTTATTTTTGACCTCATCTCTCTTTTGACCTGTTTTTGTCTATCTTTGACATTGAAATGGGAGAAAGCAAGGGAGGATTTTGAGATAAGCCTTTCAATCTATCAGTTGTCATTTCCCTCATACATTTTCTTTCTGAAAGTAGCACCCTCTATGCCTCTGAAAGTTCAGTGGGGGAAGATGCTGTGCTATCAAAACAATTCATTTGCCTCTTAACCAACACCCACAAAGTTTGTCCAGAAGAGATTTTTCAATCATTTAAACCTTGTTTTAAGATGGTTTGTCTCCCTTAAAAGCAAAGAGAAAAATGCTGCTTCTTGGTATAGAATATAAGCATGCCAATTGTTAAATTCCATCTATTTCCTCCACACTCTATCCAAAGTCTATCTAGAAACATCTTGTCCCATTGTAAGAGCCTGTGTGGTCTTCAGCTTCTCTTGACGTGTCACTTCAGGCAGCATCTCTCTGCATGCTCCCTGGTTAATCCTGCCATTAAAACCCTCCTGCTTCCATCCCTCGTGCTCCTGCCTATTTTGTGTTTTACCTCTTTACAGCCTCTCCTTCCCTGTGTTTCCTTTTGCCTGGTCTCAGTGCTTTCATTGAAACATCAGTCCTCCCTTGTCTAGTCCATGGACCCCAGAAAAAGCAGTTACAAGGCACAGGACTCCCAGTGAAACCAGAGGGCTCTGAGGGAAGGGCCACAGACTCACCTGGTCCCCAGGAAGCCCGGACCCAACACACTCTCTGTTTGGCCAGGACATGGCCAAAGCAAAACCCGGGTACCACAAGAAGAGGTCACCAGCAGTACTGCAGCCGTGGTGCTGTGAGGCCATGCTATTCAGGCATGGCTTTTTATCAAGAAGCCTCATCCTTCATGAGAAGCTCAGACCATGTTTTTTTAAAGAATAGCCCTGGGTTATTTTTATCAAAGACAATGTGGCCACTAGAAGTAGCATAATGGGGATCAGCATGATTTATTTTCTTTCCAGGACAACGGGCATTGTTCTGGTGGAGCTGAGGACGGTTTGGGCTCTTACCAATTGGCATTTTCATATAAACCAGGCAAAAAGCAAAACAGAACCTGACTCCTCAGCTGGGCAGAGCTGCAGTGGTTTTTCTATTGCTAGTGTAACTAAAATGTGGTAAAAACACAATCCAGTCTCTCAAGCCAGCAAATAGGATGAAAAAGAGAGTTAGTGGAATCCTGCTTTTCTTGGCCTGATGAAAACTGGCCCTGCTCTGAGCTGGCATCTGGACCAGCCGTCCTCCCAGAGCCCCTTCCAAACTGGATTTCCTGACTGTGCTCAAGAATGACAGACTTCTATTGGCCTGCACAAAAATTTGAATTGAACTTCCACAGACAGTAAATCAGAGTGAGATGAAAGATCTTAATTCCATTTTGAATTACAGGCCCAGGACTAGATGTGGTTTTCTGGTTTTGTTTTTCATCAAGCCCAGGGTATCCCCTGGTGTGGGGCTCCCCAGCAGCCAATCCCCTGGCCTAGAGGTTCAGGGAGTGCCTCCAATCTGGCAGTCCATGCATGTGAAAGCTGAAAGCTACACCTTGCAGTGGTAGCTCTTTCCAAGACTTCTATCAGAGCTGGAAGGACTGAGAGATGTGTCTGTAGCTATACATCCAAATGCAAGGCTTGAATTTCTCTCAGTGGGACTACACATGGAGTGAATGCTGCTTCTGCTCTCAGAGGGAAGCTGGAAGGCAGACACTGGCCCTGTTCCTTCCTCAGAGCATCCATCCCAGGCTAATCTGAAAATAGAAACCTATGCTGGGACCAGGCTGGTCTGAATGCACCTAACAGAAGAGGATGGTACCAACTGAAGGGATGCTCACACATGCAGCTCTGGGCTGTGCTCAGGGGAAACACCCAGATCAATAATGACCATGGAGGGAGGGAGGTCTCTGGCTTGTGCAGGCAGAGACCAGGGGGAAACAGACCTGCTGTCAGGAAGGATGAGTTTGCTCCACTGGTACTTCTGCTGAACCAGACTGGAGAACAGAGGCAGGAATTTCTCATTCATTTGCACCCATCTCTAATTTCTTCCACCAACGCTCCAGCAGAACTGAAGTCTGCTGATGTTTAAAAAGCCCTTGGAGCTGGTTTTTTCTCTCAGGGTGTTTTAGATGTATGCAATACACTGTGACTATGCTCCCAGAAACCTGTTGGATGGGCTGGATTTTGGAAATATGAATGTTAAGTCACAGATAAATGAACAAAGCAGATAGACAGGTACAAGAGAAAATATTGCTGTAAATCCAAGGTGTGCCTCCTCTGCAGCTTTATTTGGGAATTAGGAAGAAACCAGCACTCAGTCCCATTCTAGGTAATGCTAGTTTTGGTATGGGGCATACACAATTTGGATGGGGGCCAGACCTTCTTCCTCCCTCCTTTTTTAATTGCTCTTGCCATAATTACCACTATTGTTGTATATAGTTGTGTTTTTTTCCCTTGTGTGCAAAAGCTATGATGCAAATGGAGTCACTCCCAGAGAGTGCCTAAGGGCTGGGATGCAACTGCCCTGAGATGGGTCATGCTGCAAAATAATAAAGGTCAGGGATTCATTCCAAACCAGATGCCATAGGCAAACATGTTGTGCCATTGCTGTGCTCCAAAAGAAGTGCCAGAGCCCTGAGCCTTGGTCATGCCCAAAAACATTCTGTGCAGCTGGGCTGGGACTCACCTCTCCTCTGTTGTGGTCATACAGGAGGGGGTGTACTTTTTCTCCCCAGAGCTATTTGAAAGTCCTGTGCAAACAAGGAAACTGGCCCTGGACAGGAAACTCAGCAATTGCACAGTGCTGACAAATGTCCAGATGATGATCCACAAAAGCATGGAGAAAATGGGGAGCCTTGTGCTCTCCACTTTGTTTTTCATGTGTTGGGATCTCAGGTGCCAGTCACAAAGAGACGAGATGTCTGCAGACAAGCCCTGATATTTACATTTATTTTGCGCTAAGGCAATGTAATTTGTGGCTAATGTCATGGTTTAATAAAACAGAATCAGAAAGGAGTGAAGTTAGTTATGTCTTTCAGCAAGACCCACACAGCCTGTTCCAGCTCTGCAGCCTCAGCCTAAGCCCCTGGGCAGAGGGTATGGGCACAGAGATGACACAATACTGTAAGCTCTCCTCAGCTTTACTATGAGCAGATGCTATTTGAGCATGTTATAAAGTGGTATTCCCATAACCTTAGGCTCATACACTCTCTGCTTTCCTCTCATTGAAGTGAGTGCTATGATGCTAAGCTGAACTCAGCACAAGGGAGACCTGGGCATTTTCAAAGTCCAAAATGGAGACTTACTTGAGTCAGGTGATGAAGAAATACTTATATTGATTTTCTACTGTATCTATTGTGTACTTTTTGCTTGTCACATTGTCTGTCCTTCAAAGAATGACAGTTGGGGGATTCAGGGGGATTCAGGGGGCTGTTTGGTTACTTTCTTTGCCTTATCAGAAAACCATCCTTGAATAAAGATCCCAGAAACACTATTAACCCCAAAGCAGTATGTTCCAGAAATTATGAGTATGTGGAACAGAGTCTATGCACACATATGATGAAAATTATTTCCAAATTTTATCTTCTGTCCTGTCACAGGATACTACAGCAAGGTGCTGAGAGGACAGGACTTAACCGTAACTTTTCAACCAACCCCCTCATCAACCAAGGTGATGTATATTGGTGTAGTGCTAGGGCTGAATTCGGCACTGCCTTGGCAAAGGTTTGCAAAAGTGTAATTTGCATCTAAATTCCCTTGTGTTCTTAGTCAAATATGCACACCTTTTGGGTTTTGATTTCCATTATTCTTCAGGATACCCCATACTTGAGGTAACTGAAGTGCACATATGTAGCTTGGGTCTGAAAGAAACAGGGATTAAAAGATGCTTCATTAGCTGTAGGTAGAGGTCTTTCAGCAGGGAACTAGAAATGTTTCTCGTAGAGCATATTTCTGGCTCTGTACCTGAGATGACTGTAACCATTACTACTGTGCATATCAGTAGTTGGAATGGTTTGTAGTAGAAAATAATATATTTCACTGCATTTCCCATACAAATATTGTCAGCCCATTTCACACAATTCACAGCTCTCTGAATTTTTTCCCATTTTTGCCTTCAGAAAATACTTGCCATTCTAAAAGGAGTAAACCACCTTTATACACAGACAGGCAGAGTATGCCACAAGGGGTTTTCTTTTATGTGGGTGTTGCTATAAAGAAAGATTATAATATAGGGCTCTTGCCTGGGGCTTATCTTGAGAATTGTCTAAGTTCACTCATACAAGTGGAGGATATGGAATGGGACTTCATAAGAAATAACCAGGATATTTCACAAAATCTCAATATCTTGGCATTTTGAATTCCTAGTCTGCTAGACTGCAGTGCTGTGAACAGTGTGGCCCAGAGATGTTAGGTGTCAGAGGGGTGTTCAGAGGAACTGGACAGTGCCAAAAACTCAGCCCCAGAGCTGCCAAGTCTTATAGTAAGACCAGGTCACTTTCTTTTTCTTTCCAGGCTTTTATTTTCATCACTACTTTTCAAAGTCCTGGCTGATGCAGTATTTTTTTTCAGCTCAATCTTTCAAGAGAGATTAAAGAGCACCTGTGTTTCTTTACCACAACAGTACAAGGAAGTTTTCTGAGGCTCATTAGCTCAGCTTCTCCATAACCATTTGGGTACAATGTGCATAACCTGCATAGTGATTATGTCAAGAGAAAAATCCTTGATGATCTTTTCTGCCCCATGGTCTGTGCACTGCCACCAACAGAGGAAGGCCTTCTGCTGTCCCTGACTATAATTCTATTTCCCAATACCTTCAACGTCAGCTATCACAGGAATTACTGCAGTAAAAAACACCCTGTGAGATAAAGAAGTTTTTTTTAAAAAGTCAGAGATAAAGTAATTGAGAGAAAGAATCCAGCACACTGCCCTTGTGGCTCATTCTTGTCATCTCTCTTTTCCCCAGATTGGGATGTCCTTACTTCTTGTCCAACAACCTTGAGGCAGTGGTGACTGCTTGGGATCAGCTTCTCAGACCTGTGGCTATAAGCAAGATATACCAGGCTGCATATCACCAAAGATAACGCTAAGATGGAGAAGGAGACAATGATAACAAGCATCTCAGCTGGAGGAATGGCCTTCACTGAGTGGAAAAATGCTGGATGCACAACAGCTACAGGGCTGCTTCTGCGGGTGAGACTGGCCCTGTTCTTCCAAATGACAGCCAGCTGCCACCTCTCTGTAAGGTTCATTCCTCTGGAAAATATGACTGCCATGAGGTAGCATATTGCTGCTTGGGATGGGGAGATAACACTTCAGCCTTTAGCCTTTCTCTGGCAATTTGCATGAAAATGGCTTCCAACTCTTTGCAGATTGAAGAAAAGCGGGTGTTTGTCTTCCAGTGTGTTTTGAGGCAAGGCTTATGTGGGTCAGATGAGATAGGGCCAGTGATTCAGTGTCAGAGGAGATGTACTAGGCCCCTGCCAGGACTGAAACCACCTCTTCCCAAGGGGGTCCAAGTGGGAGTAGGTCCCACTGTGTCAGCCCCAACACCGGAACCATTCTGCCTGTGATGAGGCTCCTACTTCACCCCAAAGCTGTCAAGCTCTGCTACAGCACTGCTTTCAGTAAATATATAGGGTCAGAGGCCAGGCTGCTGTTGCTGTGGAGGCTGCCTCCCAGCCAGCTGAGAGTGCTGAAACCACATCTACTGCTCTGTGAAGGGGATAGGGTAGGGATGTTCAGGGTATTTTTGGACAGGAACGGTGATGGTGAGTTTGCTGTTGGCCAGAACACAAGGAAAAAACAAATCTTCCTTTATGTTAACAAGTGGCTCTCCTTTTTCAGCAGGGGAAGTCCCAGGGAAGCTGTTAGGGCAGCTTTTGCTTTCCAGAGAGGAGAGCATCACTGCTTTCTGTCAGTGTCCTGGAAGGCAATAAACAGCATCACATCTTTACCTCGACAGTCATTTAAAGAGCGCACGTCTGAAGCGATGAGCTCAGCCCCAGGTTCCCCATTCGGTGTTTGTCCTCTCGCACACGGTCGGGGCTCGGCCCCGCATTTCCCAGCTTAGGCCCCAAGGGCTCCGCTGCCGCTCGGGAGGCGGAGCCGGGCGCTGCAGCGGCCGCGGGCGGAGCGGCCCCGGGGAGCCCGCACCCCGCGGCGGGGCCGGGCCTCCCTCGGCCGGCGGGGCGGCTGCGGCCCCGCTGCCGCTCCTCCCGGGGCCGGACGGGTTCCGCCTCTCCGGCAGGGCGGCTCGCGGCTCGCGGCAGCCAGCCTGGCCGCTGATGGCTGTGGAAACCTTCGGGCTCCCGGCCGACGCCGCGGGGCCAGGCACGGCCCAGGGTGGGGAAACCTCTCGGCTTTCGTCCCTGCTGGGGCCGGAGACAGACAGAGTGACCTGAGGGGCGTCCAGTCCAGCAGTGCTGCCGGGACCCGGCGTGTGTGCATCGCTCATCCAGGGGACCCAGCGAGGGTCACCGACTGCTGGGCTGGACAGCAGCCGCGCTAATTCTGCTTAAAGCTGCCATGCGAAAAGCCTACAGTTTGATTCCCAGGCGTGCCATGGAAGGGCATCTATGCTTCCTGGGACAGGAGCACAACTACAGGGAAGGCCTCTGCTTGATGCCTGCCCTGCCAAACTATTAAATAATTTTTTTAAAGGCAGGAAAGAAACGTGTACTGATTCATTTGGGTTAATTTGTTGGTCCAAAAAAGACAAAAGAGACGGATGTCTTGATATGTGGACGTCAGACTTAATGTGAGGTCTGCTCCACCACTCTATATTATTTATTACTCCTCAGCCATTTCATCTCCCTCTCTGCTATTGAAGAAATACTTAGGCTTTCTCACAGAACAAAAAAATTTAAAAGTACAATATATAAATGGATGCCCTGGGAAGGGCCCTTAGGGATGGGAGAAGACCTGTTTGTAGAACAAACTCTAAATGGTAAAGATGACCTCTGGCCCTGCCTGCTGGGCTACAGCCACAGAGAGCAGAGGTGGAACATGCACGCAGGCAGCAGCCCAGCCTGAATGAGGTGATGGCTGGGCTGTCCTGAGAGCCTCCTTGCTTCGGTCTGAAAGTGCCACTGTCTGTATTTCTCACATCCCTCTTTGCTTGCTGTGTATCAAAGCTAATTTTATGAGAGGCTTGCAGGGAAGGCACAAGCGGGTAGTCATGGTTCAAAGAGTCAATGCACTACAGGGGAGTGCAGGGCTTGCACAGCTGGTTTGGAGCCTCCTCTTAGGGAAGAGATTAAAGGAAGCTGGGGAAGCAGCTCACCTAGTTTGCCTACTGAGTGGCTGTGCCTGCTGTATGCTGTTGGGGCTGCCCAGCAGCATCCTCCTCACTTGTCTTGTAGCACTGGGCACTTGTCTTGTAGCACTGGGCACACTGCTCCACAAGCGTCACCTTCCTCAACGTGGAGCCACTGCAAATGGAAGGGTATGGCACTCCCTGCAGCTTTCCAAATAAGGAGCTTTCTGATACAAGAGGTAACTGCACTGTGCAGTTTGATTTCCAGTACCTGTGCAGAGTTGCTCCCACTGTACAGAGAAGAAACAGCCATTAGCTAGTTAGGAGACAAGAATAATGAACACTAGATGATTTTCTGTACAAAGGCATGCATAACCCATAGCTGCTTCTATGAGCAGTTTTTGCTTAAGGAACACGGAAGCTTAACCTGTTTTGCAGAGACAGGCAGGCTGCCAACCACCCAGGTGCTCCCTGAACCCTCCAGAGAAGTGAAGGGATTTCTTCAAGCAAAGCCCATAGCCATGAAAGGCCAGCTTTAGGCTCCAGGAAGTCTATTTTGGGAAGGCAAGCTAATGGAACAATGACTTTAGGGTCAGTGTGTGGGTCCTTCTCCAATTCTGAGAAAAGTTTGAATGTGGATCCCAGCCCTCACTGACTCAGTATCATGTTCCCCACTCACTGCTGGACCACTGTGTGCTGAGAACAAGCTGACATGCCTGGAAGGCCATTGGTATGTTTTTTCAGCTGTACCAACTACTTTTCTAAAGGGACTGAGCTTTTCCTCCACACCATGCTCTGCTAAGCTGTGCCACCTCTGCTGCTGGTGGAGGCAGGTGGCTTGGCAATGTACAGAAAAACTGAAAATCTCTGGTGTTTCTCCCAGATCTCTCAGGCCAGCCTAATGAGCACTAGATGATACTACAAGACCCTTGATTAGCATCTTAAAGACCACAGGTAACAGGTAAGAATCAACCAACTTCCTCTGCACTTAGTTTTAGTTTAGAACATTTTGGAGCATTCATGTCCTGTTAGTGCACTGTGATGAAGGTGGGCCTCTCTAGAGTGGCATGGATCTGCATTTTCTTAGCCCTTTCTGAACTGTCATTGTGGCTCCATACCCAAGCATGGATTATGAATATAGTCTGCAGTTTGATGACACTGTGACCCATCTCACTATTGAAATAAACAATTGATGCTAAAAGCATGAGGAGATGGAGGTGCATTTTTAAGTGCACCTCTCAGGGAGGTTGCATTTTTAAGTGCACCTCCATGAGAGGTGCACTTAAAAGCCAAAACCAGGAGTGAAGCATGTCCTGTCAGCATTTGGAGTGATGATGAGTTTTGCTGGTAGCTGTAACACAGAGAACTGCCACTTAAGGAAGTTCCCTTGCGGGGAAGTTCCCATGAGGCAGCTGGAAGTGGATTTAAAGTAATTGTTGCCCATGTAAGTGTGTAAAAAAAATATTTTTTTTTTTCCCACAGCCCCTTTCACTTTACTCAACTCTTTCAGCTGAGTGAAGATCCTGCAGCAGTTGTGCTGCAATGTGCTTTACATATGGGTGTCTGATGAGACTATCTAGGTCAGGGTCCATATGTCTGATTTTACATTTTTGTTTTCCTACAGCTGTAAAGACTTTTCTTCAATCACTAATCTCTTTACAATCATGTTGCTTCATAGTACTGTCTTAACCTCTGGAGCTGATAGTATTGCACAGTATGAAACAAAGTTGGAGGGTTCACCTTCCAAGCCCAAGATGGAGTTGATTGTCCCTAAAGTTTTGCCTTTCTTATAATTGCCCTACTTGCTCTTTAAAATATCCAGCAGTGGAAATTCAGCACCTTCCTTTGGTGGCCTCCTCAAGTTCTTTGTTATCCTGACTGTTCACAGATTTGCAGATTTGCCAGTGGCCACAGCAAATGATGTAATGTGTTACACTTTGCAGTAAACTTTTACGTATTTGAAGACTGGTACTGTGTCTCAATTTTTTTTCTTCCCTAGACTAAACAAAGCCTGTTTCTTCCAGTCTCCTTTCAAAGGTCGGGTTTTCTAGACCTCTGAGCCTTCTTGTTACTTCTCCTTTGGACTCTCTCCAACTGATGTGTATCTGTCTTAAAACCTGGCACCCAGAGCTAGCCACAGGACTCCATCCACAGCCTTGCAAATGCTAAGGGGGACAGAAGGTTTGCTTTTTGTGTTCTACAAATGACTCTGCTTTGTACATGCACTTGTGGACATGGATTTCCTGGGGAAAGGCCTGAGAGAGCTGCAGCTCTGGCATTACCATCTGCCTGCATAGCACTCATGCCTTGCCATGCTGCTGCAATTGCACAGCATTCCCTGGCTGCTGGCAGTACAGTCTGCTCCAGATCTGTTGATGTGTGCTCTTCTGTGTTTGCTCCGCATATGTAACTCACATAGCCTCCACTCTCACACCATGCACTTCTCCACAAAGAATTAAAGACTGCAGTACATGCTTGGCCTGCTTGTATCACATTTTGCATTGTATCAAATTTCTTCCATCCATCACCCTCCATGGTTTCCCCTACAGGATTATGCCAGGCCTGCATCATTCACGGAGCAAAAATTACGAGCAAGTGAACTTCATGCATGGTCAGGTCTTACATCAGCTCTCTGCAACCTGACAGGGATGATGGGGCTATGTGACCTCTGAGCATGCTGGCCATGCATTTCTTTGGCAGCATCCTTCAGATCTTCCCCCAGGAATGCTTTTTTTGTGCAAAACTGTCCCATGGATGGAGTCTGGGGTCAGCAGACAGCTACAGACCCCTGTAGCAGTGTGCGAAATCTTGAGAAGCATCCTCAAAGTGCTTTGCTCTCAACTTTTGCACTTGTGGGTTTGTTCAGGCAGGGATTGCTGACTCACTATTGAAACAACTGTGACCTACAGCTGCATGCCTACCCATACTGGGTATATCTGTAAGGGACCCAGCACATCCCAGAGCAGTGATGGGTGTCACAGCAATGACTATTGCTGCTCTGGTCAGTGTTAGACTCACAGGTTTGTGGCAGAGCCGTGTGGAAAAGAACCCAGTTCAGTGTGTTGTATGTAAGCTGAAGTATGATGAGGCAGCTGCCTTGCTCAGAAGGAATTAAAGTTTTGTTGGCTTTCTCTCTGGAAAGTGATTCCAAGCCATGGCCAGAAAAGGGTTCTGCTTGAAAATAGCCTGAAGATACCACTGTAATAGTGATATCCTTGAAGATGGGGGAGGGCTGGTTTTTTTTCAAGCATTTTACTACAAAATAGTAGACCTGCAATTATGGAGAACATCAAAGTGAATGAATTTTAAGTGAAGTTTTTAAGCTGGAGCTAAATAATGATAGGTCTGAGTGCGCAGTGACTCTTGCATGGGAAAAGGTTTTCTGTGAAGGCAAGGGTGGAGCCATGTGCTTGCTATTCTCCTACCATGTTGCAGCTGTTCCCTTTCCAGAAAAATTTCACAATGTTTACTTCCAAAGCTTGTCTCGCTTTTCCCATGGTCAGTTTCGGTGCCTGGGAAGTAAGAGAAACAATAAATTCTGCCTCTTGCATCTTTAAGCTATGGGCACATCATCAGGCAAGATCTGCACAATCAGAAAGTGAGAACAAGAGACTCAAACCCTAGTCTCCCTCTTGGTGGCAGCAGGAATGAGCTGTCTCATACTTAATTTGCAATCTCCAGAGGCTCTTGCCTTCCTGCTACCATGTGGAAGGCACTGGTTGGCTGTGCCTTTCAGAGCACTCCACATGGAGGTGTGTAGCTTCTGCAGCAGCTGCTGCACCATGGCTTCCCCTGTGCCTCAGGGCAGCATCTTCCTCTGCTTCCACCAGGAGAGGTGGCACTGAGCATGGCCTGGATCAAGCTGTAGGTTTGTACGTGGATACACCAGTTGTCAGGGATGTGTGTACTTATGGTGTCCAGTTTGAAGTGTGCTCTCTTCTAAACTTTAATCCATTCCCCATCTCTTGTAGGAACATGGAAAATGTTATTGTCTTTATCTTCTCTGGTTCCTGAGTATTTTTATTGTTTGGGCCAGACAGAGATATCATATATGGTATACCCCACTGAGCTCAACCAAATTAATGCCTGCATTTCCCAGGGCCTGAGCTCTTACTCGTAGTCTGTCCTGAATTGGTGACATAGAAATTAGGAAAAAGAATTTAACTTGTTGAATTCTCTACTGTGACAGCCCAACATACAGTTCAAATTTAAGTGCCAAATCTTTGAGCAACAAAGTTTTTGTGCATCTGCAGAATATAAGTGCTGAAACTTGGCTGTGAGACTTCCCAAAACAAAAGTCAAGGGCCATTCCAACACAGCCTTGTTCACTGTTGTACAGTGACTGAGCTCACCTGCCGGGCCTCATTACAGGAGCTTATGGATGTTCTTGGCAAGAAAACAGATATGTCCCCAGGGAAACTCGTGACCTGTAGCTAATATGCAAAGCACAAAGAGAATGAGCAGCACACAGTAACCAGAAATACCCTAATGCCTTTGGGCTTGTTCCTCTTTTCATCTGTTGCAGGCTGAAGAAGTAGGGTGTACGTCCGGCTGTTCTCATGGTGACTCTGTCCCCTGCCCTGCAGAAAGGCCACTCTCTCTTAATTGGATCAGAAAGACTTTACTGGAAACCCACTTGGTCCAGCGGGGTGGGAATAATGCCCACGGAAATCAGCAGCAATCTTGTACAGAGAAGAGAAGAGAAGAGAAGAGAAGAGAAGAGAAGAGAAGAGAAGAGAAGAGAAGAGAAGAGAAGAGAAGAGAAGAGAAGAGAAGAGAAGAGAAGAGAAGAGAAGAGAAGAGAAGAGAAGAGAAGAGAAGAGAAGAGAAGAGAAGAGAAGAGAAGAGGAGAGGAGAGAAGAGGAGAAGAGAACTCTAGGAGTAATGACAGCAAGTAAGGAAGACCAGAGTGCTGCTGGGCTTAGAGGTACCTCTCCCATCAGTAGCACTGGGCTCTGTGGGTCCTGTTGCTACTGTGCTTCCTTCTCCCACTGCAAGCTTGTCTCTTCCCCTTCGTGGTGCTGGTACTACTCTTTGCAAGGGCAGAGGGTCAAGTGGATCTGGGAACTATCCCAAGTTTGGAAACAGTCTTTTTTCACCCCTCACTATTGCTCGTAAATTCATAAAACTGGCCAAGAACACTCACTTCCTCTTGTTAAGGAGTTTGTAAAAAGCTAATGGTTGGGATGGGCTTAGGAGTGAAAAACTAAGTACTTCCCAGAAATCCAAGAAAGAATTTTAGAAGCAAGGATGATGAAGTTAGAAATACAAATGTCAGAGACAAATAGGAGAGAGGCAATAGAAACCTCACACTAGTTCTTGATTTTATAATAGTTTATTGCACTTATGTTGTCTGTTAAATTGTCTAATCCATCCTTTGCCCTGTGCAAGAAGAAATAGGTACATGAATAGGATACTGGCAACTAAAAATAGTTTTCTATTTATAGTATCATCAGACTCTGTAAGAGATCACTGGGTGTATTTCACACAGGTAAGAATAGTAACTTTATGAATATAGGCACAGTCGCTTTGCAACTCAACTCCAGGTAACCAAAGAGGCAGCATCTAGAAGATTCAACCTCACAGAAACCCACTGCGTGTCTCAGGGCTTGGACCTCCGTGGTGCTGAGCATTTCCTGGGAAATGCTGAGAGTCCCCACTAACTAAAAGGCAGTTGAGACTTCTCACCACATTTGTGAAAGTCTGAAAAGTGGCTTTCAATAATTGGTTCTTAAAATATAGGGGTGGTGAAGCAAGTAGGACCCCCTGCCTTAAAATACAAAGCTTACAACTTCTTTCAAGGAATATATTTGTTTCCCTCCTCCTTTTTTTTTCCCAGATCTCTACCGATACCCACACTCTCCCAAATTCCTCAGGTGGAAAAGATCTTCATAAATAATAAAAAGGAACAAAACTTTTAGACATCTTTGTTGTTTGTCTATCATCATGTTGTTTCTCTATCCGCCTGTGATCAGGCTGTAGCTGTTGGTTCACAAATTCTGTTACTGGGGTTTCACTGAATGGTTGTAAGAAATAAAAATTGGCCCTTCCTCTTCAAAATTATGAATGTTACTGTACTTACATATTTCAATAATCTTTCTTCATCTTGAGTGATGCATGGTAGAGTGAATACAAGTCTCTGAATGGTGCAGAACTGTTATAATTCTGAAAATTATATTTGTGGTTTTGATATCTGCAAGTGTACATAAAGGTACATCATATGACACATGAAGACAGAGTCCAGTACAGAATACCATTATATCACACATCTGTTCATTATAGATGGCACAGTTATTTATGCCAAGAAGTAAAGAATATATCCAATTTCACCCCCAATGTTTGTTAAGACACAGGGGAAAAAAATCCCATTTTTTGCAAGTGGAGCTCCTTGGTGTAATTTAGGGCTAAACCTAGCTTGATATGGAGCATTTCAGCTCAATTCAACCTGGTGCTTTGCAGCATCTTTCTAGTCCATTCTCAGCTACCCCCTCTCTCCCACATTCCTGGGCTCCAAACTTCTGCTTCCTCTGTTATCAGAGGAATTGGGACACAAGCCCTGCCCTGCATGATGCTGCGGAATGGCGTTTCCTTGGGCTTCCTCCACTTTTGTGAGAGATGCCACAGCGCTTCTCAGCGAGACTACCAGGGGAACAAACAATGCTACTGTCCTTTTCCCCCTCTACTCGTTTAACTGACGGAAGCCCGTGTCAAGTATTTGCGTGTTGGTACACTCCTTAACTTGTGTTTCCTTTCTAGGAAGCTGCTCGATGAGCCAAACGCACTTCAGTTGAGCGTTTTCCTGTCGAGCAGGATATTTGCGGGCAGACAGCAGCAGGTGCTGCTGTCTGGGAGGCCCAGGCTGTCCCTGGCCTGCAGCACCCACCTCGGGCCCTGAGGGCTCCGGCTGCCAGTGCTGGCAATGCCAGCCTGGAGCGGCGGCTGCCGCTCAGAACAGGTGACACTGCCCTTTCCTTTTGTGTCCTGGCTGCGGGCACTCCTGCACAACGCCCGAGCTGTGTTTGGAGTCGGGCAGTAGGACTGTGGGGCTGTCACTGAGCGCTCACGTCGGGACCGGCAGGATGGGCACCAGCTGTGCCACACGAAAACATCCTCACAGTGCCAGCGTTTGATGCACCTGAAGTTGTATCAGGGAAAGTTTAGGTTGGATATGAGGAAAAGGTTCTTCACCCAGAGGGTGACTGGGCACTGGAACAGGCTCCCCAGGGCAGTGGTCACAGCACTCAAGCAACGTTTGAGCAATGCTCTCAGGCACAGGGGTGACTCTTGGGGTGTCCCGTGTGGTGCCAGGAGCTGGACTCGATGATCCTTGTGGGTCTCTTCCAATTCAAGAGTATTCTGTGATTCTGTGACAAAATGCCGCTCGGATCCGCCGGTGAGGACACCCCAGCACAGGCTCCCGCGCCCCATCCAGCCGCGGAGCCGTCAAAAGAGAAATGCTCCCACACCGGCGCGGAGCTTCCCCACATCGCATGGCATCGCACGGCACAGCATGGCACGGCATAGCGCACCCGTCCCCGGCCTCCGCCCCACGCCGGGGGGGTGGCGGTGAGGACCGTGAATAGGACGGGGCTGCCGCGAACCGCCTACCACGGCACACAGATATCTTGTGATGGACGGCCGCGAGGACCAATGAAACAGGAGCTCACACTTGGGAGGCCGAGGCTCGGCCGCGCGGATAGCGGCCAATGAGCGGCGCGGAAGCGGGTGGTGGGCGGGGCGTCCCGCCCCCGCGGCTCTGCGCGCGGCCGAGACAGAGAGAGGTGGGAGCGGGCGCCGCCGCCGCGCGCTCGGGCTGAGCGGCCGCGGGGCCGGGACGGACACAGCGGGCAGCGGCACCGGCGGGGCGCGACGCGACGGGCAGCAGCGGCCGCAGCCATGGATCACTACGAGCAGACCAATGACTATATGCAGCCGGAGGAAGACTGGGACCGGGACCTGCTCCTCGACCCAGCTTGGGAGAAGCAGCAGAGGAAGGTGGGCGCAGCCCCGTCCTCTCTTCTGGCGTGCATCCCGTGGGGCCGCCGGGACCCGGCCCCGCCGCCCCCTCCACCTCTGCGGCGGGGCCGGTGCGCGCCCGGCCGGGGGCTGGCGCTGCGCGGCGTGGCGGGGCGAGGCGGCGGGGACGCGGGGGCGGGCGGGGCGGGCAGGTGATGGCGGGGCGGGAGGGAGGGAGGTGCCGCGGCGGTCCCCCCGCAGCAGCGGCCGCGGCCGGGTCACGGGCTCCCGGCCCGCAGGTGCCCCCGGGCGGGGCCGGGACGCCGGCGGGCGGTGGCGGGGCCCCTCCGCATCCCCTCCGCACCCCCGGCGCCGCCCGTGCCCCGGCCCCGGCGGCGGGACAGTCACTGGCTGCTGGTTTGAATGGTGTGGTTTAGGGCAGGGCTTGCGCGGAGCTCATGTCCAAAAATGGTAACATTCTGCCCCTTTTTAAACTGAAAGGGTGGCGGTGGGGAGGGGAGCTCAGGAGGAGCTCCTGCCTCGCCGCTAGCTAGTTATATTTTTTTTCCCCTCCTCCTTTAAACCAAAAGCATCCTGTATTAGATCACTCAGGAATCCTAATCCCCGAAATATTTCCGTTTTAGTCACTCCATCGGACGAGAGTAAAGCAGAATTTGGAGCGGCACTGATGCTGGCATGGCAGGGGCACTTCGGGGTGCAGCAGGCTCACGCTGGCTTCGCAGCCAGTCACTGGCTCGTGTTTTGGATCGTGCCTTGCTCTCCCCTTGCTGTGAGCCGGGAAGAGAACCCCAGACCTTCCATGAGAGAGGGGATGATAGTCCTTTTTTAGCACAAATGATATATTAACATATATAATGTAGCCTGAGGTGTGGGGCTTTCTGTAGAAAGCTGGGAATAGTTGGGAAGGAGAGCACAACAGTGGGAAGATGATTATTCCTCTTTAACCCTTTTCCTCTTCCCCTCCTCCACTTCCAGATCAAAGGTTTTCAGGTTTTCCTGTTCAGAGCTGTCTGAAATGGTGCCACTGAGAAGTTTTTTCCCTGGAGTATGATGAGTTGATTGAAGGTGATAACTGCAGAGCTGCTGTCAGTGGTTTCCTTGCTCAGGGACTTGAGTGCTAAGAGTAGATAGCATGAGAACTAAAGTACACAATCAAGGGCATTTACTGGTGAAAGAGTTGATGGTGTATGAGGTTAGATTTTGCCAAAGGAAAAGTGAGGAATGCAGTCTTGGTCTGGGCTGTGAGTGGTGGATGGCTTATTGGAAGTCAGAGCTCAGTTCCTTTGAGGAGGGAAGTTTCTTCTGCCTGGCTGCAATCTCTGTTTCCAGTCCTATGCCTGTATCTGGCCAATACGTCTAGAAACAGCTACTGGGGCCCAGAGCAAGATCACCAGCCTTGCTGGCGGCTGTGAAGAGAAATGATTGTTACGCTGTAGGGGTTTTTTGCCTTTTATGGTGCCGGGTGAGGTAGAATATTTTATATATAGGGGTACACCGGTTTGGTTGTCAGAAGCAGGAGTGGAACCTTTGGACTCAAAAGCCGTAAACCCAGGGTTGTTGTACATGCTGTAACTGTCGTGTTCTCTTAGTATTACCTCCTTCCAGGAGATTTTAAGTCCTCTTGGTCCTATCACAAGAGGGTGACAGAGAGCTGTTCTGTTAACGTGGGTTACTTGTGCAGAGGGAAGAAGCCAAAAGGGAATTTTAAGTAATGAAAGCCAACTTCTTGTGCTGGTCAACAGCTACCAGTTGAATTTGATGTGGTGGGAGTCACTCTCCAGCTTGCTGGACTGGAGGACTCTCTGTAGTTAAGTGTCTGTTGCTGGTGGTGGGATCACTTTATTGTTCCTCTTTCTGCTGATGAACAGCTGAAGCTGTTCCCTTCTACAGTGGGTGCAAGCTCAAAGTTTTATGGTGACCCCCCCACCTCTGTATTTTGGAGGAACAGGTCTGGGAGTGATGGCTCTTCCCAGTCACAGCCCGTCAGGCTAATATCCCCTCAGAGGGATTGGTGGTTGGGCCCCAGCTGGGGCAGCCTGTGCATATATTGAGGGATTTCTGGGGGTCTGAATGTGACCAAAAGCCCTGTTGGGGTCTTGGGGCTTGGGTCCTTCAGATGTAAGAAGGCAACAGTATCTACCAAGCAAAAAGTGTGGCGTAGTAAAACTGTCAGTCCTTCTTACCTGTGAAATGAAATCACTGCAGTAATTAAGCCTGAATGTTCAGTACAGTACATGTTAGTTAATAGCTTACTGAGTGTGAAAAGTGAGATTGATGCCTACCAAATATTCCTGTAGATACATTTCAGGCTCAGTCTTTTCTTGTTGACTCACATATTTTAGATTTTTCTTCACCTAAGTCTGATTTAAGTGCTATTGAATTATCATCATTATTATTGTTTGTATCACTGAGGCCAGCTGCTGAGGCAAACTCTAAACTTTGCTTTTTGGGCCCTGTCTGGGAGCAAGGACAGCATGTCTAAAGTGGTGGCACGGCCAGTAATGCAGCAACAAATGTCTGTGCAAGAAGTGTGTGTGTCCTGCTGGCTGTTTCCAGCCCTGCCCCTGGTGTCCTGGCTCGGTAAGGCTCTCTGGGCTGTGGGTAGCTGTGCCACTTTGCTGTCTTGCCAGGTTTTGTGCAGCTGGGACTCATTGAGACTTGGGAAGAGAGCAGTCCAGTAATGTTACTCAAATGTGAATTAAATCCAGCTCCCCTTCTCCTGGATGCACGGGCTCAGCAGAACTGAGCAGACATCAAAAGTGGGAAGATTACTGAATTTTAGTAATGTCTTCTACAGGAGCATTATAAGGACAAGTTTGTTGAGCTTTTGGGAGCTGCTTTGCAGGTTTCCTACCTGTGCTGAGACAGATATTACAGCCTTTGCTGTCTGGAATGTTGCTTTGAAATGGGTAAATAGGCAAACTGCAGAATGAATTTCATATGTGAAGGGTGAAAGTTGGCCTCTTGAATGTGATACAGAGGAGAAGCACTGGTTTCACACCTGCCTACCTGCCCCTTCCTGGGAAGCTGCTGTTTTACAGTGTAGGGATAAAGTGACAGTTCCTGGGAGGAAAGCAGCTTTCCACATGAAGCCAATTTTTCATGTCTATCAGAAGTGACTCTCTTAAAAGGTTTTAAAGAGCTCATCCCAGCATTGCTGTTCTTAAGCAGAAAAAAAAAAAATTGTGCAGAACAAATTCAGCTACTTTTCACCTGATACATACCTCTGGACAATCTTTTGTGCAGGAGCAGGGGTCTGTTCTGGGGATTAAAATGCTTTCTCCTTTGAACTACATCTCAGTGGTTTGAACTGTTGAACTCATCTCAGCAGTTTCTTGTAACAGCCTTTTTTTCCCTCTGCCTTCTCTTCTTTCCTGTCTGGAGTCAAGCCTCAAAGCAGCAGCAGCTAAGGCACAACAGGAGTGATCCTGCGGTTTCCCAGATCTGCAGAGCAAAACTTGCTGAAAGCCATTGCAGTGGACTCACCTAGCTGCCGAGATAGACAAGGTTGCTTAGTAAGAAGTACATCTGTGGGTGTTTAGTGGCCAAGAGATTGTCATTTGTGCCCACAAAGACATTACTACCTCCTGATGACAAGTTATCAGCTGCAGCATTCAGACTTTCCTGGTGGGTTTGGTGTGAGGGACTAGGTTAGCCAGGTGGTGTTCAGCATGCCTGGCTCATTTTCACAGATAAGGTGAAGGGTGATGATGAGAAGGACAATCTCCAGCTCCTTAGTGTCAGGAATAACACTGAGGTGAAGCTGGGTTTGTTTGGGGGTGTTGGGAGGGGTCCAGCCTTCAGGTCCTCCATACAGCAGGCTCTCATGTGGGCCATTCTCTTTTAATGAGCTAAACCTGAAGGTAAAGCTCCTTCAGGTTTATTTTAAAATCTTGCCTGAAGCAACTTGTCTCAACTGTAGAGCTGGCAGGGAAACTTTAAATGCCAAATTGCTTTTTGACCTGACAACTGCTTTCTTCGGAGTAGGAAGCAGTGTTCATTTGCAGTGTGTAGAAGATAGCCATATGTAACTTTCATGCTCTGAGGAATTATAATAATGCTTATCTTTATTTAAAAAAATAAAAAAATTTGAAAAAAATTAAATCGATGAAATTAATGGGCCATGTGCTTTACCCACTCTTGCTCTGCCTTGCCATGTTGGCATCTCTGACAATGTGGCAATAAATGATATCTCTGGCTTAGAGATCTGGACTGGTCAGATTTATGGTGCTGCAGAAGCAGTGATAGCACAGAGTTTGATGGCACCTTTTCTGTGCCAAAGTAGTGCTTACTAAGTACAGTTGTTCATGAACTTACAGAAATTGCCTGTTAGAAACTCAAGTCTTCTTAAACCTCTCTCACTATTCTGTGCCCTGCACTGCATGTAAAGATACACATAAATACAAGGGTTAAAAAAAAGGGTGTAAAAGGGTAAAAAAAAACCGCATGAGTCTCATGACCCTGCTGTGTCTGCATCCTGCAGGCCTTACTGCATTTATGATTTGAATTTTGCTGTTCTAATCACCTTTCTGAGGTGGAGTTGCTAATGATAGAAAGTACTCATTAAATAGGGCCATCATAGAAACACCCCACCTCCAAGCCTCCTGGTAAGCATGCTCTAGTCAGGTGGTATGAGTGTGACTATTATCTCTGACAAAATGTAAAAGCCACAATCATAGTTTCCTTTTCATTTGTGTTGAGTGTCCTCCTGTCCAGAGAGGGTCTACTTTGAGAAAGGTATCTAAACTTCCAGAAAGCTACGGTTGTGGTAGCTGCTGCGGAGCCACAAAAAGGTGTGATACCACTCCTAAACTGAAGATTGCTGAAATTTCTTTCAGTGCCATCATAGATTGAGCCGTGAGGTAAATAAATGTGCATTGTTGATGAATGCACTGTGCTGGGTTGCTTTGCTGCTGCTGTGACCCTGTGTGGGCCATAGCAAGGGATGGTCCTTGCATGGTCTTAGCAGTGTGGGTGTGCTGTGGGGACGGTGGCCCTGCTGCACCCAATTATCCTGCGTGCTTTATTTCACACTGACCATTATTGATGCTGAAGCAGAATGGTGAAATTTGTAAGAATGCTTGCTCAGCTGCTCTTTTGCAGGCAGGCAATATAGGTCACCAGATATCTCCTATCTTTCAGATCAAGCTTTTGTTGTTTAACATAGGTATCTTGTTGCCAGATACTTACTTTTCAAAACATTAAACTCAGGAGTTGCTGTAGGGAACTCTGGAAATACCTGGCTTTGTAGATCAGTTATTTGTCCTTGAGTGTGGGAGCTGCCTCATACTTTCTATGATCAGGTTTTGTCAGGATGTGCGTGTTTGGTTTTTTTTAACAAGAACATTATTATTCATTGTAACCTCATGGTGGATGATGAATGAGGCGTGTGTGTTTTGCTGTGACTTACCCTCCTGTTCAGAATTCTGTGTAAGGGGGCAGGCTAAGGAGAAAGCAGGCATGGGTTAAGATGGCGACTGCAGATTCTTTCAGGGGGAGTCTGTAACAGATCCCAAGGATCAGTTTATGAGAACATGGTACTCATCAATCTGTACTGAACTTATCCTTCCAGCCCTCTAGGGAAGGGTGAAACACCTCAAAGGCATCCAGCTACCAGCCCAGTGATGTAAAGTGTGTCTGTCTGGGGAATTTCTTGCTGACTGCTTCAGGCAACCAGTTTAAATTCTTGTACATGTGATTTAGTAGTGACATTTTTTCAATGCATTGAGTGCAAAGGCTAGAGAGGATAACATTGTTTTCTGCCCTGACCGCTTGCAGTGCTTGTAGCTTGGGGCATGTGGCATGCTACTTAGGGCATCCTTAAGAAGAAGCTGTTTGGAAACCAGTTTTTATTGTGTGTTGGGCAAGAATTGTCCCCACTTGTCCCCACTTGTCCCCTTGGAAGCACATGCTTTTGTATGAGATGGTGTTGTCTGTATAATTCAGGTATAGCTGGGTGGTAACTGAGAACGTGGGGCAGTAAACCTGCTGGGTAGAAGTGAACACTGGAGTCACACTTTTGGAAACTGTATGTTACAGTAGCGAGCCACTGACTTTTCTTCCTAGCCCTGAGGTCCCAGTTGCTCCTGCTGCAGGCACTTCACTCTTCTCGTGTGTGCTGTGTGAGAGGTGCAGCTCTCATGCACTGTCAGGTGACAGAGGAGGAGCAGGGTTCATTTGGCCCCGCCAGCCAGTTTGTGAGCCTGTGTGCTTTTCTGTGGCTACTCACTGAAATCCACTAAGAACATTGACCTGGAGTTAAGGTTGGCACAAACAGCAGTGACAGAGATGGTGAAAACTGTGCTGGTGAAGGACTGAGTGTGCTTTCCATCTGGCTGTGGATTATCACTGTTGTGCCTGACACTTAGGCTGTTCTCTGGGGTGCACTTATGCTATTGGAGAATGGCTGTGCTCCTTCTGACAATGAGGTGCAGAAAGCAGTCAGTGTAGAAAAGAGGCTGGAGAACTGTCTGAGGAAACATTGGGAAGCTGCAAAAATACTACATACAATGCACTGGTCTCACTTGAATATGTTGTGTCAGCCCCAGGGGCTTGCTGGATGGATTGCTGTGATTTTTAGAGGTATTTTGTACAGTCTGAGAAATGGTGTTTGAGGAGGATGGAAGACTGTGCAAGAGTTTGCTCTTCTTCTGTATGAGAATATAAAACTGATTTCTTGCCATGTCTGACTGTTGGAAGCATGATGGTTATCATAAGGAATATGCTTAGCATGACTTTTATATAAGTCTTCTATAACAATGTAAAACCCTGTTATCCCATCAAAGCAATATGTGAACTGTGCCTGAGGGGGAAAAAAGCAGGTATAGTATGCTTGACAACTGCCAGGGTGGGAAACACATAACATCAGCAAGAAAGGCAGTCACCTTTTCTTCACATAGACATAGGATTTGCTTTGACTCTGGCGTTTTGGGGCTGAAGCATTGTTACTCAGAGATTGAATCTGTGGGGATGAGTTGGTGAAGAGTGGTGGGATGGACTTGTCAGCAGCAGTACTGTCTGTCTGGTGTTAGTCATGCCAGAAAAGCCTTCTATTGAAGTCAGTGGAACCACCCACCACTTCTTTTTGACCACGGTGCATGAGACTGACACACGGGTTCCCAAAAGTCACTCACATCCCTGAGACAGAACTGGGGACGTTTTGGGCCAATCAAAAAAATGCTTAGGTGAACAAAGGCACTAGCATTAATATGATTAATTTAAAAATTAATTAAGAATATGTTTAATTAAATTACTTCCAATTCCCTTCCTGCCATTGCCTTCCCTGCTCTCATTCCCCTACTGTATGAGAGCAGAACTTGGTCATAGGATGTGGTGTGGCCTGGTGCCAGTTTAACCTCTTGGCTCCCTATTAGGTGGTAAAGCAGAACCATTTTTTCCCCATGCTGGGTTACTGTCATTGTGTCTTTGCCGTTCAGCTGGCCATGAGTGTATCTTACTGGTAAGGGCTGGGTCAGGCCTTTGAAAGCCAGCTCTCCTACGTATTGCAGCTTGCCCTCTTCATGCTTTTACCTGCAATTGTCCTCTCTTATGCTGCTTCCAAATCCATGGCTGCTTTGAAGCACTACAGCATGGATGAGACTGTGCAGAGACATTCTCAACCCTCAGTGATCTGAAACAGCTTCCATTGGCAGGGCTGGGGAATGCGCCCATAAACAGAGGGGATTTTGGTCTTTCATCCAGATAAGTCTTTGACTTGTCATTCTATCTGTGTAGACTGGCAATGTGTTCAACCCTGTGGTGTGAGAAATGACAACAAACCTGTCATTTTTCTATGGTATTAGAGCCAAGATGGGAAGTGTTGGCAAGTGGAAAGACTGTGTCTTGGCTACACTCACTGCAGTGAACACCACTAATGTGTGTCTCTGCATCACCTGTCAGTCAGATTGCAGTGGTTTCAAGTAGGGCTCTGAATACCAGCAATCCAGGGCTCCTGGGAGCACCAGTGTGGATAGTTCATAGGCAGGTGAGGCTGCAGGGCAGGCTTCTTGAGCAGCAGCTTTTTCCACATCCTCCTAGATAACTTATGTGGTCAGTGGGAAGGAGGAGATGACTCGGTGGGTCAGCTGATTGCTGCTTTGTCAGTCTGTCCGACCTGGCAGTGGCTGTGCACTGCTGCAGTGTGGGGCCTGCCCTTCTGGACAGCACAGGTGGGCTCTGCTCATGTGTCCTATGCATCGCCCTCATTTTTCAGAGGCAGCCCTGTGAAATCTTGTGTGTGTCACACGGCATAGTGTGAACGGGCAGCTGGCTTGCTCTGCTCCTTCCATCAACACGGTGCTGGATGGCTGGAGAAATTTCACACAGAATACTGGTGTTTCCTTTTATAACGCTGAGGATGACCCTCGTGTCCTACAGAGGTGCTGAACCAAGGCCAATTGGCAGTAGAGGCAGGACTTCTGCTTTCCATGTCCTTTGGATCAGGCAGCCAGGGCACTTGCTACTCCTCACTCATATGATGCTAAGCATTTGGACTTCACTGCTGCTGTAAATGGAAGTTGTGCTGTTACATCTTCCCTGCAGGAGCTAGCCCGTAAAGGCCTCTGAGAGATGTGAGAGAGTGAGAGAACCATGTATGGTCTCTGCATCTCAGCTGAGTGCTCTTTTCTTCATCATGGAAAATGATGTGTACATCCTAGAGCCCTGTTTCCTGGCCGGATTCCTTGGCTCTACAGCAGCAAAGTTTATCTTGCTACCCAAGTACGTACTTATCTGTAATCCCCCTCACTCACTTTATTTAAATCTACCCTTCAGTACATGGCAAGTCAGTTCTGCTACCTAAATGTATTATCCCCAGGAAAACTGTAAAAAGTGACTCCATGATTGAAAAAAAAAGCAAGCTAATTTCTTAACTGCTAAGCAGTGCCAAAAAAGGAGGCTGTTTGAAGCTGTTTGGAGTGTATCTATGCCAGGCTAGCCTCTGCCTTCCCTCTAGCCCTGCTTGCAGTATTGCTGTACAAGAGGAGCATCTCCAGAGGAAGGTCTGGTCTTGGCCCCACCTGGTTCTGCACACAAAGCCAGAGAGCCTGTGGCTCTCTCATCAGGGCTTGCTCACCAGGCCCCCTTGGGAGTGGCGCTTGCGGGCTCTGCGCTGTGCATGGAGGCTGCCTGGGTGCAGCCCCGTAGTGCAGTCATGAGCACCCGTGTTTCAGGCTCTTTCAAAATGGTCAGCGTGTGGAAACTTGCTGTTTCCCAAGGGTTTTGTTGGGCCGTTGGGGAACTCTGGCCAGAGATGAGACTATTTCCAGCTGTGGTGAGCCAAGTGTGAACTCACTCTGGGCAAGATGCCCAGATCTACTGGTTTTCTCTTGCCAGAAATCCTCGCCCTCCAGCCAGTGATACCAAGCTCAGTTTCTGCCAGTCCTCAGCTGAAGACCTCTGAAGGGAAAAGAGAATAAGGAAACCAAGCAGAACGAGATACTGCTGAGGGGAGGCAAGGGGAATAACTGAAGAGCTTTTGCAGGGGGTACAATGGTGGTGTGTTACCATGGAGGGCTGACTGTTGTGGATGAGGGCTTGCAAGAGGTGTAGAGACCTGCACTTCCTAGGGCGAGTAGAGATGTAAAAGTGGCTGCTGGTGGTGCAAGGGATTGACTTTTCTTGGTTAGGCAGAGCTACCTGACCCACAGGGCATGGCACACTGCTGGCTGGCTATACCATCAGGACAGTCACCTGTGAATGAGTATTGTTGCCTTTATTGTAGTTTCAACACACTGGCGATTTCTTCTGTAGAGTAGGATCTTGCTTTCCTGTTTTGTGGAAGGTGCCTTTCAAGGTGGGGAGGCTGTGTGTCTGGTAATCTTGCCTGCCTCATATCTGGGAATCTTCTTGCCTTTCTCAGAAAAGGGATGGCCACAAAAAACTTTATCTTCCAGAGTTGGTATTCCCTCTTGTTGCAGTGTCTCCTTTGGGATAGGGCTTCTTTCAGGGATCCATTAGTCCAGTTGCTTTTCTGCAGGCTGCTCTGTAGTCAGGGAAGGAGTGAGGAGGTGTATGTGTCAGGTGTGGAGGGAGCCTCCCTGCCCATTACTTGTATGGATTTCTGATCCTCCCAATGCTGGCAGCAATTGCTAGTAAAAGGAAATTGCCGTTCTTTTTGGTGAGTACCTTTGGCCTTTGGCAGTGTGAGTGGTTGCCTTTAGCTGTTTGGTTCAAGCTTGCAGATCTCTCTTAAGATACTCTAAAAGGCCTGTATCCATGACTTGCATGATGAGGTAAAGCATCTCAGGCATGATACCATGTCAGTAATGTAGGATGCACACACCTGCCTGCATCGTGTCTTTTGGGTCCAGTCATGGAGAGGTGTTGGAGCACATGGGGTCAGCACACTAACAGAAGACCTTCTGTTCCTGCAAACTCACCTCCTCCAACACTGATAATTTTCATGTGCCAACGTATCATTTAGTGACACATGACACAGCTCCTTGCTGTTGCAGCTTGTTGCAAATAGTCTGACCAAGCCAGCTACCAACAGCCTCCTACAGGGTGGACTGCTGAAATCTTTTTCTGTCCTAAACCCAAAAGAGAATTTCTCTCCCCCTCCTATAATGGCTTATTTCTTTAAAGCTGTTAACTGGCCGTAATCCAATCATTACTACTGTAATTAGTGAACTGCTTACAGTAATTAAAGCACTTGAAGCAGAATATCCTCTGATTGCAGAGCTTGGAACAAATTCTGCCTGCAGTCTTGTGAGAGGTAGTTGCTGCTGCTGTCTCAGAGGGATGCAGGGGACACAGGGCAAGCCTGGCACAGCTGCCACTGCCTCTTGTGCCAAGCCCCAGCGGGCACCATGTGGCCTTTCCATGGCAGGGGGATGCCTCAGAGCCCCATGGGTGTGAGCTGGTGTGCCTAGCTTAGGGTGGTGCTGTCAAAAAGGAGCCTTCTTTTTGCAGGCTGTGGCAGAAGATGGTGGCCTTGGGTGGAACTCCCAGGGCAGCAGGTGACATTGAAGGTGTGATGTGTTGGTACTTAACGTTTGGTTTATACAGGGTAGAACATCACTGTCACAGCAGGCTCAATGTCTTCTTGCTGTCAGGGACCCTCTTGTCCCAATGTGTGGTGCCTGTGCTCTCCCTCCACCTGCCAAAGCACTCAATTCATGGGCAAGGCCAAGGGACTTCAGCTTCTGGCCCTGCAAATTCATTCCTGCAGGGTTTCCAGGCAAACACATCACTTGTAGCTTTCTTCAGCCACTTCTCTTGGGAGCAGTGAGACAGCTTTCCTGAGGGCTTCACCTACTCTCCCTTTATACCCTGGCAGGAGGGCAGTGTCAGCATGCTTGTCTCTGGCCTTTGTTGCCTTTCCTCATGTTTACCTCCTGAGATGAAGCTGTTGTAACTTGAGCTCTTCCTTCTGGAGGAGGAGGAGGGCCATGGTGAGGATCGAGTGTGGGCAGCTTTTGAAATGGAGGGCCCTGCTGGATGAGGAGGAGTGAGGGTGGGTGACTACATGCAAGTACAGCAAGCAAAGGCTGTGCAGTGGTGAAATTCCTCATTGTCCAGCTGGCAGGCATGCTGTACTCAGCTGTTGTGGAAGGTATTTGTTGGCAATATTTGGCCTGTGATGGAGTCAGAAAAATTAAAAATCTTTCTGGCCTAAGGAGAAGGTTTTTAAAACAAATACCACCACTAGCAAAACCCAAATCAAACAAACACGATTACTACTGCCACCCTCAAAAAACCACCCCAAAATAACACAGAATGCGTCCACCCAAAACCCATTCTCATTGCAGGGTTTTCATTTTGCTCTTCAGAAATTATTGTGCAGTCTCCAGGCTTTATTCCTGTGTGGTGCTGGGCAATAGAGGCAGGTCTGCCCCATGGCCCTGGCCTGTCAAATGGAGAAAAAGAACTGATGAGAATGTATTTCTTCCATGTGCTCTGGATTTAGCCTAGGACAGAAGAGATGTCCTTACCCCTTTGGACCCTGTGCATGTTGTCAGCCTCCACTGCTGCTGTCCTGTACTCAACTTGTTCAGAGCTGTGTGGAAGGTTGAAAATGTATTTATTGCCATACAGGGCAGAGTGGTCAGTCACTTGGGGAGGAAGTCCTGGAGTGCCAGTGGCCAGAGGTGTGCCAAGATCTCTGCCTGGTGGCCTGAGCAGAGTCTGCCTGTTGCCTTGCACTCTGCCTGTGCAGCTCCCTACATCTTCCTGCACTCTCTTACGGGGCTTGTAGTCTGCAGGATAACTGGGGAAAGGGACCATGTTTCTGCTGTGTTTGTACACCTGCCTGCACCACAGAACTCTGGTCTGTGAGTGTGGTTCCCAGATGATGCAAGGCAACGAGCACTGAAAAGATGTTAACTGATTTTAATTTTACCTTAGTTTTTGTTGCTTTTAGGTATTACTTTAAGACCACTTGTGCTGATTTCAGTACATCCCGTATGTGATGCTTGGGTGTAATGCGCTGGATTCAAAGAAATGATTTTCAGTTCCATGTTCTTCTGCACTACCGCCATGTGTTTGACTTGGTTTCAGGTGTTGGTGCAGCCACAGTCAGCACACCCTGATTAAGTGCTCCCAAGTGTCTCTTCAGGACCAAGCCTAGTGATGGCCACTTCGAAGGGGTTCTTTTGTGTTTCTGTCATGTTTAGCTTCAGATATTTGCTTTCACTACATCGCTACAAATTTGCAATTACATGTCCCTTTCTTAACACTCTTTCAATCTTCTAGCATAGTACAGCAGTATTTGGTAGTGTATTTCTGATGTGGGTGTAACCAGAAAATAAAATCACCGCATACTATATTTTGTTAAATTTTGCTTTGAGTTTAAAGCAATCTTATAGTACTCCTTGATATCTTTTTCTACCTGTATATCCCTATCCCAAATTCTACCTCCTCCTCTTCTTCCTTTCTTTTCTTCCCTCACCTTCGTTAACAGGCGCTGGGAAGGGAAATGTGTTCCCATCTTATTCTGCCATTGTGTTCAGTGATCTCACGTGCTTTGGATTGAAGATTGCTGTTCTGCTTAGGTGAGTTGCTGGCTTTCATGGTCTGATACATTAACAAAATGAAGTGCTGCTGGAGAGAGCTTTTAAAACTTTTTGTTAGCAAGATTTTAATAATTACTTTTATCTATTTCACGTAGAGACTATTTTGGTGGTGCCTCTGTCCTCCAGAGGTTATTTAGAAGCCCCCTCACTGGGAGTGGGCTCCAGCAGCTTCTGAGCAAGCATTGCTCCGCTTCTGAGTGCGGCAGCAATGGGGTGCTTGAGGTAGAGGAGTGTTTGTACTGGGCACAGTCAGGCTGTGGGGATTGAAGGTGGTGTGTACTCAGGGTGCACAGCCCATCCAGAGGAGCAGCTCTCTAGGCAAAGAGCAAAGTTCTTCATCAGTGCTGTACACAGTAAGAGGTGTCCTTTGGGTAAGTGTGCCTCTGGGAATGAGTGCTGTCCTCATGCTGTCATGAAGAGTGAGCCATCTGCAGAGCTCACTTGGGTTTCTGTTCCACTCTGACTTTCCTGTGTGGTGGATTGGTAGGTCATCTTCTCCTTTGACCTCTTCTCATGTGAGCCCTTAACACAGTTTTTAAGGATGCATATTTGTCATGAAGCTGCAGTGCCCAGAACAAGCACCACCATTCTGATCTTAGTAGAAGAGAACAGAATAAAAATATTAACTAGACATGCTTGTTTCTGTCAAGCTAACTGGGATCTAATTTACCCTCCATTTGCTGCTTGCTTTGCTTTCCCAAGAAGCTATTAGTTGGTCAAAATATTTCACATATGTATATTCAGGATAATGCACTCCAGAGCTCTGAATGTAGTTTATATAGTGCTTATCTGCTTTTTGACTTGTAAACTTTGCTACTTCTGCAGGCTTACAAAAGGGGTGAATAAATGTATTGTGTAATTGCTGTCTGTGAAGTGAATTCTAGAGAATTTGCCAGAGGGTGACATAAAGTATATTCAAATTTACAGTTCCCGATGATTCCAAATACCTGCCAAAATCTTGTTTCACACCTAATTTATTTAACTTTGGCATATGCAAGTGCTGAATGTTCTCCCTTCCTCATTTACTTGGGACAAGACTAACTCCAGATGCAGTTTCAGAGTCTCTAGTCCAGTTGGACTGTGCTTGTCTGTCACTTTTTCTCAGTTGGATGCATCAGTACCTGAATGTGCTATGGAAAAGTGAGCTTTGAGCCAGATCAAGAGTTGATCACTACTGACCCTAAGGTAAAGAGGAGGTGGTAGCAGGGTGGGGGAAGTGAAGGGTAAGTGCAGAGAGTGAGACTGCCCACTTAAATGGTGACTTGTCAGTAAAGTGGTCAGTGTCAGCCGTGAAACCAATCCCTTTGGAGGTGCAGCAAATGGAGAGGGCACCCTGCTCCTGGCAGCCAAAGGAGGTTTGTGCTTTGTTCCAGGCTTCTGAATACCTTTTGCTGTGTTGGAAAGCAAGGCAGTGCTTTCCCACTTTACTTAAGCCCTGCCCAAATTCCTTGAATTTTTGCAGCTTGGTCCAGGTGATAGCTCTAGTTTGCATGTGAAAAGAATGAAGTGTCTGCTAACTCTCCATAGGTAGGAATGCAGCTTAAAACTTGCCCACCTCTAGGCATGCAAATATCTGAGATTGAGGAAGGGTTTTGAAGTAGGGAATGAAAATCTGCCTGACACAAGTAAGTCCTGTTGGAAGCAGTGAGACTCTGCTCACTGCTTGACAGAGTAAGTGGGCTGAACTAGCCAAAGCTGCCTGAGAAATAGCTGTTTGTTCCCTGCCTTGCAAGGCACAGCCTCTACATTGCTCCCACATTCACTACTTGTGGGCATGAACTGTGAGCCAGATGAAAAATCTTAATTGGTGTTAAAATTAATTTACCAAAACAATAAGAGGAAGAAGAGTTAAACTTAGATAGCTCTCCACAGTGAAGGAGCAGCAGGAGAATGGGAAAAAGCTGGAAAGAGTCTAAGAAAAAAACAGTTTGGACTGTTTTTCATGTGGAAATAAATACTGAGACATCTGTGTTCTGAACATCACATTGCCTGATTCCCCAAGCATTGGCCCTGGACTGGGATTTGGCATCTGTCTCACTTTCAAGTCCAGTGCAGTCTCCTGCCTTCTGGAAGCGAGTGCTTGATGCCTGGTCAAAGAGCTGCTGCACAGCAGCTGCTGGGCTGGGAAAGAAGCTGCTGCTGTTGACTGCCTCCTGTTAGGCCCTGCAGAGATTGCCAGAGCTCAGTGCAGCTCTCATGAACTCAGTTGCTGAAACTTTGAGACAACAAAGCTGCTGAGCAAGTGCAGTCTTCCAGCCCTCCAAGACTGAAAGCTCAAAACCTGAAGACTTTGCCATGCTGCTTTGCAGAATACCAGACTTCTTCCATGAACAGGTACCAGTAGTCTGATCCCCCATCTTTAAACGGAGGCCAGAGTGCTGTAGGGAGCTTGGGGAACACAGGGTTGTACTATGGGCTGGCCCCTCGTGCCTGGGAGCTGGTGCTTCCCTTTGGGTTAATACAATAGGGCTGGTTGCTGCTGCAGTGGGAATTCCCTGTCAGCAGGGAGATGCTTTGCTGTAGTGGCTCCACTGATGGGTGCCTGGCTCCTTAGCCCATATCCAGTGCATAGGTTCTGATCTGCTTTTGCTACCTTGTCACTGTTCATATGAACATCTATTGTTCTGCTAGCTGTTGCTTCAAATGTAGTTCAAAGCCAGCAGCGTGAGCATGTCAGGGCTATGTTCTGAGTTTTCCTGGGTAGACCTCAGCCTACAGCAGTCCTAAAAGCAGAGGAGCCAACAGAGAGCAGGAGACAGGCCCTAAATTATTAGGGTTGGGTTTTTAAGCATCAGGAAATCAGGAAAAAAAAAAGTGCTAGAGTAGCCTGCAAAGCAATGCAAGTGGCTTAGCAGTTTTGGCAGCTGAGAAGGGAAGAAATAAATTCTAATTCACTTAACAATACCTTACCTGTGTGCAGAAATGAGCTGGCTGGCTCATGGCATGGGAGGCTGTCTAATGTGGAAATGACTAACTTCCTCTGGCAGTACCAGTATGCTGCATAGGATGTAGGAGGTAGGATGTGAGGAGGTCCTGGGCCACTAATAAGTGTAGCTAGGCTAGTTAAGTATCAAATTTAATCTGTGAAAACTCTACTTTCTAAGTTGAATTGTCTGATTTCTGCAGGAAGAAAGTATTTCCCTTACAAGCACAATGCTGTGTGGCCATCAGACTGTGTAAGAGGAAGTAAGGGTCTTGGAAAGGTTAGGTAGGTCCTGCGTGCCTTGGTAATAGCAGATGTGATCCCATGGAAGGGCAGAGAATCCCACGGGAGCAGAGGACTGAAATTCTTTACTTACTGTGTTCTGGCCTGCTGGTTCAGTCACTTGCTCTCCCCAGCCTGTGGTGGTGCTGGTGCTGGGCTGTGTGGCCATACCTGTGTGATGAGCAGTGTGGCAGCAGCTGGAGGGCTGCCCTGTGCCTCATGCTTGTGTGGCAGCCAGGGTGTCCCAGGGTGATGGCCAGTGCCACCGGAGAGTGTGACAATCGCCTAATTGCTTGCTGAGCAAAGGCTTGGGACAGCTGTACCCTTGCCCTTCCAGCCCACCCACGGCTTATTCAACATGTTGGGAGTGAGATTATTTCTTCCTGGCCCACAGACAGGATCAGCTTCAGCCTCCCACTGTGGCATCTTAATTACCCATACCCCCTTCCCTGTGAAGCTGCAGGCAGTATTGCCCAGCCATGTGCTTGGGCCAGGGCAGGGGAGATCACCAAACATCAGATGTCCAGGGGCTGATTGTGGTCGAAATTGCACACATCCTTCTGCAGCCTACTTTGTGTGGGTGTGGCTCTGCAGAGGAGACAGGGGCAAGCACCAGGCTGAGGACAGAAGGCCGGTAGGTTTGTGGAGGCTGTTTTGCTGTTCCCACTGCAGCTTTGCGCTGACGTGCAGCTGCCAGCAGGAAGAGGGTTAAGCCCGCATATCACATGGTGTGATTCTGTTTACTACATATTTCTCATAATCGGGACTGGCATCCAAATCCAGATGATTAGCACTTTACCAAAGACCCTGAAACAATGTGTGTCATGTTTGTATTCCTCTGAAGCTATGCAGTCTGCCATCATGTCTCTTGCAGAGACATGATTCTCCCTGCAGCCTTCAAAGGGAGCTATGGGGAGAGCAGAAAATGAACAGTTGTATGATGAAGACTGGGTTGGACCAAACTACATTCATTTTAGTCTAAGCTTGAAGCCAGGGGAATTTTGCCAGAAATTGACTTGCACCATAACAACCTGATCTCTACCAGAGAAGGTTCTTGCCTTACCCTGGTCTGAAATTTGAGCACCGGCTCGACAGTGACAGTCAGGGAAATGAGACTGTGCCCCTTGGCTTAGGGGTTTGGGTGGGTATTGCTCAGTGCTGAGTACAAGCTGTGGTGGTGGAGAACTAAGTATAAAATTCACGTTAGTTTTTGAGGTGTGGTTTTGGATAAGAGGAAAGGTGTAATTTCACAGCACAATCTATACTTTATTCTTGCTATCAGCATGGGCTTTACTGTAGCAAACTTCCATGGGGCCCAAGGCAGGTTGTGATTTACCTTTCTATTACTCCTTCTGCACAAGGCAGTTCTCTCTGTCTCTTTCTCCCTACTAGCAAACTCATCTCTGCCCATACACAGCACGTGGCTTTTCCATTCTCTGGTGTAGTAGCAGGTCATTTGTCCTCTGTAGAGCTTCAACACTTGGCAGCAACCTGCATTGCAGCCGTTTCTGAAGACAGATTGCAGAAGTCTGTTTTTTCCCTTGCTTCTTCTAAAGGTCTTTTTCCATCCCCCCTCTTTCTGTCTTATCTGAAAAGTCACATCATCATCCATGGGTAACATTTACACAAAGTAAGCGTGGGAGAGGAAGGATGAAGAGGTGTACCTTTTCCCCAGTTCCCTGTGATGAATCCAATGCTAATGGAAAAAGGATTTCTCTTGACTGTCCTGTGTGTTGTTGGAGTCTACCTGCTTAGGAAACTCTTGGGCTGAAGAAAATTAGGAGAGATTTTCTGATCTAAGCACAGGCTTGAAATAAACCTATCCATATGTTGGCTAGTAGTGTCAGAAGGACCTTCACTTTTTTTTCTCAGCCTCAGTGACTCTACTCCTTTGTACTTCAGGAGGAAAGGAGGTGAATTCCTGCTTTCTATTCTGTTGAGTGCTGGCTGTGGCTGCTAATGTATGGTACAGTTTCTTAGCCATGGATATTAAAAATATAGCACATTGAGTCTATCTTGAATTATCTTTTTTATTTTGGTCTTAGACTTAACTGTGCTGTTGTAAAAGAAAGAGAAAGCTACTTCCAGCAATACTGTCAAATTCCTCTAATTAGAAGACTTGTGGTAGATGTCTTAGGGTGCTAGCAAGATACCTATTTTCAGTAGATATTGACAGACCTTGTGTGGACATTTCTGAAATACAATATTTAGGTCTTCTGAAACAAGTGACAGTAAATGTTCCTTGGCTGTTTGTACCAAGGTAATTTGACTTCCACATAGGAACTTACACTCTTGTCTTTTATCTGTGTGTACCTTGCCTTGCTCAGAGGATTCTTTATTTGAGAAAGCAGACAGCAAACATAATGGCAGTGATCAGGACTGCACATGAACTGCATGTCCTCCATTTGATTTATCTATTTCTTGTCAGTGGTTTGAACCAGACTGAACAGCCATACATTTTTTTACGTGTAACCATTAGGACAGCCATCAAGTGTCAGTTGTGATACTAAGCTGAACTGCAAATGTTTTGCTTAGCAACTGTTGCAAAGGAAAATTGTCAGGCAACAGCAAAATTAGGAATGGTGAGTATGGAAGGCACTCTTTGTGAGAGATGAGCTGTACTCTGACGTGTTATCTGTGACTAAGTGATTTGGCATTTTCTTACACAAACATGTAAGAATATGAGCATTTACAAGCAGGCATCAAAGCAAGTTCAGTCTAATCCCCTAGGTCTGCCAATGCTCCTGCTTTCTGTGTGTAGTAGATATTTGTGTGCGGTTTACCAGTAAAGGGCAGCAGGGTTGAAAAGCTTGACGTGGTGGTAATTTCTGCTGCCAATGCTTGGGCAGCAGTGAAGAATTTGGGTGGCCATCCAACCATGGTAACTGAGGAAATCTGGTTGGCTTAGTCATTCTTCATCATGAAACCATACCTTTTCCCCTAAAATACATGATTTACCTGAGAGGACCATGACCAATACTGTATTTGAGATTTCCCTTCTGTGGGATTATGCCAAGGTTGATGGTGATGTAAGCACAAGTGTGAATGAGGTACTGGTGTGTCCACCCTTAAATACAGAGCAAGATGGGGCAAAATGATGAGTGACCCTGTGTGGTGTCTGCAGAGGTCCTTGTTCAGTACTACTGGCTGTGGAGCTGAAGGGTGAATTTGCAATAAAGTAGGTTAATTTTGTCATGTGTAGGTGTGCACATATTATAGAGAATACTGTGTTTAGTCTCCATGAAGGAGGCTAATCCAGCAGTCTTTGGGCATAAAGCCTGAAATAAGAAATCGGTACTAAGCTAAACTGCTTTAAGCATTTGTGTTAAGCAGTGTCTGTGTTCACATGTCTCCTGCCCTTACTGCTGTAATCTTAACAAGAGGCTGTCTGAGGAGAGGCATGTGAGCAGCAGTTGGGTATTAGAATACAAATACTGTCAGAGTAAGAGCACTTTCATTAGGTGTTACTTATTCATGGGAGAAATGATTAAAGGCAAAAGAAACCTCCCTTGAACTGGCACATGTGATGCACCTCAGCGTGTGCAGGAGACTTTCTACTGGGTTATATGTGAGAGGGTGCTTGGCACATGTCTTACACACTAGTTTTTACTTGATTATTAAATTCTATGCAAAAAAAAAAAAAAAAAAAGTTATGTAAGGAAGAGTCAAGGTACATCTTAGTAGTAGTCTGCCCAGACTGCTTGCCCAGTCTTGAAGTAGAGGTTTTGTTTTTCCCAGTATCCTTCTGTTGCAGTGAGGTTTTACATTGCCTTTACAGGCCAGGCCTCAGTTGGAAGCACAGCATGCTCTCCTCAGAACCTGCATTTTCCTCCTTTCCTGTCTTAAATGTCTATCATGTGGCAGGGGGAATTGCTGTTTTTCTTGGGTGACAGCACAGCTCAAGCAGGAGCTCTCCAATATGAGAACTTCCATGTTTGAACCAGGCCATGCAGGAAACTGTTCTCAGCAAGGTGTTATATTTTTCTGAAATTTGCGTCCTACCTGAGGCCTGGGTATTTCTGCAAGTCTTGTCCTTTCTGATGGAAGGATACCAGAGGTGATGTGGAGAGAGGACCCATCACTGTGATGGGTCTCAGCAGATCTGGTATGATGAGCACTGGTGTGCCACTTGCTGTGCTTTGGGCTTGCAGTTGATGTCATTCTGTCTGCCCCATGTGGTTTTGTGTCCTCTTATCAGGAATACTCTTTGTTGCAAGCTTACAAATAAAGGCAGAGTCCCTGCTACCTCATCCTACTCTCAAATTAAATGTCTTGTGTAAATAATTCACCTTTTCCTGAGCAGAGACCTCATGTTTATCCTTCACATCAGAAGTGGGAGCATCTCCAGCCTCATTCCCTGCTGTACCTGTGGAGTTTCTTTCAGTCATTATAGTAAGGGGTCTGTGTTGCTCTGTCACAGAAATAGTGCTGTTGTTGGTCCCTCCTGTCTCCTTCACCACCATGCATATGAACATAGTGTGAAACAGGCCCTGGGGTTTCTCCAAAGCTACTGGAGGAGGCAGGTGCTGCTGGCAGACACTGGAGAAGCCTGTGCTATTGTTGCTGACTCTCTTTTCCTTGCAATTAATAAAAAAGATTGTTCTAAAAAAATAAGTGCTACTAGGATGCACCTGCTTTTCCAAAGGCTGTGCAGCTGGTGGAAAGCAAATGGTGTCTAACAAGTGAATGGGGTGTGTAAGCAGGCACCCTGTGTAGCTTTCAGGGCCTTTACAGTGCAGGCAAGAGGGTTGGTTTAAATTAGATATAGGAGAGAAGGTTTTTACACTAAAGGTGATAAAACACTGGAACAGGTTGCTCAGAGAGGTGTTGGGAAGAAATATGCACCTGGAAAGATTTCAAGTCAGATTGGGTGGGCCTCTGAGCAACCTGGTGTAGCTGAGGATGTCCCTGCTCACTGCAGGGAGGGTGGACTGGATTAAAGGTCCTTTGCAACCAGAACTATTCTGTGATTCTGTGCATCACAGAAAACAAGGTGTGCCTGTTGTCCTGGTAAAAGTAGTGGTTCCAGCTACCCATTTGCAAGTATAAAGCAGCGGGCATCCTTGTACTTTGTTCTTCTTGACTGCAAGCCAGACTGCAAATGGCTTCCTGTGGTCAGGAGCCACATCTGAGAGTTTCAAAGGCAGCATATGCTGGCTGGGGACCTTGCAGCTAAAAGAGCATACATTTCAGATGAGATCAGAGCTTACTAAAAAGGAAGAAAAAACTCTGAGGAAGAGTATGAGTTCAGAGATACGATTGCATGTGTACTCAGTCTAGGCAAATAATGTGTTATGATGATTCACACTGGTTTTGATGCCCTGTTTTATGGGGGATGCTGGGGACTTTTTGAAGTAGTCCGGTTCTGATATCAACCCAAAATTTGTATCTTTGTAAGACTATTTCAGGTCACAATACACAGGTAGAAAAGTACTCCAGCCTTTGAATGGTTTCATTTTTCTGTATGAGAGAAGGGCACCTCCCCGTGCTGCCTGCCCTCAGAGCTGCTATTGTCGCTAGTGGTTAATATGCAACCATAATGTCCACAGAAAGTCTAGGTTTCCACAATTATTTCTGTACCTTGACAATGTCTTTTCCAAGAGTGGCAAGGGAGGGGCAGGAAAGGAGAGATTTCCTTTGTATTGCCTTAAAAGAGCTAAGCAAGCTAACTGTAAGCCACAGAATATTGATCTGACCTTCACTTAAGTCAAACACTACATAAAATCTGCTGTAAATATATGGAACAATTGCTGCATAATTCTGTCCTCCTTTTCCCTACTGAACTGTAAAACAGAAGTACATTGAACACCTCAGATGATTTAAGGAGTTTGCTTACCAAAAAGTTTTATCCCTGCTGTCTGGTTGAGCCACGTTCAGGACCTCACTGTGCTCTGCATGCAGGCTCAGCATGAGCAGAATGCTCTTACTGTTATGTCCATAATTCTTGTTCATACTGTTCTTTCCTCACCTGTACTTGCAGTTTGACATATTGGGTACTGCTCCTTGTTAAGGGCATGAGTTTTGTCCCAGTTTTAGTTAATTTAGGATTCAGTAAGATGTTAGTGTAGTTCCAATACAGCTGAATCCTTGAGGAGTTATCACCCATTGCTTTTGTTGTTGTTACTCACCTGTCTTTGATTAAATCTAGTTCTTCACAGCTAGGATTTATGAACCAAAATATATTTACACCTTACTGATCATCATCTTTGTCTGTCACTGGTAGTTACACCAGGTGATATTTGCGCTTGTATAAGATTTTGTGTAACCCCCCTACTTAGTTCTCCCCCCAGCTGAGACTGGCCACTTTATGCTTTCATTTTCCATCCTTTACCTAGTTTATATTCCAAAAGAGCTGTTTCCCTATGAAAAGTCAATTATGTCAATGGAGAAAATAAGTCAAACGTTGGGCAACAAAGAGGAAAGATGCAAGCTGCATCTCGTTTCTAGAGGTGTGGCATGATGTAATGAGCCAAATAGGTTTGTTCCTTACCTAGACCCCAGCACACTGGAGTAGTGTAGGGAGCCAGAATTCATTAGTACTGCTGCTTCCTGAATGGCTTGTTATCAAAGAATAAATAAGTTAATGTTTGACTTTGAGGGTGAAGTGTTACTTTTCAGGAAGCGCTGAAACTGATCAGGAATTGATGTATGTAGGAAAACGTGCACTAGCATTATTTTGCATCTTTCAAGAATGGCATGTTGTCTGTTTCATTAGTAGTGATTTGTGTGAGTCGCCAAGGACAGCTGATGTTTACAGGCGGTCAGTGGCTAAGGCAGCTTCCTGGGAAAAAAGTCCTACTGATAACCAAAGCAGCTGTGGGTTTTGATAGCCCAGCAAAGGGAAGAGGAGCCAGGGCCACAGCTCCCACGATGCTGCAGCTTGATTCCATTTTAACGATTAGCCGTGATCATTTAAAAAGCCTTCACTAGGAAGGTGGTGCTGGCTTCATGCCTGTGGCAGGTGCAGTCACTCAAGCTCTGCTGTGGTAGTGGGCACATTGGAGTGCCACAGGGGTAGTACAGGTGGAGCCACTGTCTGCAGGGGCACTGCTCTTTGAGTGTTGTCCTCCCCTGCCTCTGAGACAGGCATGTGGCAGGGTGTTCTGAACAATGGATTTCCATTCCTTTGTCTCAGAGGCAAGGCCTGTGGTTGGATAACTCTCATTTTGGTCCCCTGTCCAGAAGGCTGGTGGATTGCCCTTGGATTGCTCTTGGTACTGTAGTTAAACTAACTTCTTGGTGGGGCTTTCTTGGTGTTCATTGGGCCTGGCACATCGGGCCTGTTTTTAAAAGTAAGTACAAAACACTTTGTCCTAGTGGGAATCAAGCTCCTGCGTTGATTCTACCACATCGCTCTTCAGAAGATAAAGACCTGAAGTTTATATCAAGGAGGAGGAAGCTTTTGAAGGCCATGATTTCACCTGCAAGATTCCATTTGTTCTCAGGTGAAAGGGTAGAGAAGCTATGAGGGGTCCTGGCCCAGTAGCTGGAAAACTGGGTCTCAGCTTTCAAGGCCTTGTTTCTCAGGGTGGCTGAAGTGCACGGAGGGTTACTGAGTTCTGTTAAATTCAAGCAAGTGGGATAGAGATGAAGAGTAGCATACAGGCCCTTTAAGAATAAATTGGCAAAAGAAGAGCTCAGTATTTAAATGTAGTGCAGACGAAGAGGGAAAAAATTCCCTACAGCATCTGGTTTGTATTACTGCTCTCTGCCTCAGTAGAGGGTGTGTTTACAGTGAAGCTCTCTGGTGCATAACGAGGGGGGTGCTCAAACTGTTTGTTTCTGGGGAGCTCTGATTTGAGGGTTTGCCTTGCAGCCATCTCCATGTGCTCCCTCTGGCCTCTTTAACTAATCCCGCCCCAGCTGTTGAGCAGAGCGGAGGGGTGCCCTGTTGGGGGGCTGAGGTTTCTGAGCAGAGCTCTCCAGCTTTTAGAGTTCTCTAATGCTGCTTCTTATTGTGGCTTCTTCCCATTCTGCTTAGCCTGGAAATGGAAACAAATTTAGAAACCCTTATAAGGAGTTTCTGCAGACATATTACCAGTGGCTATGTACAAAGACTAGAACTGCTGATCTGTCTGTGCTCCAGCTGTTTTAATGCTTTGAACAGAGCTGGTCACTTTGGGTTTTTCTAAATGCAAGTTTGAAGCTCAGTGTGGGAGGTGGAAAGAGTAGAAGGATGGCTGAGTTTTAGTTGTGGTGGAATTTCTATTTTGTGTGTATGTGTTTTGTTTATTAAAATGTGGTTTGTGGTTTCTGAGCAGTTTCTGCAGAGCCCAGTGCCAAAAGGAAACCTGAACTAGTAGCAGTAGTGGGGTGAGCTGCTCATCAGAATGCAGCACAGCTTTACAGAGACCTGTGGATGCAACCTGTGCAAATGCTCACCTGCAGCAGCAGCTTGCACATCCTGTAGAGTATCTCCGTAAGGACTGACTGTACCTGTGGTCATGAATGCTGTAAATGTACAGCTGGACTCACAGTGAGCTCCTGTGCTCTGTTTGACAGGGAGGTTAAAAATTAATTTGTTTTTCATATCACCTGATAATATATCTCGTATTGCAGGATTTTATTATGTTCAGGGCTAAAATACAACTTCTTTTTAGGTGGAAATAGAATTCCTTGCTCACTGAGCCACTGATCATTTCAGTGTCTGCCATTTGAAACTTTTGGGAATAAATGCTATATGCTTCCAGGAAAAAGGAAGAGAAGTGGAAAATTCTATATTTATGTTCATGTATGGTAAAGATTTTTCATATGGTCATTCTCTCCAGCTGCTGCTGGACCAAAGCCTGTTGCCGCCACTGCCAGACTGAGGTTAACACTTGTAACACAACCCTCTTCACTCAGCTATTTTTGCAATTTCTCTCATGCATACACAGAACTAGAGACCCCCATCTCCCCTTTTTCCTCCTTCTGTTCCATAATGAGTCAATAACAGTTACCATCTTGCAATTTTCATCACCTCTTCTTTTCAAACAGTATCAGAGGCAAATAATAATCTTTGCCTGACCCTATTCAAATTGCTCACCTCAACTATTCATCATCCATCTCCCTACAGGAGAATTGAAATTTAAGCCCTACCATTGCCTCTCAGCCCTCCTCTTTCAGCAAACCACCATCTTGTGAGCTGCCACGTTCACTTCCCAGTGGCTGTCCTCCTAGAGACAGCCTGCTGTCTCTGCATTGAGGAACTGCATGGTTGGTGACAAAATGGCAGTACTGTGTGTGTGCCCTGTGCCTTGACAGTGCTTTGGGGAATGCTGGTGTGTAAGGGGTCCATCAGCAATTCCTCAGTTGTATCTGTGAGATGGTTTCCAAGGGGAATTACAACTCCCTTAAAGTACCATCCTACTGGGCAGCTTATTGTGGACAGTGCCTTTAAACAAGTTCCTGCAGAACTCCCACTTTCTTTCCACAAGAAAGGAGGAGCATAATGCATCTGAACTACAGTTCCCAAAAGATACCACAATTCCACTGCTAGAGCAGAATTCTGTAACTTGTAGTGAAATATTTTTATTATGTGCACCCTTGCTGTAAACAGTCCCTTTTCTGTAGAGCAGAAAAAAGGCCAAATTGTCAGAGCTATCCTGAAATTGACTTTTCTAAAAATGGGGGATTTGCAGCCATCAGTTGGGAACACTCACAGTTTAGGAAGCAAGTATATGGGAGTATGATTAGGGTTGAAATGGAGCTACAGTAAAGAAATAAAAATACTAACAAATAATGTAAAGTTGCCTGTAAAAATTTAACTTTGGTTCTGTTGAGATTTTACTCTTCTTCTATCTTTGCTCTTTTCTAAGATATTTGCATTAGTACACAGTAACTTGGGACATTTGTCAGGGCAAATAAGAATTATTCCAATCCTCTTTTTTCCAGCTGGTTTAAGGAAAAAAAAAGGCTATCTAGTGCTTTTTATTAGGAATTGCTAGCACACCATAAACTCAGAGGTAAATTCATTTTACTTGGTGAAAATATATGATTTTTCTTCTCTCTTTCAGTCCTCTATCCATCTGAAGGCTTTTCTTAGTGAGGGAAAACATTGGAGGTTTTCCTCCTATTCCTTAACTGAGCTAACATTTTCATACCCAGAATGATGCCTCCTCTGGTCTGATGTAGAATGCACCTTTTATACCAATGGCCTTTCCTATAAATGGAAAGGCTTTGGATATGTGTGGAGCACAGGAAGAAAAAAACCCCTGCATAGTTCTGGCACTCACTATCCAGTTTACATCATATGTCCTCTCTTGTGGTGAGCTCTCTGACCTCATCTCCTAGAAATGGGAAAATGCAAGAATTTGACTGCGTCTGTGGCCAGTGCTTCAATCACACAGTGTGTCCTCAGCCACTGGAGTTGCTACAGATTCAGCTTCTGAGTTCAAATATTTCATGTGCTTTCCTGGCTGCCTTGTGTGCCAATTTCCCTAGCCAGACACAGTAGAGTGGTGTCAGTAATACGGGTTACATTTGGGCTTGTCACATCTTTTCAGGGGGTGACTGTGGAGCAGAGCATGACTTTAACAGAAGGCAGTCCTGGGCTGATCCCCAAGTCCTCACCAGTTGATGGCAATGTCTGTTTGGCCAGGACATTGATGCTGGGATTTGTGTCCCCATGTCCCTTTGTTCTCTGTCTCTCAGAGAGCATAGTTTGAAGCCTCCAGCGTTTTGACATGGAAAAATAAAAAAGAGTAAACATTTCCTGATGGGCTGAACTGGCTGGTTAGCTGTGTTTTCCTCCCAGTTCCTCCTGCAGCGTGTTTCCTGCTATGTTCCCTTAGGCTTTCCTGTCATCAGGGTGGTGGAAATCTTGCTGCTAGGTTTAAAAAGAGATCAATTTTCCCCAGTAATATCTGGTGAAGTGTTCTGCGTGACTGCTTTTAAATAACGCAGCAGCTCTTTATGGCTCCTTTGGACGTGGTCAGAGTCATCAGACTTCTTCTGTCATTCTGCCACTCTCCCCCACAGTGCAGGGCCTGGACCCAACTCCCAGCAGTCAGTGGAAACATTCTCCTTGGTAGCTTTTGGATTAAGTCCAGAAAGTTTGCTGCCTTTCCCAGGCTTTACCTAGGGCAGCTGTTCTAACAAGCTCAACACCTTCCCAAAGTATTGCAGATCCCTGGTGCATTGCATGTGTCTTTAAGTCTTGCTTCCTTTCTACTTTTCGTAAAAGTTTTGGAAAATCAGACTATAAACCTGTAGCACAACCTTTTAAAATAGCAAACAATACTAACAGATATTAGCTCAGAGCTACTGTGCTCCTAAGAACTAGAACTGCCTTTGCTAATGGTTCCTGTTGAATAAAAGATCAAAGAAAGAAGACAAAAATACCCAACAAACTGAAATGTTTCTCTTTTGTTTTTAGTCCTTGGTATCAGTCCCACGTCTGACTTCATTCAGGTAGTGTTTCTTGCTTTGATAAACTACATAAACGGTCTCAAGACAATATAATTAAGATAAAAATAGATAAAAATACAAGGTTTTGCTCATGAGATCAAGACACTCTTTAAAGATTGCATCGCCTTAAAGTTAAGTATATTGTCCCTAGATTCTCAGCCTGAATTTTTGGTGGCTGTGGGCAAGGCCAAAGAGTGTGAGTTTGGAGCAAAGACAGCAGATTGGAGTACCCATGGGAGACTGCTGTGCTGTCCTCAGCCAGATGTTGTGTTGGGTGAGCCAGCATTGCCTCTATCTCTCTTAATGCAATTGCTGGTCTCTTGGGATGTCTGAAACATTGAACCACAGCAGTCTGGAACAAAACTCCTGCTGTAATTATGCCCTATCATCATTTTTAATTTTCAGCTGTCCTTTTTTTCTTACTTTGTTTTAAGATCTACATCCTGGTCTGAATGCAACATGCTGGGGAGATGTGAACTCCCCTTCTTTGCTTTGTTGTACTACTCAGCCTCAGTTCCCTTGTTTGCTGGACCCCAGTCTCTGTGGGGGACTCTGCCCTAGGTGTCTGTTACAGCCCCTATGTTGGATAGTCATTGCTAAGCTGGGCTGTACCACCACCAGTGTTTCTGGTGCCTTGGCTTGGATGCTCTACACTGCTTTTCACTGTGCTGTCCAGGTGTACTCACAGCCTTGGCACAGATCGCTCAAAGCACACCTCAGTACCAGTCAGGACTGTATTTACTGCATGAAGATAGGAGATTCCATCACTTGTGCTGTGTGTGGTGTAAGTCAGTGCTGGAAGCCTGCAGTGCCATGCAGGTGCCTTGAGGCCCATGAAGATGCTCACTAATTAGACCCATCCTGGGCTGTGATGTTCACTGAGAAATAACTTACTATTCAGTGCTATTGTAGAGAGTTTAAATCCTGTTCTAGTCTACTCTTAGACATAATTATGCCTAAGCACAGAATATGTCTTGAGATTCTAGAAAAGACCATCTTCATAATCTCACCACTCACAGTAGCTTTCATACTTTTGGTATCCAAGTAAAAGAAAGTGACAGTACAGTTCAATTTTAAATATGGCTATTACCTTAATAAATACTTGTGCCCACAACCACAGGACACAGAGACACTGATCTATATAATTTTTTTGTTATTAGTGGTTTCATTTCAACTAAGTGAAAAAACTGTTGAACCTAGAACTGCAAATATGTGAGGCAACCTAAGAGTTAAAGCCTGGGAGGCAAAATTCCTGTGGTCAACTCCCAGCAATTCACTGAGGATCTGACAATCCTGACACTGCCTGTCTGTGCACTGTTGAAGGCCTGCAGGTTCAATTGGACACGGAATGGACACACTGGAAAGCTTGTGCCACACTAAAGACTTACCTGCTCTTATTCCTGAGAAAGTGTAGATCTCAGTCCCACACCAATTGTCTGTGCCAGCTTTACAGAGGTAACAGCAGTAAAAGGTGACAACTGCTGCTCTGTGTGAATGAAAGGAGCACATCTGCTTGGGGACAGATGGAGGAGCAGTTCCACCTTCTCAGTCTCTCTGTTGCTCTGTGTTGCAGGGGTTGCAGGTGGGAGGAAGAAGGGATACTCAGATGGTCCCTTTCCAGGGTTCCCAAGGCTCAGTTCTGTATTTTGCATTTCAGGAGACATTTACTGCTCACATGAGTTAGCAGTGAGACTTTTTTACAGTGCCTTCATGTATCTTGCCTTCCCCCAGATCAGTTAAATCCTTTTATCCAATAATGGGTGTGACATTCCCTGCTCTGACCTGACATTTTATTTATTCCAGAATGGCTGATGAATCTCCATGAAGCTCTTACGAAGACTCTCAATTATCTTATGTTTGAGTAATGGCAGACTTTTTTTCCTGACCTCCACGAAGCAATCCAATCACACTCACCCAAACAGCTGCAGCAGTAATTTTTGTCATCCATCACTTTTAAACATGCCCTTCAGTTCATGTCTCTTCAGTACTATCCCCTTCTTCACTTTCTAAATACGAGGTACCTATGTTTAAGGCCCTATTTCAGCCTCTGCTGAGACATCAGCCTGCACTTGTACCAGCCCCTGATGCCAGCTGTCTGCTCATTGCATTTCCAATTGCTTTCTTGCTCTTGTTTGTGCTGCCTGACTTGTTAGGTGTGATCTGCTGCAGACTGGCACAGTTACATCGTTCCCCTCAGGTTAGGCTGGCAGCACCAGCAGCATGGACCAAAGCAGAGCAGAATGCACTGTGGCATGGATGTGGCTATTGAGAGCACCTGATGGCTCCAAGCTTTGGAGAGTGAGGGGGATTCAGGCACAGGAGGCTGCAGTTCAGACACATTGGTGTCGCTTGTAGAGGTTGTGAACTGTTCCTTTTCCAGAGAGGATCAGTCTTTGTGGATCAAATCTCTAGTTTACTATGATCTTGATGTAGGGAAATGACAAGAGTTAGGCTGTGGGTGTGCTGAGACCACTGCCAAGCAGCCTGACTAACACTGCCTACTTACTTCCACCCTCATCTTTAGTGTCACACTGAAATGCTTTGGAGCACAGAGCAGCTTTTCGCCCTGTGCAGGGTAGTTCTAGCACAGTAAGATCCCTGTGCATCTTCAGGGCCCTTAATTCTTTGGTAGCACATGTGAATCAGAGTCATCTTGACCCAGGAGCAAGTTTTTTAATTTTGGAAAATCCTATTTCAGGTGAATGACCTTAACAATTGCAGACCTTGACTCTTCTGGAGCTGGGAATTATGCATTTTCACAGTTGCAAATGACTGTGAGAACTCTGAATGTTGACAGCACATTGTGTCAGGGACAGTGATGATGGCTAAGGGGATAAATGTAGCCAAAAGTCTTACTTCTTTTCTGTATGTTTTATCCAAGAGTTGGTGTTACTGGTGATGGGAGTGAAGCCCAAATGCATAGTACATCTATGCCATGTAGCCTATCCTTTCTGATTCCTTGCTCTTTGACAGGGACATCTAAGGCTGCAGGCCAAACACTGTTCTGGAGGCCCTTTCTTGCTTGAAATGCTGCTATCATATCTTTTATCCAAAACATTTGCCCTTAGAAAACCAGATTATTTCAAGATTTTTATGTTCTAGAGCTGCAGAGTCCCTAAACTTTTGACAGTACTTTTTGCTAGTTTTGCAATGTTCATACAGAGCAGTGGGCAATACATTCAGTTGTTTCAATTAGTCAACCTGTTTACATAGCTCTGTATTTTAAAAACCTGGATAAATGAAGCTGTAAGTTCCTCTTCCTCCCTTTCCCATCATCAGCAAGGTAAACAGCCAAGGAAGAGCCCCAGAAAAAACACCACCTGTGAATCCTCCCAGGAAGCCCTGGGCAGTCCCAGATGTCTCTGAACCTACACTGCAGAGGGGCTTTTAGCCGGATCAGCTCCTGCACTGCTGGATCTCTGGACTTAGAATGAACTGCCAGGCCCCACAAATATTCCTTCATGGCAGGAGCATGATGAGTCTTCATTGGAGCAGTTGTGTTTGTGTCTGCCTGGGAATCCACCAGAGGGAAGGTGCTTCCCTGACCTACTTCAAGTTAAAAGAAGTCTTGTACCTTTGGCCCCAGCTCTCAGATAGGCCAGGGCTGGAGCAGAGCTGCATGTCCTGCTTTGTGTTACAGTGCCAGGTGTTTTCTGTCCTGCCCCCAGCCTGTTCCTGGGACCAGGTGGGTGACACCTCACCTTCACCAGGAAATCTGTACTGGGTCTGAATAAACCTGGATGGTGAGATATAAGGTGCAGGCTGCCTTCAGGAATATAAGGCTGCTTGTCCAGGCTTTCATCCTGGTGTCTTGGCCCTATCCTGTGCTGAGCAGTTGGAGTTCAGCTACCAGGAATTGAACAGTCTGGCTTTTCAGTGGTTTGCTGCCACTTTTCAGTCTATAAATAGTTGCATCCTAGTGTGGTAAAGTGATTTCTTCCAGTATATCTTGAAATGCTATAAAGTACATGAGAAATTCAGCATATAAAATGCAGAGACCAGCTCTGTTTAATTTTTGTTACGAGAGAGCTTGGAGGCAAGTTGACATTTATGAGCTGATTTCATGGGAAAGAGGAATATAATGAAGAGTCTTGCTAGTCTGAACTTCATGGTAAACTCCAAAAGACCTTACTTCTAGCCAGTTGATATCCTTGTATAGTTTTGGGGTTTTTTTCATTGTTTTTGCATGTTCAAAAACTTCTTGTGTTTTCCTAGCTATTAGTGCTCTCTGGTAACTGAGGAATAAAGAGAGCTCATATTTTACTGGTCTGAAATACCAGTCAACTCATTGATTTAATGGTCAGTAGCTTTCAAATACCAGAAGCAGATTCCTCATGAAATGGTGCAGCTTTGTAGCAGAAGTGGGGTTAAAGGCTCCAGAGGCACAAATGTAGAAGAGAACAAATATTTACCCTGTGTTGGACAGGAAGTGTGCTGGATTGAGATTTCTGCCCTCGCCACTTTAGCTTGTTGTTAGCTAATAAAAGGGCATGTTCTTGCTCCAAAGCAGTTAACACCATGCACTGGGAAACCCATGTGGAACAGACTTTGGGTTTTTCCTTTTTTGTCCTATCTTCCAGGATATGAGAATTAAAAACTCTGCAAGACACTGAGGACTGTATTCCACTGAGCAAAAATGAAAACTCCTGCCCTGAATTTACTTGGTGCCTCTTGCAAGCGATGTGTTGCTGATTCATTGCCAGTGACCAAAAGGATGAACTGGCTGTCAGAAGAGTTTATTTTTTCTGTGCAGCAGCTCATAGCTCCTCTGGACAAAGAGAGACTTCAGTGGAGAACTTCACACTGCCAGTGAAATCCAAACTGGCTTATGCTGTTCCACTTAGGGGTGGAGCTCTTACTGCTGTACTGTTGTACTCATCCTGAACTGCAGAGATGGGTTTTGGAAAGTGACTAAAAAGTGACTGAGTTCTGTGTTTCCAAATTGCAGGGGCTGTGCCTGTGGGGTTGGTAAATGCAAGTAGACTTAAAATTTGCCTTTTCACCTTCAGTGATTCTTTATGCAGCCACCAGATGGTTCTTTGAGCAGATGCTGGTACTGCACAGTACAGTGTAATGATACCTCCTGTTTTCAGGGCACAGCACTTGAGAAAGTAGTGTGGGCTATATTTTGTCTTTCAGCTTAGAACTCAGCAGCTGCAATTAAGGCAGAACAGTGCATTAGCACTGATGCTAGTATTATGAACTCCTTTTATGGAAGTGGTGAAACTGTGCTGTGAGTGTCTGTAATGATTCCTTCTGAATATCCATATAATTCCTTCAGCCCTTCTAAAAGGCCAACTCTATTGGAAGGCAAAGCTCTTCATTGTGCAGCCTACATCTCATTGAGCATCATACCTGTAATTCTTTAGAGGTCAGCTGCTGATAACGTAACTTGTCAACACAAACCAAGCTCTTTGAACTACCCCTGTGTCCTGGAGGCTGGGCTTGGAACATAAATACCAAAAGGGCTTATCAGATACCTTTCTTCTTTTCAAAATTGTAATGTGGCTTCCAGTGCAAAGCAGCATGTAGTGAAGGTATTTCAGTTTGGAAGATGAGATTGGGGAGTATGGCAAATGGTGACTTTTCTCTTAATTCAGGTTCGAATAAAAGGCCCTTTGGGTGGCTCCCTATAGTTGTGATGAGGTTTGTGTAGAGGATCTGCAATTCCTAGGGCTCCCCTGAGGGGAGAGGACAACCATTTTTGAGTATTTTTGCGCATTCTAGCAGATATCCAAGCACACCAAGGAGTAATCCAGGAGGTGTAGTATACAGAAGTAAGGTTGTAGTAGGTCTGCACTTCACCCATCACTATTAAAAACCAATAATTTGTATGTGTATAAAGCTTCTGTCACATGCAGCACATAGGCAGAGAAAATATTCCGTGGTTTAGTTGTATCTCATGAACAGCCCAGCTTTCTTCACTGGGGTGGTTGGTGTGATCTGTGATGCCCAGCCATAGCCTTTCTTTGGCCAGGGTGTTGACAGGGCCTAGGGTTGCTTTGTACTTGCTGCCCAATTAAATGAGCACCTCCTTGTCAGCTTATATCACAGACTTGTGCAGAAAAAGAAGCTGCAACCAAGCCTGTCAATTGAGTCTGTGTTGAGTGTGGAGGAGAGTGTTAAGCAGCCACCCACGAGACCCCAGCATTTCTTCCAAGTGCTTTAAGATGTGAAAGGAGGATTCAGAGCAGTAGCATTAGGAAAGGGAAAATCACGAGACCCTGAGAGGTAATGCTAGTAAATTAGTTACTGCTGAATGAGGGGAAACTGCAACTGGATTGTGGAGCTTTATTTTTCATGGCCTCCCCAGCCAAATCCTTCCAGTTAGTAAGTTGATGATGGCCTGGTCTCTCTGTTCAAGTAGCAAGAGAGAGGGAGAGTTGTGGTGGCCATGGGCTGGCATCCTCCTTAATTGACACAGTATGTTCAGCTTCCAGGCTACCAAGGTGGAAAGGATCCCATTAAGGGGCAGCTGGACTGCTTTATTAGTAATCCTATTGCTTAAAAAAAGCTCTGTGTGCAGTTTTCTGCCTGCTCTAATAAACTATTAAATGTTATTAGATGATTGCATCAGTCCTTGTTTCAGATAATTTAAATAAAATTCCTTTTAGCATGGACTTTGGTGTAAAAGTTGTTGCAAGAATTAGCTGCTTTGTCCCAGCAGTGCTGTAAGGAATGTGTGGTGTTGCAGTAAACAGAAGCCTCAGAGGGTTTGTGTCAGGCCAGGCAGGGAATGCAGCCCAGCTGTGCAGTCAGAAGCCCAGGGACACTGCTGACTATATGACTAGCAGAAGTGCAGCACTTGCAGCTGGGTAAGTTGATTTTGTCTTTCAGCCATGTATGAAATATTGTTTGAACATCCTGCTTTTTTTTTCTGGTGACTGGAAAGGGAGTCCTGCTGTCATTTCCCCTACAACACTAGGAGAAAGCCTGGGCTAGCACCCATAGCTTTCAGCCCACTCAAGACCTCCCTTTGCAGAGCATGTGTAGACAACATCAAACTGTGCCACTAGATTGAGATTTGTGTGCTAGCATCTCTATCCCCCTCTTAACAGGAGCCAAACCTTAGTGGACAAATCTCAACAGCAGAGCTGTGTTGAAGTACTTGATTAAAATTCGCCCCCAGCACAAACACCAGGAATGAGGGGTGCCCTGGTGGCTGTGAACACTGCTGCTCTTTGAGCACAGTGGTGGTGGTCTGGAGAGGCTGTGCTCCAGTGAATTCTTCTGCTCCAGCCAGACCTTTCTCCTGCCAGAAGAGAGGCAATGAGCCCTGCTCTGTCTCACTTACAGCTTCTCCAGGGCTGTTACACAAATATGGCAGTCCCTTGGCTGTGTCAGAAAGTTTACATTCACCCATGGAAAGCAGGGCTGTGTGGAAGGGTTATTTAGCAAGGCGAGAAGTAAAGGGCATCTGGAAAGGTCAGATAAAGCTGGAATGTCACTGTCACAGCCACAAAGAGATGAAACTGACCATTCATTTATTTTTTTAGTATCTGTAATTTATGTGGCTGTGGTAGCCTCGACATTTACATTGCTAAAATTGCTCAGCAGCCAAAGTGCCTTATGACTGCCTTCTTTCAGCAAAGAGCTCTCTAGATTTGCTCCAAGTGGTATTGGTGCTGCTGCTTTTGGGGGAAGAAACATTCTTTAAACTTCAAAATGTTCACTTACTGTCCTGCTTCCCTAGGTTTCAGGATTTCTACCTGAGCCACTTTGGTACCAGAAAGGTACTCAGATTGGAAATAAGTGTGGAGGGGAAAGGTTATTGGCTTTCAGGAACAAAAGCAAATGTTGGGGAAGTGCAGAGAATACCAGAGAGTGCATGTGTACATGCACAAGTGGTAGGTTTGCAGTTGGCAGGACTGAGAGACACCTGGAAGGATCTAGCTGAAGATGTTGTCTCATTAGAGTTTTGGTTGCAGGGCTAGCTATCATCTGGCTGTTGTTTTAACTAGCTCGTGACTAGGAAAGGGTTAATACAGTGAAGAAGCAAGGACTTCTCATGTTGTGTCAAGAAAAAGGGTGTGCATGACTATTAAAATAGGTGTACAGGTAGCCTTGCAGAGGATACCCTAGCAGTAAATATACTGAGGCAGCGGAACAGTTAATCATATTTGCTTACTTTCGATATTTGTTATTCTTTTTGTTATCTGACAGGTTGTATTGTGGTAGAATACCAATGTGCTATTGTTCGTGCAGGACCCAGCAGCCAAATAGCAAGAGTTGATCTTGTTGTCAGGGATCTTGCTTAGGCTGGGATGTAAAAAAGGAAAAAAATCCCAAAACCACAAACCTGAAAAGCTACGAATCATAGCTAGATAGGAGCAAGGAGTCCAGAGAGCACTGATGAGAAATGCATCCATGTACTTGCAAACACATGTGCTCCTTCAGCAGACATCTTCCATAGTGAACAAGAGGCAAACCTGCAGGGGTATCTTGGCAATCTGTTGTGTCCAAAAATAAAATTGCAAGTACAATATATGGAAAGATCCAAGGGCCAAAAAACACAGCTCTGTTTGCACCTCTTGTGCAGTTGCCACAGAAAATTTATGGTGTGAGGTTTCTGTGCTATCATTTAACAGTAAGTAGTTTTCCAGCTCTAAAACTTCCATAAGCCTCAATGTTAACAGACTATTTGTTTTCTTGTCTTTGGGACAGGGAGCTAGAAGTAAGCAGGAGAATAATCTCCAGACTCAGTGTCTGCAAAGAGCAAGGAAGAACCTCTGCTGTTTCTGAGCAGCTTCTTGCCTGGCAGTGTATTTTTGCCCTCTGAACTGGGTGCAAGTTACCTCACCACAACAAATGCAGGCGTGGTGGTTTTTTGTGTTTTTTTCCTTACCTCACTGCTCCCAGGGCCAGGCCTGTACCAGAAAGGTGGCTGGCTGCTTTTGACAGCCCTTTCCCCTTTTGAGAACTTGTTTGCTGGTGCCAGGCAGCACAGCAGGGCTTAGCTGCCACCGAGCCAGTTGCCGCTGGTAGCTGTGACTCAAGGCGTGGGGAGGAGCGGCTGTGCTGCCCAGAAGGTGGCTGGGGTGAGTGGGAGGTTTCAGGAGGTTTCCTAGAATAACGAAAAGGATCCTGTGCAGATGCATGAAGCCAAGTCAGTAAAAATGGCTCTAAACAAGACTGCCAGGATTGCAAGACTCAGTGGACAGCAAAAATTTCAGCTCTCCCTTCTCTTGCTTCCCTTTGCTTTTCTGATTTCTCCAGGCTTCTCCTATCTGTCAGATCTCTTTCTGGTTTACTGCTTTGAAGTAAGAAGGTGTTTTACCCCTCTGCAGTATGTACAGCAAATGCAACATAAAGCTATTTTCTGAAGATTATGTTTTGATAGATTTTGTTCTGGGTTGATCTGTGGTGAATAGAGTTTGTGAGTCCCGCTGCAGTTATTAAATACGTTCATAATCCTGCTTTCTTTTAAAATGGCCTAATGCATCCACACTGGGATGCTGGTTGTTGCTGTTCACATATGCTATTGTGCTGCTTGTTGTATTATGCTCGTTGGAATTCCCGTGGGACCTTAAGATGCTTTGAGAAAATGTTTGTGCATCTGGGAACAGTCTCATGGAAACTGTCTGTGCTCCATCTATTCACTCTTCATGGTCCATGTTCTTGAGAAGCTGAAGTGTCCGTTCTGCCACTCATGGCTAATGGCAGTGTTCTGTGGGATTGTGTCACTCAGACTGTCTGAGGCCATGATAAGATGGAGATGGTTCCAGCTGAGAAGTTGGTGCTGGCTCTGGGATTTTGTTTCCTATCAAGCCCTAGGCGACTCTTGCAGCAATAAAAATACTCTCACTGATCTAGTTATTCTGCCAGGCTTATTAATAAAGCAAAGTTTAGGAGATTTGTGGTTTGCGTTTAACTTAATCTATGTTTCTTTGAAGTGTAGAATTGGTGACTCTCTTCCCCCCTCAAACTGTGCAGAGAGATGCCCTGTAGCGCTCCATTGGAATTATCAGTGATTTAAAGCAGAGATTTCTGATCTGCTTTGGGCTGATGGAGAACAAAACTGAAATTACTTCAGAGAAGTCAGACAAGAACTAAAAGCGCAGCCTTGTGGCCTGTGAGTTAGCTCTCGGGGTTCCTCCTCAAATCAACATGAATTCTGTAATGTCACCCAGGTCCAGATGCTAGCTCAAGGTATTTTGTCCAGATATGAGAAGGAGGTTCATGGACATCCACAACTTTTCTGACAAAACTTACTCTCATACTTTGACATACGATGATGATGGTATAGCATTTGAAAGCATCTCTGCTCTCATTGCCTTTTCTGGAAGAGTGAAGTAGCCTGGCTGCAAAAGGGAGCCAAATAAATTAACCTCTCTTTTTGTAATACAGCTCAAGTAGTAGAATGAAGAAAATAGCACCAAAAGGATGTACTTCAGGATACAGGGCCCTTTTCCAAATAAAACCACTCTTATTCCAAAAAACCCACAAAAACCCCAAAAACATCACAAAAAAACCCACCACCTTTTTTTCTTCTCAGGGGATTAACAATAAAAAGCAATGAAAGGTGCTTAATTACTTACTCTTCTTTTTTCCAAGCTTCCAAATCTGGGAGGAAACCAGGCCATTTTGAAAAAAGAGATCCCAGACTTTCACAATGCATGCATCTGTCCAAAGGGCCATTGCCATAAAAGTATTTACAGCTGTGCTGTTGTCCTGCCCCATTCCACAGTCCCAGTGGAGAATAAGGCCAAAGCACAGCAGTGGAAGGCTTGGCAGCTGTTGAGCAGTGCTTTTTCAAAGGAAAGATTCTGCCACGCTATTTGTGGTCTGGTGAACTCAAATGAGAGCAGGTTAGTAGTGAAAGCCCAGCTTTCAGACAATGAAGAACAATCCTGTTGTCATTTGGAGTAATCTTTCTTTTGAAATCCCATGCATGGCATAAGTAGTAAAGCCTTTCTAAATTTTTGCTGTGCTGTGATTCAGTATTAAGTGAGTTCTTCCTTCTGTGGTTCCCCAGCAGCTTAAAATGGCATGACTGCTGTGGTCCACTCCACCCTCCTGCTTGGCCCTTGTGTGCCCAATTTTTTTTTTGTAGAGGCTTGTTAAAATTCTGCTGAACTGCCTCCATGCACTACTGAGCAGAAGACCAGCCTTAAGAAAGTAAACAATTTTCTTTGCTGGGTCAGTGAGTTGAATTGTCTCCAGGACCACATCTGGGAGAGGGAGGGAAGACTTTCCTTGTGGTAGCACTGAGCTTTTGGATACATTCATTTTTGAGTAGCCTCAGACTTCTATTTAGAGAGTGATAGAGGGGTTATCAGGTTGTACAAAGGAAAGGGTTTACTTGGTCTGCTATTCAAACACTGGGAAACACATTAATTAGCACTCGAACAAACTTGTCTTCCTGGTTGCTACCATTTACTCTTCAAACAGTAGTTTTGTGTCAGCTTCTGCACGTTCAGATGAGATTCAGCTCTTTGATTCACCTATCTAAGTCTGTGCCACACAGAAGTGTCTGAGATGTTATATATTTGCTCCTTGTGCTTTGATCATGAAATTTTTCAGACTAGTTCACATGGTACTCTTTTGAGATAACTCCTGTCACATCTCTTGGAAGAAGAGATGGTCTCTCCTCTGTCTGCCCCACTTGCCCATTGTTCAGAGCATGGGCTTACAGATTGTAACCACAAAAAATGTGTTGTCATCTGTTTTGGTGAAATTAATTTCTCTCACGTGAGAGATACTTTTGTCTTGACTAGCTGAAGTCAGAAGGTGCTTTCAAAAAAGAGTTTTGTTTAGCCTGCATAGTACTGGCTGTATTGTACTTTGGGCCTCCGTCTGTCCTGCACTTCAGACTCGGATTGTTATTCCAGTGGTGGTGCATGGTATCACTAATTACAGAGTGGCTGTGATTTCATTTTTGAGATGGCTGCAATGGTGCTTATGCCAGAGGCTCTCAAGTAGTGGAAGTTTGGGGCTGTGCTAGAGAGTAGTGTCACTAATAATGGTTACCTATATCCTTTCTAGGACCTGCAACTTCTGCTGAGATGGGTGATATTATCCTCATTCAGAAAGTATTTACTCCCCCATGTATGTGATGGGGGGGGAAGGTGGGATGATCACAGGAAAAGGAGGTCTGCTTAGCAGTTAGTCAGGGATAATGGAGGCAGCGGGACAGACACTACTGGGATGTGATTTATGTGCCTGAGGAGCTCAGCAGGCTCTGCTTCAGTGTCTAAGGGTTGCTGGGGGTGGAGTAGATCAGAGTGGTTGAAGAATGGTTCTTTTTTTCTCCCAAGCACCTCTCTAGAGACAAGATCATCTGGAATGCTGTTCTCTGTTCTTCATGTTAGTATGTGCTATCTAATACCACTGGAAGTCTTCAGCAATTTGGGCACTTAGCATGCTTAAAAATTGCTTTCAAGGTATTCTAAGCCAAACAGAAAATGAGAAGCCTCTCCAGAACATCAGATGTGCTGGAGCTGTGAAATGACTCTCAGATTCCCTCTGCTACAGAAACATCCTGCATCTTCTTTGGGTATTTAGAGGTGCAAATGCTTGTGCTCCACAGGGACATCGGTTGGAGAGATGAGAACTTAATGAGCGTTTGTCATGGTACTTAACAGCACTGATTTGGTTGGGAACTGTTGTTTGGTTTGTGGGAAGATTACTGACTGCCTTTTTTTTCCCCCTTTCCTTTTCTGTGTTTTAGACATTTACAGCATGGTGTAATTCTCACCTCCGCAAGGCTGGGACGCAGATTGAGAACATAGAGGAAGATTTCAGGGATGGTCTTAAACTCATGTTACTTCTGGAAGTCATTTCAGGTGAGAGAGGTTCTGTGTGGTGCTGCCGTGCAGGATGCTGATTGCAAGGGCTGTAATGCTGCAGTTTTTGCTGGAATGGAAGAACAGCTGCTTCCTGATTCGGAACAAATTTCTCCCTACAAATATATGTCTCCAGCACTGGCCATTTTGGAATGTGCTCCAAAGCTCATGGCCTGTGCAGGCTGCCTATTGCATTCCTGCTCTGGCTTCTTGGCTTTTCTCTGCCTGTCAGGAATGCGCAGCCTCCTGTGAAGATCCAGGCAGGGCTCTTACTGCTTGGCAGGGCTGATGAAGCAGCTCTGGGAAGTGTGGGAATGTTGCACTAAGAGATCATGGCAGTGGGAGTATGATAGAAGTTACTGGAAGAAGGGAGTCAAACCAGTAAATCTTCTGTGTCATTCAGTTTCAGCCATGACTCAAGTTTTTCCATTCTAGTTTCAATCTGATCTTAATGCTCAAACCTTCATGGGGAAAAAAAATCCCAAAGAAAAGCAAAATCTCTCTGAAATAAAAGCAGGGACATGAACAAGTTAGGTCAGATTTGTTTTTATTCTGTGTCACAATTGTCCCACTACTAGACAGATATCTCTCAGGGATTATTTCATGTAAGCAGTAATCCCTTTTGATGTGCTCATGAAATAAATACCTTAGTAAAGTGTTGTAGGAGGGATTGAAGGAAGGCAAGACTGTATTTATCAAACTGGGATTGTTCACCCCAGCTCACAGACTTTGTTTTGATGGCTTTTGAGCCAGTTACAGCAATCCAGTGACTTGAATTCCTGACCTTGGTATATTTTTCAATTAAAGGGCCATGATAGTAGCACTCAGACAGTTTGTCCTATGTCCCTTTTCTTTCCTTACCTTCCCTTTTTCCATTTTATGTAAAAGATTCTGTCAGTTTATTGTCAGTGTTTTTCAAGAAGTTATGAATATAGAATGAAATCTAAGGGAGTTTGCCCATGCTGGTGGTTTGGAGGGATCTGAGTTTGAAACACTATCAAAACTTTGCAGTGTGCACATTGTTTCTGCAGTGCTTGTAAGAAATGAGGTGGCAGAGTCCTGTTAGTGTATTTTCTGTATTTATGTTCCCTCAGAGAGGACCCTGGGGCAGATGGGCCTTGAGGGCTGAGCTTCTAATGGCTGGATTGGAAGACAGGGGAGAGAAGGATGTGTAGGAGAAGGCTGATGAGGCTTGGTGCTAAAGCAGGGATCTTGTATCTCATGCTGCTTCATTTCCTTGCATCATCTCCCACTCTTCCTCTGCTGTTGTCCCTTTGGTAACTCTCTGGCAAGGCCTGTCAGATCCCCCTCTGTTTGAGAAGAAGCCAGTGGCTTCCAATTGCAGTGTCACGGGCATGGCATGTCCCTGTCCCAGTGCAGAGTGGCTCTGTGCCTGCAGCTGCATGACCAGGGGCACAGGTGTGGGGGACAGCTGGGGACTGCATCCCACCAGAGGCCGTGGTCCTTCACACTCTTAAGACTGAGCATCCTCTCTCTAGAGGCAGCAGAAGCTACAGTGCAGCTCTCCTAAGTACAGTGGCAAAAAAATAGAAATACAGCACATGTTTTCCTCATTTCACTTCCATCACTGCAGTTCCCTTGTCCATTGTGAGCCCCCCTGCTCATGCAGAGCCTGCTTCCAGCTGCCAGCTCCTCTAACAACCCCTTCAGTCCATAGCTGGGGCAGTAGCAGCTCATATGGGGAGCAGTGTATGAGGGTCAGGAGTCCCCTGATGTTTGGCAAGGGCTCACCTGTATGTTTTTGCCATGGCCACTCATCATCTGGCAAAATGGTGAGTCTCTGGGTGGCTGTTAGCCCTCCAGTTCCAGCTTCTGGCCTTTCCTTTCAGCTCTTGGCTCACACTTTCCTCTTCACATACTTTGGGGGACTGCTGATGGGAGTTTGGCATGGGCAGGGTTACTCTGTGTCCAGCTGATCTCCTCTAACCCAGAGTAGGAGGCTGTAAGAGCTTTCAGCCATGAGAGTGCTGGGTCAGCTTGGCTGAGAGCCCTGTGGAGCTGAGTGCCTCCTCCACCTGGCCGGAAGCACTATCTCCCTCCCTCCCTCTGCCCCTGCTGCAGGGTGCCTGCTGCACTCTGCTGAGGCAGGAGGGATGGAGCCTCAGCAGGGAAGCTTCCTCACACCCCGGGGTGGAAGAGAGACTGCACTGGGACTGTGGGAAACCTGTTTCAGGGAGGGAGATCCTCACAGGTGTCCTTGGGAACACATTGGTGCCAGGTATCTGGGGCAAGTAGGAAGCAGTTTTCCCATCTAGTGCAGTTTCCCAAAGTATGGGAAGCAATGATGGTCTGAGTGCTTCAGTTTTACTCAGTGTGGTACCTTCTGGTGAGCTGTGCTGCTGACAGGTCCCCTTTCAGCCCCACAAGAGCCCCTTGTTCCCAGTCACTGTACAGCAGGGGAAGTTCCATGGACTCTCCTGGGATGCCTCATTGCAGGTCCTCTCTGATTGGCCTCTGTGGCTGGAAGTAACAACTGCAACCCCCTGCCCCAAAGGATACACTTTCTTTTTTCACCATATATATTTCCTTCCCCTGATAAAGCCATTTTAGAAATAATAAAAGACGGATAAAGGCTGAATTTACATTTAGTGCTTTTAAAATAAAGTTGTAAGGTACTTTTCCTCCCTTCAAACAGATAGAGTCACTAATTGAAATTTTCCCTGAACAAATTTGCAGGGAACAACTTCTATGCCAACACATCCTTGCGTTGCTTGGCTTTTACAGCACTGCCTTGGGCTACTACATGAGAATCAGAATGGAAGCAAGTAGTAGACCATTTTCCTTTTGTCAGCTAGGAGAAGTACTGAGAAATAAAGCCAGTGATGCCAGTAGCTCAAGGTAGAACATATTTCCAGCCAGCTTCCTTTTAACAGTCCACATCATTAGTAATGTATGGCATGGAACCAAATGATGCTTTTTTCTGAAAATCTAAGTCTCTAATGAAGTCCAAGTCTGAGGGAAATGGTCATTGGGTTTTGAAAGCTAAAAAAGTTCACAGAGAAAGGATTAGAATCTGAGAGAGGTTTGCTGTCACCATCAGTGACTTGGGGATCTCATGGCTGTCAGGAAGAGCAATCCTGCTCTCCCCAGCCCCAGGGAGGGCAGGTCAGATGCTCTCCACTGCACCTGCATTGCACATGGGCCACGAGGTGAATTGGATCAGCTTGCTGTCCCAGCTGAAACGTAATCACTTGTCTTTATTTTTCTTTTTGCAAGGCTAGTTTACAGTCACGTTGAACTGAAGGAAGTTTTAGCTGGCTCAGCCCATTTGTTGACATTTGGCTGCATAAGACTGCTTAAGTTTATTGTAAAATTATACATGAAAATGTCATTGTGAAACTGTTGCAAATAACTGTCACAAAAATGCTTCGGCTTTTTTTCAGAATGACTAGCATTATCCAAGTGGAAAAATAAAGCAGTCTGCTGTGGCATGTACTTGAGGTTCCATTAAAGCAAAAGAATTCAGGCTTTCTTTTAATCCTAGGAAGGAGGCAGTACCATAAAATACATCTTTTTACTTAAATTGTCAGACATCAGTGTTTTCTTTTAAAAATGAATCTAGTTTTATGCTTTAGTGTGAGAGGTAATGGCACCAGTTTACAGTAACCACTGAAACACTTTTAAAGGATTGTAATTTCCAGACATTTTTCCTTTAGATGGCATTGTTATGGAGATAGTATTTTCTTCTCTGCTTTAGCTTTTCTTCACACCTCTGTTAGGAAACAAGCCAAGTGCTTTTCTTTCTCACACTTAAACCTCAAAAAAAAAAAGTGTTTGAGTCAGCTTACATTGACTTAAAAATTCAGTTCAAGATGTAGCAGGAGACTTTTGGAACTGAATAGGTCAAGTGGCTTGCCTAGACTTGCCCATTTGATCTCCTTTTAATTTTACCTTTTTTAAGTACAAAACCAGCTTAGGTTTTCTTTAGATTGTTTTTGCATTCTGGAGCTTGTGATCTGGAAGTGGATGTTCACTTCTAATGTTGTCATATACAGGTAGTTCCTGAAATCCCATCTAATTATATTCCTGATAGAGGTTTCTTTGGAAGGTCCACCTGTCCAAGCTTTAATTTGCTTACTCTAAATGTTTGGGTTATTGTTAATAAGAGCAGACTGTAGTTACAGGCAGTCTATCAAGAAGGACATGATTGCACTTAATGTACCTCTTTTAAATAAATAAGGTTGGAAAGTGCTTTTCCAAATCTACCAGCTTTGTTGCAGTCAGGAGCTGGGTGTTATCCTAAGACTGATTTGTGTCAGAGATTAACCTGTTCTAGGCTGCTTCCTTCTTTGTGCCTCAGTATAAACATTTAAAATGCACTTGTGTAAAAGACCTAGTATAGAGCTAGAAATACATCAGACTTAAAGAAAAGGAGTTGATGTGACAGTCCTTACAGTTTTAAAGCCACGTTGCCAAAGAAGTAATTTTATTTCCTGCTTCAGGCAGTTTTGGCCATTCAGTGGAGAGACTAGAGAGATAAGAGGTCTGAATCTTGGCTGGGGGAGAGAAAAGGCAAGGTACAAGATGTCCCTCATAGCTGACTATAGATAGTTCCAAGGAGAGATTTGCTGTGTAAGTTGGGTGTTGCAAATGCTGGAGGAGAGCTCCTCACCTGTCTTTGTAGGGGGGGGAGTTTGTGCTCTTTCCAGGCCTCGTTATCTGTGGCTAGAGGAGGTTGGTTCCATTGCCAAACTCGGTGGAGATTTAACAGATTTTTTCCTCTCTGATGCAGACGTCCTCTGAAAAGGACAGGTTCTGTGTTACTTACCTGGGATGCATCAAAAAGATACTTTTCTGTCTGATTTTTTCTGGGGTGCTTAAAATGGTGAGTATGGCTGTCCTGAAGGGATGCAGGGAAGTCTCTCTGCCAGGCTGAGCACTGGGAGCAACAGCACAGGAAACATGCACCAAGGAAGAGCAGGTTCAGAATTGTTTTCTAATACTATTTTTTTGCCTCTTTTCTTACTAGGAGAACGTCTGGCGAAGCCTGAAAGAGGCAAAATGCGAGTGCACAAAATATCCAATGTGAACAAGGCCTTGGATTTCATTGCCAGCAAAGGAGTCAAGCTAGTATCCATTGGAGCAGAAGGTAAAGGAACCATCTGATTTTTCTGAGCCCAAGCTGTGCTTAGCCCTTGCCTTTCTTTCATAGCAGCATGTCATTTCCCTTTGCACCTCCCTAGCCCTACTGTGTTCTTGCAGAATAAACAATTGAGTTAAAAATGGGATATAGTAGGCTTTTACTCTGGATTTAGATCTGGGCTTCACACCAGGCTGCCAAACCTGATTTCCATTTGGGATTATTGGTCAGGTCATCCTGCTTTTCTCCTGACTCTCATGAATTAAGGAAAACTTTGAGCAATGGCAGAAACAAATTAATTGAGATATTTCTTTCTCCAATTAAGAAAACTCTGAATTGAAGCATAGCAACTATTTGTATTTAGCTTGTTTCAGAGGTGCTGGAGAAGGATCCCTTGCTGGAGGACATTGCATGGGTCAAAGCCAAGTGCAGTCCCCAAGATAGGACAAGGACCCCATAGGTTCCAGTTTTCATGGCTTCCAGGCTTCTGGTTGTGCACCCTACGTAGCTGGATGCTCTGGCTGGAAGCCTTTAGCCTTTATCACTGTATTGAGACCAGTGTGGGCAGCCTCTGGGATGCCCTCAAGAACTTGCAGACCATGCAGAAGCCAGGCAGCTGTGTAGGATTTTTGTCTTTTTAGCAGAGGTGGTGGATGTTTCACAGATATGTCACCCAAGTTCCAGAAGGGCTTACAGGTTTTCATGGCACTTTTCTCTGTTCTGGATCTGTTTGTAAGTTCTTCCTATGGATTCAGGTTGTCATTGTTGCTGTGGAGATACTCTGCTTCTGAGATGTTTCTAGGTTTGTCTTTACAGTGACCGTGGAAAATGAGGGAGGTTTGTTATCTCCACCTTGCAGATGGAAATACTTGGTTTCTCTAGGGAAACTCATGACACAGCCAGGAAATGAGCCCATGATACAGTTCTGGATGTGTATTCCTTCTTTGGGAGAGTCCTGGGGCTTCAGGGCTGAGCTCTGCCTGTTCGCAGCTCATGAGGTCAGTGAAGTCTTGGCATACTGTCCCCAGTTCTGAATTTTCAAACATTCTCTTGGGGCATCACCAAGACCTGCACCCATCCTGTGGTTCATTTGTTCCATGTCATATCAGGCAGATTACCTCAGCACACTGCTTTAACTTATGGAGACTTTGGAATAACTTGGAACTAATGTCAGGGACATGGCAGATGCCTCTTCACTGTCTTGGTACTGAAGAGCAAAATACAAGAGGTCAATGGCTGAATTATACTGATTTGTGCATGCAAAACTTTCCTTCAAATTTCTCAGCTTTTTCAGCAGTAGAAACCTGAGGCTGTTGTTGGCTGTGAGTATGGTTTATGGAACACAAATACACATCTGAGGTCATTTTGTGCCTTTACAAAAGGACTGATGCATGCAGTGTCTGATACAATAGTCCATATCTGTATTGGACCCTTTTCAGACTGGAAAACTGGAAGCTGGATCTGCACCTAGAGGTGGTCTACCTTAAATGGCTCCTTAAAATTTCCCAGAGTATAGGTAACCCTATCTTTCTTTCTTCCTAAATCCCCCCCCTCTTTTTTCTCCTTCTGAATCTGTTCTCCCTGGCACTTGTTTCTTTTCATCATCTTCTGAGGGATTTATTTTTTTCATCTCCTGAGTCCTGTTCCTGAGTCAGCTGTGACTGCATCTCACAGCCCTTAGAAGTCATTTGCAAGTCAAGTGATCTGTGACCAAAGATCACCAGGGCCCACTTATTCAGTATGGACTGACAGCAGTTACCCTGTTCAGAAACAGGCTGTGAAGTGCCATTTTGTGACAGAAGTATGATCCATATCAGTCTGAATAGTGATCTTGAACTCCCCTGCCAAATGTTTCCGGGCTTTCCTTTGTCCTGGTGCCTATGCAGCTATATGGACAATACATGGGGCTTTCTTTAAACTACCAAAGGTGCCAAGGCACTGCAGTTTAGCCTAAGGTTAGTTCTGATTTTTATACAGAGTGCTTGGGCCTGTGCTGTGATGCCTCTCAGGCCATGTGAGTGTGGTCACAGCATGGGTTTGCCCATCCCAGTGCCTGCCCTTGCACACAGAGTGAGCGCAGGCCACTCTGCTTGTCACCAAGGAGCACAGCCTGCTGCAGGGACTTCTGCCCAGCCTGTCAGGGGCTTGCTGGGCAGTAAACTGCACATCAGCTGTAAAAATGGAATTTACTTTGGACAGCACGGAAGTTTATTCTGTCCATGAAAGGGATTATGAACCTTTCTGAAGCATGAATTTTAGGGACTTGCTTGAGACTTTCAAAAGACATCATGTAGCAGCAAGGTAGAAGGTCTGCCAGCCAAAGAGCTGGTAATAATTCTGCACCAAGCAATGAGCTGTAGATGCTGTGGTCAGGTTGGACTGATGTAGAAGGTTTTCTAGGGAGCTTTTCTCCCAGAGAAGCAAACCAGCATGCAGCAGCAGAGTGGTGGTAGTGGCTGAGGGAGCACACTCCTTACCTCAGGGGCTTGTTCCATCTCTGTGTGTTGGCTGGGCAGCAAGGTCCTGTGTGAAGGATCTGCAGTCCAGCTGTAGATCTCTGTACATATTGGCCATCAATGTCCTGGTTTTTTAAGGGGTTTGGTTTTGTTTTGTTTTAATCTAAGCATTTTGTTAGCCAAAGTATGTGTGTAGAATCGAAGTATCTTGTGGCATACAGCAGATCTGTGTAATCTGGATAAAGGAAGACTCTAGCCAAATGGTTTTCATCTGCTTTTAAATCTCAGTGTCATCTGACACCTCAGGAGCCTTCTTTTGCTGTAGTAGATTCCATATTCATGTCAAATGCTCCTGGGCTTTAACAAGCTGAATAGGTCAAGTATGTCACCCTAGGACTGGTTTATTTTTACTAAAATCTACATAGAAGGTTGCTGTTTTCTTAAACAGATCTTATTTACTTGAACATACAAATAACTTTGGGTGAACTGACCCCTATTCTCACCTGCACAATTAAAAGGAGAAGTAAAGCTGAGGGATTTCAGTGATTGCAAAAGTCCCGTCTGAGTAAAACACCTACTGAAGCACCAGGCAGTGCAAGGATACATTTATTTCACTGTTAAAAAAGGGGAAGATAGGGTCTCCCTATGTCAGTGAGTGAAGCATAGCGTTTATTTGTCCCTGTGTCCTGTCCACTCTGTTGGAGACTTGAGAGCTACACCCTCACTAACAATGCCAGCTGTCTGTCCTAAATCTGACAGGACTATCAGGAGCAACATGCTTTCTGAAGACAGGGACATGGATAGTTGTCCGCGTATTTGACATTTGTTTGACAAACAAAATGCAGAGCAGCCTTTTTGTTGTCACCATTGTTGTTCTAGGTCTCCAATTCCCAGATCATAATGCTACCCTGCCAGTTGTTCATGCCCTGCAACTTCTCTCCATGGGGTAACCAAAGGCTCTGCTCTCATGGACAGCTCAGAAGTATCTAGGAGGGGGTAACAGTCTCTGTGTTGCTGATTCTGCTTCTAACTATCCGTGGCAGGAAAGGAAGCTTAATAATTTTTGCATTTTTCAAAATGAGTTCATGCGTTTAAAAGAGGTGGTGGCATTTCAAAAGGCACATCTCTGTGGCCAACAGTACTGTAGTTCTTGCCTGCTTGGTACTTGGTGCAGTGATAGAAGCTGAGTGAAAGCATATTCACTGGTGCAAAAAATTTCCCTCTAGTGGATGCAGATGCTTCACCAGCTTTAGCCAGCAACTGATCAACCCTCAAGTTGAATGTAAATCACATTGATAACATGTGCTTGTGCTGCTGTTCCTGCAACAGCTGCTGGTGCTGAAGTGCACACAGTGCTTGCAGAGGCCCTGCCTAGAAAGAGCACTTGGAAAGCAGAGTCAGGCTTTTAGAAAATACTGTCTGATTACAAGCCTTTTAATACGTGAACTGCTCTCACATTACTGAGTCTTCCTTATATCAGCAGGGACCAAGCGTACTGTCTTTAATTAGACATTAGATTGTTCTAGCTTTATAGTGTTGTACTCAACTTTTTAACAATCCTTGTGGAGTTTCTTTTTCTTCATCACCAGGAAGCAGAAAGCTCCATGCAAACCTGTTTTGCAGCCATGTTTTTTGCTTTTGTTTCTTGGCCTATCCTACTATACTAGAAAAAGACTGGCAGCAGATGCAGGGTGGTGAATTCTGAAGGAAAAGGAGGTTGGCAGTAGGGAGTGCTGGGATGGAAGACCAAGAGAGTGAGGGCCAAAGAGCATAGAGTCTTCTGATCAGTCGGGTTGACTTTGTAACCAGGTTTCCAGGAGAGGATTTTTAGCACTAGAAATGAAAAATGCTTGCCTGCTTCTAATAAATAATAACCATTTTGTCAAGTCTATTTCAAAGAGCAACAACAACAACAAAAAAAAAAGATAGAGGATTGTGTAGCTTGTTAAATGTGTATCCTGGGATGGATCACTCGCTAATCTCACTGACATCAGTATCTGCTTGGTACATGGTGGCACTGTGTAAAGTAAAATGACATGTAGAGATGAAGTGGTAGAAACATTCTGGATTTCCTCCACAACAGCTTTGTTTGGGTGCACTGCTAAAGAATAATCAGATATGGGAACAGGGAGCACATCTTTCTTTTTAAATGGGTTTTGCTTTGAAGAGCACTGGGAAAGAAGGGATGCTTCCATGTTAATTCCACCAGCTGACTTTATAAAACCAGAATTTTAGAATGTGACCAGAACGTAGTGCTGAGTTCTTACGCGATGTTAGCAACTTTACACTGTCAGTTTTATGTAAGTGTCTGGACCTTTATTTCCAATTTAAATCCATGGAGCAGTAATATTAATTACCTGTTTCAGCTCACTGATTGATTTATTACTATTCATGAAGCATTTTCAGCATTAAAGTATTGTCATCAGATTTTAATCAAGCCCATTAAAGAGCTCCATTTAGTTTCAGGTCTTAAATATATCCTAGAAGGGTCCTGCCAACTGTTGGGGGTTTTACAAGCACTGGGTTTTTTGATTTTTGAAGATCCCAGTGATTATCAATCACATTAACAAAACAAACAAGCTGAAAATACAGATACTGTCTTGTATATTTTAGCTGCAGTATCTCAGGTATTTGTAAGAATAGCAAGGATTCACCTTCTTGATTGCAGTGCTTTACTGGAGGGATGAAGAATACAAAAAGTACAGAACTGAATACACTTGCCATCATATGACATTTTCTTGCATCAGCCTAGCAGACAACCCCCTGACCTCAAAATGTCTGTAAAAAATTAATTTGGGTGAAAACCGTCAACAGGCAAACACAGTTTTTTCATGCCAGCAAAATAACTGTATGTTTTTTGTACTGAACTGAAAAGTTATTGGCTGTTTAATTTTGGGCAAACTGATGACCCAATAAAAGATCTTAGTGTACTCTGAAGTTTAGAAAGGAGCAGAGACAGAGTTTTACTGCAGTAGAACAAGGTAGCATGTCTTGCTTTCTGTCTTCTGCATCTGTAAATCACTAATTCAGATGTATGTCAAAGGACAGTAGAGCTTATTATTCTGATTTACACTGCAAGTTGCATGACATGTATCTCTAAATCACAAGCTTTCAGGAATTTGGACACAATTTCTGAAAATCTGTTTTTGGGGTGTTTACTGCTGGTATGTTGGTTTTGAATACAATGAGGTTCACATTTTGAATTTTTTTCATAAGAAGAAAAGCAATTTTTTAACAGTTTAAAAGGAAAGATTAAAATATAGTTAATTTTGTGGCGTTATCCAGACAGGCGTCAATTGCCTATACCACAAGTTGGGCTTGTCCCAGAGCCCAATTCGTGCTGGGCAGCTTTATGAAAGAAGTGGCATGGAGGAGTCTACAGTAGTACAAAAATGGTTCCTGACAGTCTTCTTAGGACTTGAATTATTCTACCTCCAAACATTTTCTTACTGAAAATACTCTTGTAATTTGTCATTTATTTGTGAAAGATCCTGCCATACAGGGACCTGTCAGAGAATGAGTAGGAGAAAACAGCTCAGCTGGTTTCACTATCCAAAAAATGTGAAGGCTGTAAATTCTGTAACTGTGTGTGGGTATATATATATATCTGTGGAATTTTTGTAGATGTTGAGGATCAGTACTTGAGACCCATCTGCTCACTGTTTGGCTGTAGTCCATACATGATGGAAGCTTCTTTCTGGGCCAGCATTGCCCCAAGCACTTGTTGTTCTCAGGACCTTGATCCTTCATCCTAAACAGATCATAGCTCACACAGTTGCCTCGTAAAGCCTCCAAGTTGTTGACCCTTGCTGATTTATGCTGTGGAATCTAATGAGCAGTAAAGCACAGTCTGCTCACAGTCATGGTTTATGTTATGTTCTGTGCTGACTGGTCAGCATGAGTCCTTGGTTCTTCTTCCACCAGGATGTGTGGACATTGAGAAATTGTCCTTTGGCAATTACATGACTGAAGGAAGTCCTGTACAGGAAGTCTGATGTATTTAGGCTTGTTTGAAATCAAAATGTTTATGGTGTATGGTTTTCCTGGTTGTATCTTGTTCACAGGACAAAACCAGCTGTCAGAGCTCATCTGCTCTGGGAATTGTCACTGGTTCTTCTGGTATGTTTATGCTGGGGCAGTTCTATAGGTGACTTGGAGTAGATATGGGATAAGAGAAGTAAGGCTTTTCCTTTTCCCAGTTTGGCTTCTCTGACTTCTAAGTAATAGTAATTATACCTGAGGAAGGTGCTTTTAGGCCTGTGTGGGGAATTACACTGATCTAAATCAGTGTTTATTCCCAATCTTTAGGATCATCTGTGTCTGTTTTGCTCTCAGTATTGTCCTGCAAAATCTGATTATGGGGTACTGTACCTATCAGCAGAACATCTGGGAAGGCAGGGAAAACCAGTTTTTAGCAGGAATTCCATTCCTTCCATATGCAAAAGGGAATGTTCCCCAATGCTCCTTTTTTACAAGGATTTGCAGTTGCAACTTTGTCTATTTCTTCTCTTTCTACCTTTTTTTTCCCCCCCACAGAAATCGTGGATGGCAATGTTAAAATGACCCTTGGAATGATTTGGACCATCATCCTTCGTTTTGCCATTCAGGATATCTCAGTTGAAGGTAAATTTTAGTTCTTTCCTGACACTGTTCAGTAGTGGAAAACTGGAGTAACTAAATGGCATTGCCACCTAAATGGCCCAAAATGCCCTCTTAAGTAAGTCACTGAAGGATCCTTGGGAGCTACCCTTCCCAAGCTGCCCTGTCATCTCATGAACTTTTATGGCCAAGCTCAAGCACAGTGAGATGAGTTTTTCAGATGCTTCTCCTACAAGAGATTTCAGGGGTAGCTCAAAAGGATGACTGAGCCTGAAAATAAACTTATCACTTAAGAGTCCTACAAGACTCTCTAGTTCCAAAAAGCTATCTCCTTATTACTGAACTTCATTAAGAAGATAATAGTAACAAAACTATCCTAGTACACTTTACCAAACAAGAAATTCTCTGACAAGTGAAATTTAATAAAGCACAATTTAGTGCAGTCTCTACCAAAGAGGATTTGGTGATGGCTTTCTAGCATATGCTCCAGAGACTCCTGTTTTCTAAGAAAATTAGTTAATTGATGTGTTTTCTTTCCTTTTTTCTTTCTTTCCCTAGAAACATCTGCTAAAGAAGGACTTTTGTTATGGTGTCAGAGGAAGACAGCCCCCTACAAAAATGTAAACATCCAGAACTTCCATATCAGGTGAGTTACAGGCAAGAACTTAGTTTTACAATCTGTGTTATTTTCCGATGCCTCTCAATATGTTCAACAATATTCCTGGCAGACTTCCCATGACAATGCATGTGCACATTACACAAATAACAGTGTGGTCCAGAGAGATGCCTAGGAAGCTGGAGGCAGAGGTTCTAAGAGGATCCAAGTACCTCATTCAGGTTACAGTCTCTCCTTTCATAAAGTTCTTCAGGGCATTGAGTCCTTCAAGAGCAGCATTTGTGGCATGGGCTAAGCAAGAGAGCTTTTGCTCTGTGAAAACTCAGAACGCTTTAGCAGCCATGACAAAAGGACTGCCTTCTAACTTTTGTAGTATGGCAGAGCTGGGAAGGAAGAAGAGGTTCTCTTGCTCTGCTTTTCATATTTCCAATCTTGCAGATGTTCAGTGAAGGTTCTACATAATAGTGTTTTCTCCAGCACATCTTGGAGCCTTGTATGAGCCATACAAAGTAAAGCACTTCTAAGCTTAACTGCCATCAGTGCAGCTGGCTGGGGACATCTGCCTTTTCCCTAAGGAATGTCCTTGTTCCTCCTTTATGGCTTGGGTCTACACCCTTTTTCAACCTCGAGCTCGTGTGCTGCACAGGACATTCACAGAGGGTTCAGCACAGAGAACTGCAAAAAAGAGGTCCCAACTCAATGGGCAAGTTGTAATCACAATGGATTTTTGTAGGGGTTGAAAGGAATCTTCATTGCTGTTTCATGCACGTACAGGATATCTCTCAATCCCAGCACTTACAGAAGCACTCTTAGGTGGAAACTAAACCAGAATTAGGTGTCTCACTGCCTTGGTGCCTTCCCTCATGCTCACTGCTGTGTGTCTCCATGGCTGAGCAATGTTCATTGTTTTTTCTTGTGTTTTTCTCATAGTTGGAAGGATGGCCTTGGTTTCTGTGCTTTAATTCATAGACACCGTCCAGAGCTCATCGACTACGGCAAGCTACGAAAGGTACAAATCCATTTGTCTATCAGAGCAGATGCTTGGCACCTTAGAAGTAAAGAAGGAAAAGAATTAGCTTGATAAACATAATTGGAGAACTTCAGCACAAGCTGGCAGTTGCAGGACTGGGGGGGAAGGAAGGAGGGGTGAATCAGTACATTCAGGCTTCTTGGTGAAGCGTGAACTTAATGAGCTTCCTGCCTGATTCCCTGCTTTCAGACTGCCTGGTATGAGGCACACGTGCCCCAGTCCCAGCTGATGAGCAAAAGCTGGCAAACTCAGTAACACCAAATGTGAGAATGGTTCTGTGCTAATGTCACAGACTAGTGAGTCAAATCAGGCTTAACATTTCTGTGGAGAGCTGGAAAGAAACCAGTTTTCTGGTGTTCAAAATGCTCATTGAAGGGTTTGTGTGCCCTCACTGGACGCTTGTCACATGCTTCCAGCTTAGCACTGAGTCATCTGCAGTGCTTCTGGGCTTCTCCTGGCATGTAGGTGTCAGGTGCCAAAAAAGCATTTGTCAGAAAACTCAATTTTACTTAAATACTTGTTCTGGTAGCATGATACCAAGCTGCTCCAAATTTTACTCCCTGTGTGGTTTGGAGACAAGATTGTTGAATGGATGATTGCAATAACCACTTAGTGGTTTATGCTGCTCCCAGTGTCTTGACCCAGCAGTGCAATAGAAGATCAAACTGGGTTCTTGTCCCACTGGCATTCCTGCAGTCTGCTGAGATCCACTTTCACTGTATCTGTGCCCATGTCACCAAGAGCATAATGAAATGTCACCAAGAGCATAATTCATGTGCCATTGCTGGGGCTAACACAAAAAGCTTGTCCATCAGGTCTCCTGCTGGACTGTGTACGTTAAGTGCATGTGTGCTTGGTGTTAGCTAGGGAAATAAACATTGAAGCCCATCACCAGTAGACCTGGGCTCTTGGGTCACCATGCAAGTGAGCAAAATGTAAATGACCTAATCAAATTAGCATCCCAGAGTCCATAAATTGTACAATGCCTGATCTGCTTTTCAATAACCTTTTAGACCTTTACTGTCTTCCAGAGCAATCAGTTTTTCTGATCAGTTTTAGTGTCTGGAGTCAGCACAGGGGGGAAGACTGTGCCTGTTTACACAAACAGCAGCAAGAAGAAAAGGAATTATTAGAGTAACATTTCCGTGCCTAATGTTGGGAAAATAATGCAGCTAAGCATTATTTGTGTGCCTGACAAACCCAGGCAGGTAAATGCTGCAGAGCACTCTGTTACCAGCAAAGCCCTAGGCCAAAGCCAAGCAAAAACAGAGTGAAGGAAAGTGAGTTATTTGTTGATATTGACTGCAGGCTTTTTAGGGTGAAAAATAGTGTGATTGTTCTAGCCAAATTCCATGTACACGAGAGGGGATTTTTACTTTTGGAGTAAGGTTAAATGGAACCAGCATCTTTTGATCTCTGCTTGCTTTTGATCTCGTCCTTCATCTGGTTCCCTCCGACCTTCTGAAGTCTTCTCACACTCTCTGTATCATTTTTATTGTTGTTCTGCCTCAGTTACTCTAAAGAGGTGAGATTAAATGTATGTTGGAGAACTCTACAACAGCTGAAATCTTGAGCAAATAGCTGGGAGGAAGTTAAGAGCCTAGTCCTTAGCTATGGCAGTTGATGTGTGCTGAAGGGAAGGTAACCTTTTTTATGCTAGATATTTGAAACCAATTGAGGTATATATAAACACAGAGGAGGCTGCTGAGAGACAGCCATTGCAGTGGATAGTAGGTTAGAGATCCACCTCAAGTTCTCTTCCAGCTCTAGGGAGCAATTAGTGGCATCTCAGTTGTGTGTGCCTTTGGCAATGCTGTGTGTGTTTCTGTGTATACACATACACAGAAATCTATGAGATGAAGAGGTGAAATCAGTCCAAGCTGCCCAGAGTTCTGCACTGTACTTCTTGTTTGGGCAGCATTCTTCTGCAGCTTGTGTTTTCTGCTCTGTCACTGGGGCTGTGTCTAGGCTACAGGCCTGCATTGGCAGTGTGTACTTGCAAAAGGTAGCCAGCCAGTGTAAGCCACATGTTTTCCCAAAATTTAGCAACTTCTTTTGTCAGCACTCTTTTGTATTGAGTTTGTTCCTGGCTATTTTTCCTATTCTAGCTATATTAGGAATAAGCACAATTCTTTTCTGCATACAGGCACTGCCTAGCTGAAGTTGTTTGTATAGTCCAGGCCTCAAAACAACAGGGACAAGTCCAGCTTGGTGTTGGTGATAGCCTGACATCCCAGCTAATTGGTTAGATAGTTTCTATTTAGTGCAGATCTGTCTGCTATTATTCAGCTCACTGTGGATAAGGTCTTGGGATTCAGCTCGTGGTCTGCAAGTGAGAGGTATGCAGAGGATGGGGTTTCCCTTCCTCCTTTCACCTTCACTGTAGCTCAGCTGTGAGCTACATCTAAGATACTTCTGTCAGTGTTGACAGTGATTGACTGCTGGCTCTGACACCCCCTCATATACCACAGTATGTATAGAACTGTGGTCTGTGTGCTGCTGTGTTATATGCAGATATTTCTGAAAACATGCATTTTGGATTTCTTTCTTAGTGTCTTCAGTTCTGGCAGATACAATAAGTGCTTGCTCTCTCTGAATTTTCCTTCCCCTCCATCTCTTTTCCTGATTGCTAGTTAATAGATAATGTTTTTTATGATACATTGCAATAATTGCCTTGGCAACCTTGTGTGCTGCAAGGACTTGGAAATAGCTGGAGGAAGAGAGGAGTCCCTGCATGAATTAGGGTTGAAAGATGAAGAGCTGTGATAATTTTTAGTCAGCAAAAGCAGAGAATGAGCCAGGTTGGCTCATTCTAGGGCAGGTTTGCTGTCTGCCACCACTAAGACAAAATACCTCCTCCATGGTGAAGCTATAGATTTCCTTGTGGCTAGCTCAGCTAGAGTCTGGCAAGTTATTGTTCCTTTTCATGCCTCTGCCATTGCTATGTTCATGTAAATGGAATTGCAACCAAGACACCTCCACAGCCTCATCTGGGTCAGTGCTCTTCTGGGTGTGTGTTTCAGCTGTGGAAGGAATCAGGGGACAGGTGGCTTGTCTTTTGTTTGATCTGCTGTGTTTGGGTCCCTAAAGTGTGCCTGCAGCTGTGGTGCTTCAGTGTGAGGCTTGGAGCTGCCTGGCCAGTCTTTATTACCTTGCCCCTTTTCAAGGGTATCAGCTGAAACAGGTGATTTGAAATAATGATTAGCTGGTGTACAGTAGGATGGAACTGAAAGTGGTGGAATTGGGAGGAATTTCATAGGGCTAGTCTTGGAGACCCTAGTCTTGGAAGAGCCCCAGGGAACCCTAACTCATGCACGAAGACGTGTCATTGTTGGGATGAGCTGCTCCACTGCTCGTGAGGGGTGAAGGTTTTCCTGCTGGGAGCAGAGTCTTGCTTGAGTGTAGCTCTCTGCTCGTCTCCAAGCTAGTCTTGGACTTAAGCAGCTTGCTTTCAGTAGTGCTATCTTTAGTTTCATTCCCTAAGAGATATTGTGATCACACATCTTTCTGCATTTGAAGTTGAAATCTGCTGGCTTTATCTAGGTGAGTCTCCAGTTTCTCACACGTTAAAAATTCCAGCCCTTCCTTTGGGACTGCCCAAGCTCAGTAAGTTTTCCCATCAGGAAACCTCTCCCAGCTTTCAGCCAAAAATTTCTTTTTAACCTTTGGCAAGAGTGCTCCTGGTGTTGTTACTTGCAAACTGATAGGAAAGCTATCTGCAGGGACAGATTTGCTCCTCCTTTTCCTCCAGGAGAGGCTGGCAGATCTTCATGCAGCTTGTTCAGATGGGTCTGTGCTAAGGAGGGGTTTGTGTTAATACTAAACACTCTGATGGTTAATAACCCTGATGGTCACGGTTAGCATGGGGTCAAATTTGCTACACAGTGATGACATTTCTACAGAAATAAAAAAAGGCACATGTACTAGGGGAAGACTGGCAGGGGAGCTGCCACTTGGCATTTCTGCATGCTCCTGCACTTGAGTGAAAGAAAATCTGTTATTTTTTTTCTCTCTAAATGAAGCTAGGGCCGTGTCTACACTCAGTGAACAAAGTAGGTGATATACCACCTAGTCTCACCTCCTCAGATAAGGCTTTTGCTTATGCTGTGGGTTCACAGAGGCTTCTCTACACCAAGCACAAAAGACAAGTAGGTTGGAATTGAAGTGGTTCCTGTAATTCCATGGCATAGGATGGTTTCTTGTAGCTGGAGAATAGTAAAAATACACTGCTCAGCTCTGAAGAGATGGATGTAGATATATCTGATGTAGTCACCATTCTATAGGAGTGTAGGGATTTGACACTATGTCATACTGTGGCAGCTGCTGGCTTCATCACAGAGTGCCTGTGCAACATTACCTTGCTTAATATTGACTTGTTCCAGTGGATTTAATACAGATCACTGTCTGTTTTAGTGGCCTTTCTGTGTGATTTACTTTGATAGGTGAAACATTGCCTGAGAAAGACATTCATCCAAAGGAATATGTTGCTGATATTGGATGCCAGCCTAATATGTGCTTGATTCCTAGGGAAATGCTGCAGGAAACTGCTTTTCAGAGCAGCTCAGTTTCCTAGTTCATGGAGGCTGTAATCTGAGGGCTACATAATGACCAGTGCCATAAAGGAAGTTTTATTCATGCCCTTACCCTGTCTGCCCAAGCCTGCCTAGCTTCATCTTTCCTGCTGGGTGTGTTCAAAGGAAGCTGCCTGTTGATTAGAGTTGAGGCACAGCTTAATCTTCCAAGTCAGTGCAATAAGCAAAGGCACATGATTCAGATAGAAAATAAACAGAACATGGATGCTGCTCTAGAAAGAAGGTGAAATAATTTTACTACCTTTTTCCTGGTTTTTTATGTGGGTCTCAGTGGGAACAGCACAAATGACAATATGGAGAGTAGCACCCCATCTTTCCTCCCTCCCAAAGACACCAAACAAGATGGCTGAACACTAGCAGTTTATGCACAACCTTTCATCCAGTAGAAGCCACATGTCTCAACAGTAGAAACTGATAAAGCAAATGTCATTTGTCACCTATGAAGTGGATTGATCCTTCAGAATAGTGAACAGTCATGGTTATACATACAATATAGGAACAAGTTGCTATGAGAATCTTACACAGGTTGTCAAGTGTCTTGTTGCTGATTATTATGTTTGAATGCTGGACACAGTTTTCAGAGTCTTTCATTTTCAATTACATTTGTTTTTCATGTTTCTGCACTTTAAAATCTGCAGAAGGTTTATATAGAGAGAAATAGAAATGTACTAGGGAAATTACAAGACATGCAGAAGGAAAAGCCATACTCAAGGCAAAATGGGTACTTTTATATGTATTTATTCTGTAGCGATTTGTTGGAACATTTCTCTTCCTCCCACTCAACTAGTGTTCAACAAACTGTACACTAGCTAAGGACAGCACCCGTTGCAGATGTTGTTACTATTTTAGTATTGTTTGGATGTTTTAACAGATACACAGCTCTGCAGTTCTTTAAAATGGAACTTGCAAACCCAATATAAGCATGAGATGTAAATGTGAGATGTGGTCTCATCATTTACTATCAGTATGATGTGAAGCTAACATTATTTATAACTAGGTTCAAGACAAAATGCATTATTCCTTTTTTTTTTTTGCAAGTGCATAGACTGTATGTTGATTATCATACCAAGACTCCCCAGGCTCTTCTTTCAAAAGGAAGCCAATTGTTTCATCCTGTTGCATGAGGCTTCACACACAATTTTTGTCTGGCAAGCACAGTTACCTGAACCAAAGCTCTTTCTTAGAGAAATGCTGTGTACCTTGTTAAAAGTTGCTGCTGACACTCTTCCTCTGTGTCTTTCCCAGGATGATCCTCTCACTAATCTAAACACAGCTTTTGATGTGGCTGAGAAATATCTGGATATTCCGAAGATGCTGGATGCAGAAGGTAAAGTACACTCCAACAGCTTTTAACTTGTTTTTTCTCAAGAAATTTTCCACTTCTTCTAGGTGGAGTCCTTTTGTACAAGATTCCAGTAACCTCGGAATGTTCCCTGCGTGACTGTGTAGTAAATGTATAGGGAAAAAGTTAAAATGGAATAATGAGTCACATATTCTGCTTCACTCTTCCTCCTCTGTCCTTCAGTCTTTCAAGTCTAGCGTGGAGGTCTTAGCTTGGGGTTGACACACAAGGCAGAGATGACTAACACCTGTCATCTGCTGACTGAAGTGTTCCCTTTTAATTATCAGGCCAAATACTGAGTTAGTGGATGATGTAGGCCTGTTTTCCTTTTGCTCCAGGGTTTTTTTTTTTCTGTGGTCTTTCTGACATGCTGGTATTTTTCCTTCTGAGGGCATGATATTATTATCATTATTATAGACTACTTTTTCTTGACGACTCAGAAGTGTTTGGCATGAAGATTCTTCACTGACTGGGTCTGGAGACCAAGACAGAATTCCGTGTTGTTCAGAGATGCTTTTGGTGCTGATTACAACTGCATCCCTGAGGCCCCTGGGACAGCCAGGATTACTTTTCAGAGTCTTGTCAGGACCAGCTTGGCAACAGATTTTGAAGACTGTAACTCTGGAGTGCAAACAACAGCCTGAAATAGTTCTCTGGTTGTTGGCTGTTTGCCTAAAGCCAGCAGGCTTCAATGGTAGAAGCTGTATTTCAGACTAGAGTTGGACAGGGGAAGCAGTTAAATGTTTTTGTTAAATCAAGCAGTGAGACGAGCAAAGAGGAAAGGTGGGAATAGGACAGCCAAACCCAGTGAACCTGTATTTTAGTAACTAGGATGTTCATATTCCTAGGAGGTATTTCCTGTCCCCAGAGATGAGTTTTGCTTTCCCTGCATTCATTATGCTGAGGTTAAAAAAAACCATGAGATTTCCAGTAAATTCAGACGTTTCCTGCCATTCTGTAGGAAATACAGATACCTCCAAAATAAGCGGATCTAGCTTCAGATCTTAGCAAAAGTAGCAGTGATGAAGAGGGCCCCTGGCAGGAGTTCTCATTGCTCCTTACTGATCTCTCTCCTCCCTCGTGGAGTCAAGCTAATGTGCATTCCTCCACACCATTAATTCTGATCTCTGGAGGTGTTGAGTTTCCACTGAAACTAATGAAAGGGCCTTTTGAAATTCAAGCCATCATTGTGTTGAAATGGAGGAGGGAGACATGGAAAAGAAGGGAGAAAGTATCTTTCCAGAAGAAGAGAACTGCACGGAGGAATTGCAATGTAATATGTCTATAAAAGTCATGTCAGCCTGATGCCAGTTTGGGTTGATTCAATCCACCAATCACAGTAATGTTCTCAGGACAGGGAAGTGCTGTGACACAAAACATGCTGATGTATGGCTGCCTTAGCCTGGCCAGACTCTGGAGGAAATTGTATGATGAGGGGGGGGAACCAGAAGGGTGATCCTGGGTTCTGAGACACACACATCTCCTGGGGAAGCGCTGTGAAATCGCTGTGACACGCCTGCGCCGCAGCAGGCCTCCTGAACACTTGTAGCTCTGCTCCTCCTCTGCTTTCCTCCCATCAGTTGATTATGCTCTTAACATGAGGTTTTTTTTGACAGACATTGTTGGAACTGCCCGTCCTGACGAGAAGGCCATCATGACCTATGTTTCTAGCTTCTACCACGCCTTCTCAGGAGCCCAGAAGGTATCACAGGATCCCAAGCTCCCTCCACAGAGCACACCTGCTGCCGTTGCTAATGTCCAAACCTTTTTTTCTTTCTCTCTCTCCTCTCTAGCTACGGGCATCTTTATTATTATGTTCGTGGTAGAGTTGGCTGTTGGTTCAAAGTGGTGCCCCAAATACAATACACGGGGCAAGGAAGCCAGGAATCCCATTTCCCTCTAGTCAGCAATACTTCCAGTGGCACTTAGGTATGCCACACTTTGGCACACATGCAAATTTAAGGGAGTGGGGAGCTCTGCCTTCTCCATTTGCCTTATGAACTGCTGTCCTGGACTTCTTGATCCTGGTAAATCTGAGCTAGGATGCTTGGTCTTACAAAAAGTAAAGATCACTACATAGATGCTCTGCCCAGCAGGAAACTGCAGCCTCCCCCCATGGGAAATTACACAGATACCTATTCACTTTTTTTTTTGTCTTTTCCAAAGATGGAGAAACAAAGCTGACTGAGGTTTTATGAAGGGTTTAATGAATGGCCAAAGCTTTGCCTTATGTATGCTGCAGGTTCCAGCACCCTTGCTTTAAGGTCTGAACTTGCTGCTTTCTCAAATTGTGCCACAAATTCAGCCCCAGTTCACCTGGGGCTTATAAAGCAGGTCTAACAAGTACATCCATGGTGGTTTTGTAAACAGAGCATTGCTCATCATGACAGAGATGCCTGGTTTTGTTCATTTGTTTCCTTTTTTCCCCCTCTTTTCTCATCCATGTTGGAAACCAGGCAGTTGAGTCCTCGCTACTTCTGGCTTAGCCATTTTCCTGTTGGTAATGGAGTCACTTAGGGAAAACATTTTGTAGGTGAAACCTTGTACACATCTCTTGCCAAAACCAAGCAGGCTCCTGTACTTGAGTGCCGTAGGAACAGGCAGTGCACGTTGCAGCAGAGCAGCTCCTGTGTAGGAAGTGCACTGCGTGGGAAGGCTCTGATCTCCAGCTCCTTGGCGTACGAAGGGCCTCGAGCGCGGGCGTTCAGATCTCCAAACAACTTGTTTGCATCCTTGGGCCGGGTCCCCAGACTGCAGCTGTGAAGGTGCAGAGCCCAGATCCTCGTCTCAGGAGCCCCCTGGATTGGGGGGTAGGGAGGGGTGCCGCTTTGAGCCACAAGCCAACACTGCTAGCCACCTTCTGGTCCGAATTCCCAGCTCTCCGCATGGAAATCTGTTTGGCCTGTCCTGCAATGCATGATGGGAAGTTTTCTCCCCCTCTCTCACGCCACCCATGATTGTTTTGTTTTATCCTATGTGCTGCTTCTTACTTTATCCTTTCAACCTCTTTTCCTTCTCTGCACAGATATTATAGGCACGCTAAGGCCGGATGAGAAGGCCATAATGACCTATGTCTCATGTTACTACCACGCCTTCTCAGGGGCACAGAAGGTGAGACTTTACTGCTAACAACCCCTCCCTTCACCCCGCCCTGCCCACCTGTCCTCTCCAGTGAGGAATGCCAGACCCCCGTCTGCCCCAGGGCGTCTGCAGGGCTGCCAGTGCATCCAGTGATGCATTTGGATATGCCATCTGTAATCTTGCTGGAGAAGTGATGTAAATGTCCTTTTGGACACACTTGAGCTGCTCCTTCCCTCCAGTCTCACAGCACAGCAGAGAAGAAAGCATTAGGTAAAGCTGGCATTGGAAGATGAATGGATGTTTGCTCTGACAGAGGCAGTACCCTTTCAGTAATTAGTGGGCATTGTCCTGACCAGGCAGTGCACCTCCAGAACTACCACAGTCAAATCTGCCCACTCCAGGAAATCACAGCCTGTCCGTATTGGGCTGCCATCCTGCCTTCCACACTCCACTAGATCAGTGGTCTTTTCCTAGGCTGAATCATCCATGAGCTGGTTACATAGCACTTTTGTGCTCCAGCCATGAAGTTTATTTTTACCAGGCCTTCAGCTTTCCCAAATTCACTTCCATTCCTTGTTTCTCCCTTGTAATTCTCCTGTTTCCCAAACCACCTATATGTCTTTTTATCTTTCCTCTGCCTTGCCCATTTCCATAGCTTCAGGCCTTCCTTCTTCCTCTGATTCGTCTTTACTCCAAAGTCCCTTTGCCTGACATCAGGATGTTTGGAACTAAACAGTTGCAGATCACTTTTGGGCAAGCAATTTCCTAGCAGTCCTTTGAATGAAGGAAAAAGGTCAATTCTTTTCTCCCATGTCATTACCTGCCTGGGCTGTGGCCCTTCCACAAGATTACTGCTAATTTCAAATAGGAGACTTTAGATCAGTAAAATCCAAAATCCAAGACTATGTTCTTCATGTTACAGACAGGCCTTTTCTATTTGAAACACAGTCTTTGTGTTGCCCAGCTTGAGGGCTAATCTGACTCCAGAAAGATTCCATCTCTTTTGTTCAAAGCAGTGCTGATGGTCCCAGCATTGATTCAGTTTTCATGCTGATGCTGGCTTTCAGAGGGTAAATGCAAGCAAGAGTTTCCAGGGAGCAGCTCTTTAGTTCAAGCTTTTTGTTCTTCGCCCAGTTTCATATAAATTACATGATACTCTCTTGTTTCCAAGGAACTGGGAATGTGTCCCACGGCAGTGCAGTAGACTTGCCCATTTGGCATAATTGGTGTAGTCATGACTTTTCCGCTAGGATCCTGTGGGTTTTTGTTCAAAACACTCAAGACCAGTCTGCAAGCTCTAGCCAGCTGATACTTGCCCAGGAAGACTGTAGTTTAAGAAATCATGCCAGCCTCATGAAAAGGCCTGATGTTTGCCAGGTGCCCCTGAGGGACTGCTCCATGCAGTCTGCTTAACCTGAGGAGCTCCAGATGAGGAAACATCAAACCACAATATGAGGAGAGTTGTAGCCTGCTGCAGAAACAGCCATTCCTCTTACCAATCTCTTCCTTTTCTCTCTGCACCTATTCCATGAGTTGGAAACCTGTTCAGCAGGTTCCATGCTCTGATCAGCAATTTATGTGGATGCTCGGTCTGCTGGGATCACTGAAAACAGTCTTCTGCTTGCCTCAGGACCTGAACCACGTAGCTGGGGCAAAAACTACACATGAAGTTTCTTAGTGTTAACGTTTTAATCTCACGTAGTCCAACAGGCTTACAGTGAAGATTTAATACATTATTCATTTTTTAGCAGTCCTAATGGGCCAGCAACTCAACTGTGCCCTGGCAGGAGGGGCGCAGCTCCTTTTTGGAGCTGCCCTAGTGATAAATTAGCCAGCTAAGTGACATAGATTCAAACCCGCAGGCAAATGCAAAGTGATTGCTGAGTACAAGCCCCTGCCCAGATGTTACTGTGTTGCCATCTCATGCAGGGTTAGATGACTTACTGTGGTATCGCTCAATTTTTCATCCAGATTTTTCATTACTGCCACCAGGCCTGAAGGGAGAGTCCCATGAACTGCTTTCTGCTTCTTTCATTCTCTTATCCTGAGCCTTTGAAGGTACAGGGTCCCCAGCCTGACTTGTGTATGTAGATGGCTGCTTTTTCTCTATGCCTTTTTTTAAATATATATATTTGTAGGTATACTTGCTTTGGTTGGTTTGCTTGTTTTCTAACTGCTTCTGACTTTCACACTAAATGCATGCGACTACTGGTTGGCTTAATATTTTGTAAACTTGTGGCAATTTCTAACTAATGTTTTACTGTTTTATTAAGAGATTGTGTTTGGTGTATAGTATTTTGGAGTGGTCCTCTGAGGCCAGAGGACAGCAGCAGCCAGGCATCTTCCCCTGAGGCTAGAGGACAGCAACAGGCAGGCATCCCTACATAGTGCACTGTGGGAATGCCTTCCTTCATGGTCCTCCTCAGCAGAAAGACTTGGATCCATGAACTAGAGAGACTGCAAACTCTAGACCTATCCTCGGCAGTTCAAGTTATGGTTGAGAAGCACAGAAAAGACAAAAGTCAGATAAATTGCTGCCACTCAGTTTTTCGTTTTGATTCCACCAGACAGCATGTGCATCGACACAGCAGCGTGGTATAAAGCAAAATGAGCTTGCCCTCCCCAAGACTCTGAGTGCAAGCAGTACAGTGTGTCAGCACAGTGCTGCACTGAAGCTGATGAGCTCACACAGGTTCTCTGAGAATACAGGTGTGCAGCTTCCAGAGCCCAGGATTCTGCATCTTCTCAGTGCAGCCCTGTGCCTTGTGGGCATCTTGGCTTTTTTGGAGTTAGCATGAACATCCTAAATGAATCATTGCCTTTAGCAGTGTGGGGAAAAAGCCAAGACAACTTGTTCCACTGAACTAATGAAGGTGTAGGGGGAGCTGCCTTGGCCTCATGTAAACATCTTGCTGTACCACTCTTCTTTTACCTGAAAGTGTTTCACTTTAGTTTTGAGGTTGCCATCCCTGTGGATCAGCTCATTAGCAGTAGTGTGGAGGGTATTTGTGAAGATTGCCTGAAAGCTCTGGCATCCTTTTGTCCCACGGTGCTCAGAGCACAGTGTAACGTGTTGCTTGTGATATTAATGGTGATTGTGGCCACCAGGAGCCTTTCCTGTGGCTGCAGCAGCAGCAGCACACTATTGCCTGGAGCAGTAGCAGTTCCGAGGCAAGTACTGGTGGCAAGTACTGGTAAAGAAAGCCTCTACACTCCTGCCATTAGGATAGCACAAATAATGTCGTAACTGCTGACATTCTTGGGGTCTTTTTGTTTGGACAGTTGCTCAACACACATATATACACACACATATTTAAACTTGGGCAGCTGGAGAAAGTCTATCATCAGATACATGTAAATATGCCTCAGTGGAAGGGGATCCTGCCTGCACAGCTGGCTGCTGCTGCAGTGAGCTCATGGGGTATAAGAGTAAGAAAGTTAAATGAATACCTCTCCTGGAGTGATTGAGATAAACATTAGGTACTGCCAGTTCCCTGCAGTCACTAGGCATATCATGGTAGGGCTCTAGCAATGTCTTTTTGCCGTACTATTTGGTCCCATGTCTATAGTTTTCTCTGAATATCAGAAACCACTCCATTAGAGTACAAACTTTAGTTAAAAATACGTCAAAGTACAAGCTTTCTTAAATGTAACCATTGTTTGCACTTTTTGCAGGTTTCTTTTTAAGTGAAACTGCTCCTTTTGCTGTACAGGTCTCTCTGATGTGTTTTAAATTAGCTGATAATCTGTGTAACTCATAGCTGGTCCACTTTAGTGAAGGGGCAGATGACTGAATAGATGTTTTAACAGCTCCGTTTCATTCTACAAATGAATAAGATTGCTGTGTCCCCTGGGACCTTAGCAATCCATACATCACTGTGTAGCCTATGACTTTATTGCTATTCTTGCTGCTTCACATCAGCTGCAAAATTTAGAGTTTTTTTCTCAAATGTCCTTGAAGATTGAATAAACAGATAATAAAAGGTCTTTTAAAAATAGAAAAAGGTCGAAACGTACCAGCTATAAATTCAGCAAAACTTATTTTGGCATCAGTTCTAAATGTAGTTTTGAGGCAGGACACAGCGTTCATAGTTGGTTTGCTGTAGTGTTGGCCTCTCCTCCTCATTTGCACTCAGCCTCTCTAAGGAGTAGTTCTCCCAGTGGGGCCCGTGGGTGCCTGTAACACCTTCCCCAGGCACCAGGGCCACAGCTGCACTGTGGGGTCTGAGGAATCCCCTGATGCATCACAGGGGCATCTCCTCAGGCTTTGGGGCATGGCACACACCATGGGTAATGATAAAGGAAGCTGATGACCCCCAGATACATTCTGTGCAAGGATCAGCCTGCTTGTATGTGCCCCATGCCAGACACTGCTTCTGAGTTCATAGCAGGGATTTTTCTGATCCTTACTTTCCAAATTCATGTTCTGACATGTTGAGCTCCCTGCAGAGAACCAGGTTTTGGTCTCACAGTGGAGAGAAAGAAGGAAAGAAAAAAACTCCAAACCTAAATAGTAGCAGTAGGATATTTTTTTATTGTGAGACTTGTTTTGGAAGAGTAAGCAGAAAGATCACCCAGAAAAGTGGGGGGAAAAGAAATCCTCTTCTCAGCTGGATCATAAGACTCTGAATATATGGTAGGTGTATACTTCACCATGGAGGTGGCCCTGTAATCAGTGCCAGAAATATAGTGAAAACTGGAAGACAGTTCTGCTGGGCAGAATTTAAGATTAAGTGGAGTATCTACCATTTTATCTTCCAAACAAAATTAGGAGTTTTCTTGTAAGTGTAGGGTGTGGCTTAACTCTGTTTGGGTAGTTCTTTCCTGGGGTAAAAGTATGGAGGCAGTCTCATCAGCTTGACATTACTCTGTTACTGCTGTTCCAGCTCAGAACGCTGGTGTGGGGAGTGGAGATGGCAGCAGAAACTCTACCTGTCTTTGTAAAGAGGTAGCCAGGGTAGTAAGCAAACAACAAGGCTCTCTTACAGAAGCAGCTCCAGAAAAAGCATAGAAACATTGGTTGTCCCACAACATATAGGGTAGAATCAGTACAGCTGAGAACCTCTGAAGAAGGGAAAAACCAAATCATTATAGAAGGGAAAAACCAAATCATTGTAGAAGGCCAAATGGAAAGCAGAGAGGTCAGGACAGATGTCTCAAAGTGCAGATAGGTTAAGAGAGCTATGGGTAGGAGATTGTACCTGCAGGTATGTAGCAGGAAGCTAAGCTGCAGGTTTTGGTTTGGGTTTTATTTTTTTTCACATTTTCCCCTTCTTCCATTTTTCTTCTCTTTGTTAGGCGGAGACAGCAGCAAATCGGATCTGCAAGGTGCTGGCAGTCAACCAAGAAAATGAACAGCTCATGGAAGACTATGAAAAATTGGCCAGTGATGTAGGTGTTGTTTTCTGAGTGGTGATATGCAGAAAAGAATTGCATTTAATGCTGATAAGTAATCTTGGGGAGTGCTATTGAACCACTGCTATTTTCCTTAGAAAATTAGTTTTTCATCTTCAAATTAAGGACCAAAGTTACTTTTAAGACAATCTACTTTAAAACAAAAAGTTTCCACAGAGAGACGTTGAATTTCTCTGTTTATTAGGAGCCAACCCAGAAATGCTAAAATGGAAGGAAAAATCAAGTTGCTTTAACTTGAATTTGGCAGGACTATACAAGATCATTGCATCTTCCATACAACTTGTATCTTAATATACTGTAGAAGTCAGGAGTTGGATCGGAGAATAAAAATTAGTGATACTTGAAGAAAGAAATAGGCATTTACTGATAATGGAAACAATGTATCAGATACAAGCTGGAGGCTGCCTTTGTTAACTGAGAAAGCTGACAGACTGACAAACAGGGAAACTACAAGAGCCCAAATGTGGACTGGAGTATGTTTGTGGTAGATAAGTAGGAAAAAGATGGACAATAGAAGGGCAAATATAACCCATAAGTCTGGTTTCAGCCTGATGTGAAAAGCATAGGGCACTTCTCCACTCACACTCTAGACTGCCTATTGCATTAGCATTTTGCCAGCTCTCCAGATGGATTTGTTATGGAGGTATATTCAAGGAGCAACAGGGACTTTGAGGAAACTAGAGTGGGAAAAGTGTAAGGCTGAACTGAAGGCAAGAACTTGATTTCTCCTGTCAGATTCTTCTGGAGATAAGATGCTTACAGAATCTTTTAGTTATGCAACAGTCCACCAAAATTCTTAAGGGCTTTAACATAATGGTTTTGGTCCTCCTTGTGCAAAAACTGTGTCTTAAGCATGTTGGATTGGCACTGCTGCAGCTAGCAATACTACTTAGTGTGGTAGGGAATGTGCTGCTCATTAAAAAAAAGTACTTCCAAAAAAGCTGGCCAACTTTCCTTTATGAACCCTGCTGGTGGCAGAATCTTTCTGACAGCAAACATAAAAGTAAATCGTCCCTTATGAAATCAGAGCAACACCTGCAGTTTCAGCACAATTTTCAGTTCAAGGCTTCTTATTGCTCCTTGCAGCTGCTGGAGTGGATTCGTCGCACCATCCCCTGGCTGGAGAACCGGGCCCCGGAGAACACCATGCAGGCCATGCAGCAGAAGCTGGAGGACTTCCGCGACTACCGCCGCCTGCACAAGCCCCCCAAGGTCCAGGAGAAGTGCCAGCTTGAGATCAATTTCAACACCCTGCAGACCAAGCTGCGCCTCAGCAATAGGCCGGCCTTCATGCCCTCCGAAGGGAAAATGGTCTCGGTGAGTGCGGGGGACTGCTTCTGTATACCCCAAACATGCCTAAAAAATGAAAACTCCTTTCTGCCCATGGGTGGGCAGAGAATGCCTACCTTCATAGTGACATATTCTGTGAGAGGAACCCTGAAAAATACAGATCAGGGAGGCCATGACAGGAGAGGATCAAGTGATTGTTGCTTCCCTGTGTCTAAATCAGACTCTGAGACTTTTCACAAGTTGCATGTCTTTATGAAATGTCTCAGTGGCTTTTGTTCTTTTTGATTCAAAAACGATTGAGTTTTATTAAAGTTTGATGGAGGGGAACTTAAAACTCCAGAGGTGTTTAGAGAGGCTTTTCTTCTGCAAAGGGTTGTATCCTGGGCTTCTAGTCCTGCTTGCCTTAAGTCTGACAATTTGTCTCCCTGACTTGTCTGCAGAGCCCTGTGAGATGAAAAGCCCATGCTCACTCCCTCCCATCAGTTCGAGCCATGTAGCTCACTGAGATTAATGCTGGTGAACATCTTCCCTCCAGCTTCTAACTTGCCTTTCCTTCTTATGTTTCTGTCTCTAGGATATAAACAATGCCTGGGCTGGCCTTGAGCAGGCTGAGAAGGGCTACGAGGAGTGGTTATTGAATGAGATCCGGAGGCTAGAGAGGCTGGATCACCTGGCAGAGAAGTTCCGGCAGAAGGCATCCATTCATGAGTCCTGGACAGATGGTAATGCCAACCTACATGCTTCCTGTAGCCTGACACAGTGCTGACTGTTGTGTAGGGAGGAGGAGATGGATTGTGCATGGGTCCTTCCATGAGAGTTTCCTCTTGAGAAGGCTAGATTTATTTCTTATTTTATTAGAAAGCAGTGTATGGAAACCAGCTTGGTCTCTGTTCTGCATCATGCAGTCAACATTAGCATTTCCTAACTGCAAAGTGAGAACTTTGGCTAGAAGAGAGGAGCCACAGAGCAGAGGAAAAGTTCCTGTACAGTAAATGCTGCCATTGGCTCTAACAGGATCAGCATAACCCATTTTGCACATACTGAGACAAGTCCAGTGTAAACTGTGACAGTGCTGGCTTAAGCTACATTATGTGCCCTTCTGTGTTGTTAATGGCAAACTCACACTTCGTGGTTTGAAAGTGAGCATGGAGCTTCTCTATGCCAGCAGGCACGGGGACAAGCCTCGGGTGGGGCAGCTGGAGTGAGGCCGATGCCCTTTTGAGGGCCCTCGAGGGTGCCTGGGTGGCAAGAGCTGCCTTTGGCCACTCTGGGTCCTGTCCTTCATTCTTGTGTCCTTTGGCTCCCTCCCCAGGTAAGGAAGCAATGCTGCAGCAGAAGGATTACGAAACTGCAACCCTGTCGGAGATCAAGGCCCTGCTGAAGAAACACGAGGCCTTTGAGAGTGACCTGGCTGCACACCAGGACCGCGTGGAACAGATTGCTGCTATTGCACAAGAGCTCAAGTACGGCACCCCAGCCACATCCCATCCTTGGGGCCACGGAGGCTTAGTCAGCTTTGCCCTCTGGAGAGCAAAAAATCCATCCCCATACAAAAATGCTGGGAATTCCCAGTGTTTCCAAACAGTATCTAGGATACTGCTATCCAGTATCCGGACACACCAGAAAAGCAGGCCAGAAAATGGATGAGCTGTGGGTGCTGTTGAGGAGGTGGCAGAATTATACTCCTAAGCCAAGTTTCCATCCTCTTCCAGTTCATTATGCTGCCATGAGCCCTTTCCTACAGAGTCTGACCTGCTGCTGGCACGTGCTGTATTTAAGACTTGTTATACTGTCATACTTCTCCAGGAACAGAAGGAAAGAGCCCTTTGTGGTCTCATTCATTCCCCCACAAGTACCTGCACTGTGTGCATTCTGTTCAGCATTTGCTGCAGGGCATCCTTGCAGCAGATCAGCTCTTTCCCTGCTTCACTCCAGCTTGGAAACCTTCAGCTCCACTCCTTTTCCTGGAATAATACAGGTTACCAGGAGAAATGAGGGGCTCATCAGAATTGCTAGAGGTACCAGGCAGGCAAAGAGCTAGCAGCTGCAGCACAGGGAGGTTTTGAAACCCTGCATGTTTCTTGGCAACAAACAGTCTGAACTGCTTGGTTTTGACTCTGTTTCCTATTTTTAAAAGATTTATACATCACACTAGCCTATCTGGAGTCTGGGCCAAGATCAGTCCTCTTGGGTTGAAGAGCTGTTTTTCTCTAAAAAATTAGGATTATTGGATCAAGATCATTATCTTCTTTAACAACAGAGATTTACAGAATTGCTCTTTTCCACTGGAGGATTGACCTTGGAACAGGAGGAGGATTCAAGACAATCCTCCATGTCAGTAAGATTAAAACTGAATCTGTCTAGTCAGCAAGCATTACCTGACCTGCCACTTCCAAAGTGCACACTGCATGTCAGGCAAAACAGCTGCAGCTCTAAGAGCAACAGGGAAGACTGAGGCTTAAGCTGTGGGAGAGGTTATTTCTTTTCAAGTGTGAGAACAGCAGGCTCTGCTCATGTTGTAAAAGCCATCTTCCATTTCAGCAAAGAGGCCATGCCCTGAAATATCATGGCAGAGCTCTTTTCTCCCCCAGAGGCACACTTACAGAGATGCAGAGGGCGTGGAGGAAGCTACTGCTGCTACCCATGGCAGGAATATTTGGGGCCATGGCATGTTGCCCTCCTTGGCTGCAGTGGTCCAGCACAGGTGTGTTAAAGGTTAGGCTTTCAGAAGGAGTTCTTTCATCTGCAGTGCTGGCTTTGCAGCAAAGTAGATCAAGCAACTGATCTGGATTTAAAACCTGGGAATGAAGTTATATTTAGCCCACATCAGTTACCTGGGTAGTTTTCTGGAGGACTCCACCAGCAGCTGTGCCCACATACCCTAGGAGGGCAATACAATGGCATGAAGAAACAAGGCTGGGGGGAAGCATTGCTGCCTAAAGAATTGCTCATCAGATGGCTCAGGGTCACTCAGTGATTTATTCCTAGTGATTTATTTTGGGGTTTTTTCTCAAGGCTGACACTTCCCAAATTGGCTGGTCTCCCTCTGCAGATTTCTCCCTCTTTGCCCATGTGCAATGCACGAAGCAATGCAAGGCTACAAGCTTTATTGTGCCCCTTTGTTCTCCTTTCCCCAGTCATACTTTTACCAGCCTGTGTTCCTTGAGTGTCAGCCTATAGACATGTCAGCAAAGCACTTCTTGTCAGGCATATAGGAGAGAAACTACGCAGTTATTTTGGGATTGTCCTAATAAATTTACTGGGTTATGTAATTTAGCTATTCCTTGCCACCTGTACTATGCAATTCTTAAGGCAATCTTAAGCAGTTTCTTAGTGTTCCTAATAAAATCTTCTGTTTCCATTCTGATGTATAAGACACAGTTTGTTAGACTGCATAATGTTCTTAAGCAGAATACAGGAGCAGATTGCTCTCATCATAATCTGCTTATTTCCAGTTTGAGCAGAAGTCTGTGCTCCCTCCCCCTTTTGGCAAGTTATTCCCATCAGATAGCCAGCCCCAATATTTGTTGAGGCCTTGGGTGGTCCTGTTCTATGCTGTTTGGTTCAGCAGAACATAGTGTCTCCTAAACTAGATCCTGATACCATCCTGACTTGCTTTATTTGCAGTGACCACGAGCTCTTCGTCTGAATCTGTCTTCAGGACGGATGAAGATTTCTAACGGGTTTCTCTTATTTCTGTGCAGGTCATTATTTGACTTCTTGTCATTTTTTTCCCCACCCTTTACAGTGAGCTGGACTATTACGACTCTCCCAGTGTCAATGCCAGGTGCCAGAAGATCTGTGATCAGTGGGATAATCTGGGTGCCCTAACCCAGAAACGTAGAGAAGCCTTGGAGGTGAGACAAGTCACAAGTTGGACCTTTTGGGTAGTGCATTCATGGGGGCCAAGCTGCAGTGGGCACAAGCAATATCAGCTCACTTGTGAACTCCTGGAACATCCTGCACTGTAAACATGGCCTACATTTCAGTAGACTTAGGCTGCTCTTCTTCAGCTCAGATATGGTGCCATTTGTTTTCTCAGGCTATTGATTTATTTTTACTTTTTAGCATGTTTTGTAATTTCATTCTGCCTGAAATTTTGCCTTGTTTTGTTTTATTTCAAAGGACCTTGGATTTATTTTATTTCCCTTAGAGGGAAGAATTCTGTCCAGTGTGTAATCTCTTAACAGCAGAGAGATTTTTACTGGCATGCCATCCTGGGAGGGAGCACCAGGGAGGTGTGAAAGGAAGGAGCAGCTTAGACAACCCAGGTATCTATGTGATTATTCTTCTCCAACCATCTCTCCTGATTTTCTTTCTTTTATTTTTTCTTGTGCATGCACAGAGGACAGAGAAACTACTGGAAACAATTGACCAGTTGTACCTGGAGTATGCCAAACGAGCTGCCCCTTTCAATAACTGGATGGAAGGGGCCATGGAAGACCTGCAGGACACGTTCATCGTTCACACCATTGAGGAGATCCAGGTACAGAGCAGTCGCTTGCACCAGTTAGGTGGGGACTGTGAGAAGTTTGGGGTCTCCTGAGTTGTGTGAATTCAGAGTAGTATGAATTTATAGGTTATATTTCGGTGCTTCTGCTCTATTGAGTGAGCCTTATCAAGATAAACAAAAATAAGTATGTTTTTCCTTTATTTTCTCCAAAAACTTGGATCTGAATAGATATAAAGCATACATATATCATCCTAGCTGGACACAAATCTGACAACAGATTTTTCAGAGTAACTCCAGAGCCATATTAATGGAAACCTGAAAACTGAGAGAACCTTTTAGGGTTTTGTGGAATTTTACTTAACCCACATGAGCAAAGCTTAGTGCTCCTTACAGGGTCTGCAGGTCAATTCTCACATGGAATGTTGTGTCCAGGTCATTTGGTCCTGTGTGATAGGACATACCGTGAGGACAGTTGAGCTACTAGCTGGTTTTTGGTGCTGAGCACAAGCAAAACCAGAATTGTTCATTTTGGTGCTGAATTATCATTTGAAATCAAAGTTGTCTTGCCTTCTCTAAGACAACAAAGTATCTCAGTTTTTTCACTTCTGAAAGGATGTTAGGAAAGCAGCTTGAGGTATACACAGGTAATTTGCAGACCTTAGAGAGCAGGAATTACTCTTTCCTGAGTTGTAGTGGGGACTTCTATTTCACCTGTCTGATGGGCTTGTGAAAAGAATCCAAGTCAGGTCTTTGCCAGAATAGCTGACAGAAGTGTGACCATCATCAGTGAGGCAGCAAATGGGAGACCTCCAGGGAACAGGACAGCCAGGACTGCGGGGCAGTAGTGACAGTTGCTGTGTGACAGTTACTTGTTTCTTCCATCCTTCCCTCTTGGACAAAGGGGTTCATTAAGTCTTTCTTAAAGCAAAATAATCTAAACAGCACTTAACCATTTCCATCATCTCCTTGTGACTGTTTGCAATGTCTTTCCCAGCCCCTAGACTTGTAGTCTCTATGGCCACTACAGCAGCTGCAAAGCAATGAGTTACCCTGTAAGGAAGGAATTTTACAGAAAGTAGTTAACAGTGTGTTGTTAGAGAGGGCAGTCTCTAACAAGTGTGTTGTGAGAGAGGGCAGTCAATCACATGGTTTACTTCATTCCTTCTTCTGTCCACACTGTTCCCTTGCTTATCCCTGCACACACCTCTGTTTCCCATGCATTTCCCTGCCTCTTTCCCTAGACTTGATCTTCTAGGTTTCTGGGATGAAGTACCTTAAAGGCCTGTAGAAGCAGCGGCAGATGAGCCAGGACCAGCTGGCTTGTCAGCTGGCTACAAACTACTGGCAAGCACACCCCAAACTTCAACAGTCCTTGGAGCACAGCCTGGGCACCGCAGCGAGATGGGGAGCAGGAAGGGCCTGTTGTGGTCAGGAACAAGGAGCTGTTTTCCAGCAGCAGGAGCATTGATGCTTGTGCAAGTTTGTAGTTGGCTGGAAGACCTTCACCTGGTTCTACCTGACTCTGACCAAATTGAATCTGACCCTCAGTACTCACCTGGAGTTACTTTGGGTGTAGAAATAGTGCATACCTAGTGGGAGAAGAGCATATAGCACATTTAAACTAGTGAGACTTTTTTTAATAGTAATTCTAGTAGTCAGATCTTCTTCCCCAAAGAGGCTAACAAGCAGTCACTGAGCAGCATTGGAGAAATAGTTTCCCTTAAATTATAGTCATTATTATTCCTTTTTTTGGTATGTGATCTCTGTCCCTGGTGAACATGGGACAGAAAGAGAAGGAAAACAAGACTTCACATAATTTATCTACTTAAAACTTCCCATTTAATGATACTGAGAGAACCTGAAAAGTGTATTAGAGTAGCCTGCATTGTGTCCTGGGAATATGTTAGCTTTTGCAGTCACTTCAGGAGTACATTTGCTGAAGAGGCTATTCCATAAGTAATGTTCTTACCCTCCCTTTGCTGCTGCCTTCCTTCTGCAGGGATTGACCACAGCTCATGAGCAGTTCAAAGCCACGTTGCCAGATGCAGACAAGGAGCGACAAGCCATCCTGGGAATCCACAATGAAGTCTCAAAGATTGTCCAGACATACCATGTCAACATGGCAGGAACGAATCCTTACACTACAATCACCCCACATGAGATCAATGGCAAATGGGAACATGTGAGTTCTTTCCAGCCTTGCAGGGTAGTGGGGGACAGTGTCACTGCTCAACCACTGTGGGCCCAGGAAATGGATTATTTACTCTGCAGTTACTCTCTTGTGCTTACTGCTGAGTTTAGTGGGGTTTTGTCATTTGGTTTTGGCTCTGTTGCTGTATACTTGGAAAGTGGAAAAGATACTTGGTACAATTGCCTAAGGCACAGACCCCCTTTTACATGCTAATTTTAAATGAAAGTTGCTAGATTTGAAAGCTTTGAGGGTTTTAGTCTTCAGTTGACCTACAGGTAAGTATAGCATGTGAATCAATATCCTTTGTCACCATTCAGCCCCTCGGCTGTTCTGTCTGCAACCAAGTAGCCTATCTCTGCTGTAATCCTAAAAGAGCTGCTACTGTCCCTACCCGTTGTGCTTATGGTTCTTACTAGCAAACCAAATCACCCATGTGAGATCTGAACAGAATTCTGCAACTCAGTTCTCATTAGCCACCAAAATCCCAAATAATGAATGGAAGCTGCTTCTGGTCTTCCATGGCCTGACACAAGTTTGTGTGTATCCTACAGCAGATAGGATTCACATTCTGAGAGCTTGCCCACTGTGACTTAAACCATGTGACTGCTTGTATTCAGTGCAAACGCCCACTCCTCCCTCCCTTGTGGCAACTTCTGCATTTCCTGCACATGTGCCTTTGTGTGTTCAAACTGCACACTGAGTTGTTACTCTTTGTTGTAGGTGCGGCAGCTGGTTCCCAGGAGGGATCAAGCCCTGATGGAAGAACATGCCCGCCAGCAGCAGAATGAACGGCTTCGTAAGCAGTTTGGTGCACAGGCCAACGTCATTGGACCCTGGATCCAGACCAAGATGGAGGTAGGGCTTTGCAAAGTTTGAAACACTGTTTTCCTCTGTGGTCTTCACTGATACGATTATTCATTATCTCTGCTGCCCACCCTCACAGCCATTCTTTCTTCAAGTTACAGAAAGAGAAACATCATAGAAAATATCAAGAATCCCAAGATTGATAATGGTTACTGAGGCACTTGTACTTTTCTTTCTCTAACTGTAGTACCAGAAAAAACTACTTACTTACAATGGGGAACACTGGTATTTTAAGATTTGTGTTTATATGTAACAAACTCAAAATCCTAAATCAGAGACAGGTCGTATAATTGCTTACACAGCAATGGTCTTGATACATGTGACTAAATAAATACAACTAATATACCAAACATCGGCAGGGGAGACATTTTTAAGGGAGATCTCTCTTTAGGTAAGATGTGAATTAAAGTCATTGGAGTTGATAAAATGTAAAAATACGAAGCTATTACTGATGGCAGGAGCTGGAAAGAAGAGAGCAGTTACAGCAATGTCTCTATGAAGAACTAACTTGATGGCAGACCGTACACCAGAAAAAGATTTGGCTTGGTAGATTACTAGCTTATGGTCTGCAACTTCCCTTTCTTTTGTATCCTTGTATTAGACACATCTTACATGATTCACCTCACTTGAAAAATGTTCAGCACTGTGCTAAATTTTTTGCTGACACTGTGTCACCTCCTGTGAAGTAACTGCTCCCTGAGATTATTTTTTTTGAATCATCGTGCTGTGTGAGAGTGAAATTGCTGCAATAAATGTCAAGCATGTTGGGGCTTGTCCTTTCAGTGGAGTATTAACTCCTTTGGGTTTGCTAATGCAGGAGATTGGCCGCATTTCAATAGAGATGCACGGGACCCTGGAGGACCAGCTCAACCACTTGCGGCAGTACGAGAAAAGCATTGTGAACTACAAACCAAAGATTGACCAGCTGGAAGGAGACCACCAGCTGATCCAGGAGGCGCTTATCTTTGACAACAAGCACACCAACTACACCATGGAGGTAAATTCTGGCAGCAACTAGACAGCCTCATCTGCTGTGGCCAGTTAGTGTTAGCTACATGTAGCTCTGGCAATGTGCTGTGGTTCTCAGGAAAACAGAGAGCTTGATAATATGGCCAAGCGTGCAATGACATGTCACTAAATTTCATTTTTGCCCTACTGTACTTCATGCCAACCCATTCCAATTACTTCCAAATATAGACAACAGAAACAACCTGAATCCCACAGTGTTCCTTGAAAAACTGACAAGTCTCATTTCTCCTGCCACCTGATTGTGTTAGCTGGGATTAGAAAGGGAAGTGCTGATGATTTTGAGCTGCCACTACCTGGCAGAAGAAACAAGTTCAACAGAAGTTTTTTTTAAAGTCAGAGACTGGCTTCCTGTTGATAATGTGAGGCTTCTTGGGAGCAATCCGAGTTCAACATTAGTCCAGCTGAACACAGGCTTTCAAACTTGTTTTTTTGTTTCTGGCCATTTCCATTAATCAAGAGCAGAAGCAGGGGAGCACTAGTGTCTTCCAAGCACTGTGTTTTATTCAGTTTCTTGATAAGGAGAGTCTTCTGCTTAAGTCCTAGAAGCACTGGGCTTGCCTCTCATTTGTGTTAAAGGCCTCCAATATGCTGCTTTGACAAGGCAAAGGAATTTTGCAGTAGGACCAAGTTTTTCTTTAGAAAGACAAAGATCAGAAATTGGCCTCTTCAGTATGGGTTTTTTCAGTTAAAATTCAGATTTTAAACACCTGCAGATTTGAAGGAATCTTTTCTGAGGAATGGACACCAGGGACTGCCTTGCACACTGGGACCGTTTAATTTGCAATAAGCACATCTGATCCACTGGGCTCTGAAGCAGAAGAGTGACTTCTTAATCTCAATATTGTCCTGACCTCTTTTAATAGCATATCCGTGTGGGCTGGGAGCAGTTACTAACAACAATTGCTAGAACCATCAACGAAGTGGAAAACCAGATCCTGACCCGTGATGCCAAAGGAATCAGCCAGGAACAGATGAATGAGTTCCGGGCTTCTTTCAACCACTTTGACAGGGTAAGTCAGTGCTGACTGCAGCTACAAGCTCCCATGTGGACTGCACAGTGCAATAAAAAACAAGCAGTCACTGTGATAAAATGGGGTCACAGAAGATGTTTCATTCTTAAAAATGCCACTCCTGTGGATCACTCATTTCTGTGAAGACTGCCAAGTGACTGTTAGCCTGGGAGAGGTATGTCTTCATAGGAAACTGCAAAATTTCCTGATAAAGCAAGACTATGGAGAGGTTTGAAGGCTTTTTTAGGCAATTAGACTTTTATCCATTCCTCTCCAGAGAGCAAATTATTATTTGGTTTATAAAATTCTTGGGACCATCTGTTCTCCATCTTCTATACCATCTCTGCTATATCTGAGGACAGCCTGACCTTAGAGATTGGCAATGCTTTTAAATTGCTGAACACTGGCTATTTCAGCCCTTCCCTAGCTGTCTAAGAAAAATAAACCATGGGTTCTTTTCTTAGGAGAGGGACCCATGAAGCCCTGTAGATTTTATTTTTTGACCTTCATATCATTTGCCTCTTCCTTCACAACAGTCTGAATTTTAATGCAGACAGAATAGGGGTTTCCCACTTTCAACTGTTTGATTATGAAGGCTTAACATTGACTTAAAAAACTGTTTTTTCTTGAAGAAAGTCACTTGAAATTGGCCCCATCATCCTGTCTGTAGCTCCGTTGATCTGTCCAGAGGTGGTGGCAGCAGGCAGGGGCTCTTCAGTGCTTTGGGTCTGTTCTAAGCTAAAATTCTGCAGGATGGATGGGGATTCTTAGTTCCTGTAGTAGCTTGTGTATTATTTGAGGGGTACATCCAAATACTGGGGGAGCGGGCAGTGAGCAAAGGGAGGAACAGCTGCCAGGCTGTGTTGTGTGCACTGTACATCCGTGCTGCTGGCAGAGCTGAGCACTTGAAATAGCTTTGCCAGGCAAAGCTCCACGCCCTGTGCAGGTCTCATAAATACAGCCATAATGCCGCTCCCCTAAGCTTCAGCTGGTTTTCTTTGTCTGTTCCTGGGATACAGCTAAGCTTCCTTGGGTGTGTTGCCAAACATACCTGCCCTCACCTACTCCTTTAGTGGAACTGTTGACTGTAAGATTAAGGCAATGCTTCCCACTGCCTCTGCCTGCTTACCTGCACTCTGGGTTACTAGTGAAACACAGGGCTTCTGACACTGGATAACAAGCAGTGATGCAAGTAATTCACTTGGGAGATTGAGATCTTGAGGCTTCTGAGCATCAGCTGTTTTTGTCATTCAAATGCTCTAAACATGAGCTCTCTGAGAAGGAACTGTTCCAAGAGCATTTTTAGCACATCCTGAAATGTCATTGTGATATCTAATGTTGTGCACTTTTTATTTTTCTTCCCTGTCTTTCTATCTGCATGTCATTCTTCCTGTTCCTCTCTCCTCACCCCACTGCATGGTGCACCTGTTCATTGTCCTCTCACCTGCCTTTGATGTCCTGTGTGTCCCCTCCTCCCGCCGCACACGGTCACCGCACTGGCACTGCATGTCCTGCTGCCTGGCACACCGCATAACCAGGACCACTCCGGCACACTTGGCCCTGAGGAGTTCAAAGCCTGTCTCATCAGCTTGGGTTACGATATTGGAAACGATGCACAGGTACTGAAAGCTAGTGGTGAACACAGCCAGATATTAAACTGTGAAAAATAACAGGTTTTTTCCTTTCTTTTCTTGTTTGTCTTAATCCATCTGTTGTTGTTGTTGTTCTTGTGTTTGACTATATATACATCACTTTTCTATACTACTTCCTCTCTAAATGCACTTTGGTATCTATTTCTTTTTAATTCCTTAACTTTTTGTCTTGGGATAATTTCTTTTATGTCTTCAAACTGTTCTGTTTGCTTCTGTGTCACTTAAAACTCCTTTCATTGTCCATTCCTCAATCTATCTTGCTTAATATCTTCTTGCCCTTTTTTCATCACCAATATGTTTCTTGTGTATAAACTATTCCATGTCCAAAACCACCTTTGCTTCTTTGTGGTTTCACAAACTACCTTTCCTCTGTTAATTTCATTGTCCTGTAAATCCTCCTTCTATCTTCTCCCCCCTGAAACTCATTCTTTATAACGTCTCCTGTGGGTTCATTTCTCCCTGGACTGGTCTCCCTTTTCTCTTTTGGCTTTTTCCATCTTTGCGTCATTCTCTGTAGAAGAAGACTGGTATGATGGATTGTGAAGATTTCCGAGCCTGCCTTATCTCCATGGGTTACAATATGGTAATGTAGAGCCCTCTGTCACTCCTATTCAAAGTGATTCTGTAGGCACCTTCAGAAATACAGGGAGAATGTGTAGTGAATCAAGGTAAATATAGCTTTATTTTCCAGAATTATCAGCATTGTTAAATCTAGTCTTAGTTGTACATGTAAAACTCTTGTCTCACAGCTCTAGCCAAAGGTACAAAAATAGAAATAATTGTCTAATTCCTGTATGTTTCAAATAAAAATTATATTTATCAAACTGTGTAGCTACTAGTGGAAGAAGCAGCAAGCTTCCTCATGTTGGTGCCTGCTCTCTGCATGGCACACACAACCTCCCCAGCCCTGAATATCAGTTGAAATCATTCAGAAGTGTATGTGACCTCACTTCTGAATGCACTCAAAATGCTGCTCCTCTCATTCCTGCCATTTGTTTCACATCTTCTTCCGTGGACATGTAAGTTCAAGTTCCAGTCATTCTCCCTGTAGCTTTTTCCTCACCAGAATACCTGAATATTCAGAGCAGTAACTTGTGGCACTTTGAGAGGCATGACAGCTAATAGGAAGAGCTTCACCAAAGACTGATGCTCATCACAGGGCAAGGGAAGAGCACAGTGCAGGCACATTCACCTGCACTCTTGGTGTCTTTACTCCTGATATCAGGCAAAGCAGTATTTAATCATCTTACTCATCAGCCCAGTATAAATGCAGACTCTTGGGTGTAGTGTGCCAAGACTGTAACATTTGATTAGGTATCTTAATTACTCCTGAAGGTATAATGTTCTGAATATGTTAGGAGAGCCTGTTCCCAGGAGAAGACTCTGCTCTGCTCTTCCCTCCTCTTTACCTGGGGAGGAAAGAATCCCAGAGATGAGAACAGATGACCTTTGATTTAAATGCAGAAGGAAATAAAGAAAACTACACTATAATGTTTTGGCTTTTGTAGCAAAACTTCTGTGTAGGATCTTCCCTGTAGAGATTGTTTCCCTGGGCCACTCCAGATATGCAAGTCCTTCTTTGCAAAGCCTGCTATTAAAGATGAGTACAGTACTGTGAAATACCCCAGAGATATCTCTTCTGTTCTGTCAGCGGAAAAAAACTGTAGAAGTTCTCTTTTAAGTGAATGAAAGTAAAAGGGTTCGAGGAGTGTATATCTTCAAATACTGCTACAGACATCTAGCACATGTATAGAGAAATTTGGGTCTTCCTCTGAAGTCAGCTGGTATTGTTCCCCAATAGGAGCATTGTCCTAGATCTGGATGTTATCCTTAGGCATAGCTGGCAATGTTTTATTCCAGAGGACAAATGAGTGGGAAGCATTTGTACACAACAGCAAGCTAAAAAAGAACATCCTGATTAAAAAAAAAAAAACAGAGGTGTTTTCTATTTGGCTTTGTTTTCTAGCCTGTGAGATGAGCTGCTGAACAGTTTCTCCTCACTTTGGTAGCAGTGCTGCCTGAGTCCCCAGGCTGACATGACTCTCTTGCTCTGCAGGGAGAGGCAGAGTTTGCCCGCATCATGAGCATCGTCGACCCGAACCGTATGGGTGTCGTGACCTTCCAGGCCTTCATCGACTTCATGTCCCGCGAGACGGCAGATACAGATACTGCTGACCAGGTTATGGCTTCCTTCAAGATCCTGGCTGGAGACAAGGTCAGGCTCCACACCTCAGTTTCCTCTAGCTGCTTAACTTCTGCTTTCTTTTTGCTCTTGTCTCTGAGAGAAAGTGTCAAGGGAAGCACTCTGCCATGGGAGGCTGTTTTCACAGGAGCATTCTGTAGTGCTGGAGGAGTGCAGGGTTAAACTGTGGGTTAATGAGCAGTCTCTTAAGGCACTCAAAAGCCTTGCTCAGCTGTCAGAACTTTGCAGCCCACTCTTGCTTCAAAATTTTAATTAAGAGCTTGGTCGCAATTTGTTATTTTAAAATTAACAAGTTCAGCAGATGGTTTTGATTAGTCTTGAAAACAGTTCATTATTGACAGCTGTAAACTTGAGATAATCTTTCTCAGATCTACATGTCACTATCAGTTCTATCAGTTGTTACACAATCAATAGATTTTCATTGAGGATATTCAATCAATAGACTTTCATTAAGGATATGCTGTATAGCAGGGGGGACATCTTTTGACCATAGAAATTGGTTGAATGTAGGAAAACTTAGGGTGATATGAAAAGTATTAATTTTTGGAATTTACATCATCAGGGGAAGCAGCTGATAAAATATGTAATCTTATTTTTCTTATATAACGATGCCCGCTAATCTTTTATGTAACTGAACAAATAATATGTACGTGTAATATTAATGTATGTCTTTATTTGCTAATGATTCTAGTTATGTCACATGAAATATTGGATACCATTTCTCAGATTGTAATGAGTTATCCTTCAATCCAGTACTGGTTTCCATTCTTCATTAAGAATCTTTTTTTAATCATAATCTAGAAACCCATGATACCTGTCCTTTAGACATATACCTGACAAAAGCCAGTTCTATTGTCTTTTGAGGCCAGAAAATTCCATGTTACTCAGATAAGCTAACCACTGAATAAATAGGTACTTTGAGATGCAGTATTACTTATTAACTTGTTTACTCTGTGCAGTATGTTACATATACTTGTCAGTGTTTAACATGCTCTGGTGGCTGTACCATGAATTAATATTTCATTATGAAGAAAAGTCCTTCATACCCCAGTCATTAAAGTGAGAGGGAAAAAGAAATTATAAGAAGTCACAGGAGAGAGAGGGATGGTGTGAAACCTGAGCTATTGCTGAGACAGACTGCAAACGGCCGTGAGGGAGTTAGCTAAAGACAACATAGTGATTATGATTAGCAAACAGGCAGCTACTGTTACCTGCTGCCTGGAGGGAGGCTGGGCTAGCTCAGCGCAGCTCAGCACAGTGAGTCTCCAGAAGCTGAATTTACATAAGTTTTGCTTGCTCATTAAAAATGTCCACAGTAAAAAGACTGTTGCTGGAACTGTGGAATCAATACAAAGTGTTTGCTTGTCTGCTGCTTGTATTGGTGCACTAGCAAGAACTAGTGGGGATTGGCCTTCCCTTTCTCTGAAGGGAGGGAATAGCAACTCCCAAAGAGCACAAGCAGCTGCTACTTGCTGCTGGTGAGCAACAGCATCCAAATTAAATTTCTGCTTTCTCCCATCTGCTTTCAGAGGACCTCCTTTGTCAGCAGGAAGGCACATTCTTAACACTAGTAACTTGCCTGACTTATCTCCAGGTCTTTCTTTAGCTGCACCAGCATCTCTCATGCAAAACCAATCTTCATTGTAAAAACCATTTGCTTGTCTAAACAGTAGGGAAGGGGAGTGCGTGTCCTCCCAGGGTGTAAGAGCAGAGAGTTCCCTGTGTGGGTGTACAGGTCTGGTTGTTGGGATGCTGTCCCTGAGTGTTGCCTGCTGCCCTGGTGTGACAGGGGGTGGTTGTCCCTCGGGGAAAGTCAGTTTCCAGGAAGTGACGAGTGCCTTATCCTTTGTCCTCATTGCAGAACTACATCACTGTGGATGAACTGCGGCGGGAGCTGCCTCCTGACCAGGCGGAATATTGCATTGCTAGGATGGCACCCTACAATGGCCGTGATGCTGTACCTGGTGCCCTGGACTACATGTCCTTCTCCACAGCGCTCTACGGCGAAAGTGACCTTTAACTTTTTTCTGTCGCACCACACGCTCCCTCCCCTCTCCCCCGTCCAACACGCCCTATTTTCTCTTTGCAAAGCAACCTCTGCTCCGCTCTTTTTTGTGTTTTCCTGTTTTGCTTCAGATAACAGATCACATTTTTAAGTGGGGGGGAGGACATTGACACGGGACCGCCTACCTTGCCCTTGAAATAACAGTTTACAAAATTATTTTGTGCAAAAAAAGTTACGTTTTAAAAAGAACAGACATATTTTATTATAGAAAAAGGTATTTTTCTCCACCAGATTGAAACTTAAAAAGAAAATGTTAAAATATTGCACCAAATATTTTTTGTTGTGACATAGGAAGCACAATGTTACATTCCATCCTTTCCAAAAAGAACCAAACTATGGCAAAACTCCACTTGTTCTGTTAACTATTACATTTGCGTATGTCTCTCTCATCACTTTTATCTTGGGAGGGGGGAAGGCACACAAGTGCATGTGTTTGCTGGTTCACTCATTTCATGAAAATATTTTATGATAAACTTTTGAAATTGCTGTGTTTTCTAGGGAAAAAATAATGTACACAGCTCATGTTTTCATATTTAATTAAAAAATACAATACGCCTCCTATGTTTATCAGTGCACAACTTTTTTTGTTGCTGAGAGTTGTCTGGTTTCAGAACATGAAGCTTGAGAGTTGATAACTTTGATATTGCTTGTCACAAATCATATTAAAAATTTCTTGTGATAACAACTCTAGACTATTCATTTGTATAGTGAAATAGTTTAATCCTATTTAGTTAATTGTGGTAAGGAGAAGTAAGTGACACTACATATAAAGGTATATTCTCAGCCCCACAGCCTTTTCATTCTCGCTGAGTAATGTTGAAATTGTCACAGCTTAAATGACCACTTTAAATCCCCAATACACCCCTATCTTTAGAAGCACTATTCTTGTTAGTCCTTAAAAGCTAGCACAGAATTAGTTACTAGATCTGTACAAACAACCACCGTATCTTAAACCATCCATGAAAAATTCATCTACTGTTCCATGCTCAGTATTGAACATCTGACTGATTTTGATCCCGCGTCTTCTGACATCATAGATTCCTCCAGGGGTCATCTTTCTACTGGACATACAAAAGAAAGCAGCCTTCAGGACAACTCTTGTGGGAGTTTTATTGAGTCATAAAGTAATACACTCATGCATGTGTTCAGAAACCAGCAAAGGGAAGCAGCCATCTCATGTTACAGGTGCATTTCCTGCCTTCCCACAACTTTCTTAGGAAACATAGGGTTAGGAGAAATAACATTAAAATAACATTACTGCTTCATGACATGTTTCAAGTAAGTGTTTTATAGGTATAAGCACATACCTCTGTCTCTAGTCCCAAAGGCAGATTGTATTTTGAAGTAACGACTGCAGAAATGGTGGATTTTTGGTCAGATTCACCAAGAGCTTCTTGGTAACATTGTCCTCTGTTCCCCAGGACAGAGCTGAGTCCTGAGGAAGGTATTGTACATGGTTGGGTTCAGCATACCCACCTGAGGAAGGTATTATACAAGGTGGGTTGGGGTTCAGCACAGCTTTCTGTGCTACCTTCAGTAGGACACAGTAAAATTACAGCAGCACCTTGTGATGTATCCCAACATGACAGTATCTGCCTACTGTGTGGAGAGGGGATGCTAATATCTGCTACCACACTTACTTCCAGCATACACCAAGACCTGCATTCTCCTGCAGGCTGGATAACACAGGGAACATGCAAATTAATGCCATTTAGCGTCATACACAGACACAGTTTGTCTTTAAAGGAGACACTGTGCAACTTAGCTATCGTTGTGCTGTTAATGAGGGCTGGAATTGAGCTGAAGCCTCCTGTGTTGAAACCCATGATACTAAAAAGCCTGGAGGGGTTGATATGGATTGTCAGTAATGTAGGACTTGGAGCAGTATGTAATCCATTTGATTTTCAGCTGTGTCACTACTATGTTGCTGCAAATGGGACTGTCCTCTTCAAAGGTGTGGTATACTGATTCCCCTTGCCATGTTTTAAAGTATATAGCATAGTACTCATCTATTTGAAAGCTAAAACAGCAGAGAGGATGACTTAGAGGCTTGAACAGATAATTTATATTGAAGTTTGCCTCTGAATATCCATTGCCTGTGCTTTGGTAACCCTCTTTCCTCTTCCACAGTAGCTGCCCTGTCCTTGATTTGCTGCACCTAAAATGGAAATTTGCACTGTCAAAAAAATGGATTTAAAAAAATTTATCTCTGTAGGTTGTACCTCTCCCAGAAGATGCAATGATATTTTAATACATTTTTATTTACTTATTTAAACATAAAACTGGGGTGGAGGAGAATGGGAATATCTGTTGGGCTATTAAATGACCACTGTCTGGAGAAGAGATCCATGTTATTTTGAAAAAGGGGTAGAAAAGAGCATAGCTGCTCCTTGGGCCATCATTTTGGGCCCAGGTCTACCACCACTCTGAGAATGAAGCCAAATTATGTTGAGTGATCCTGGCAACAAGCACTCTGCAAGTCTGTACTTGGAGATTCCAGAAGTCTTCATAAAAATCTTTTTTCTGAGCTGTGGCAGTGTTGCAATGTGTGACCAGGTGTTACAGGAAGCACCAGCTAGGTGTAAGTATTCCTAGTTTTATGTCAGAAAGCAGGTGGCTCATCCCTGCTGACACTACAGATTGGTGGCAATGTGTGGGCTCCAGCCTTGTGAAAGTTGGCACCCCAGCACTGCTTTGGTGAAACTGAGGGAGGTGTCAACAGCTACAGAAGGGTCTGGCCTGTGCTTCTGAGTACTTGAATACTTAAATGGGGTAAAAATATTGGCAATAGGTGTGCCTAAAATATACTGGCATGTTTCTTCTCAGATGGCACAGCCTCCAACAAACTGGCTAGAGCTTACATGACCTGCTGCAAGACACTCACCTTCCTCATCTGCAGCACAAGATTTGTCTTGCAATTGTGTGGCCTAACAGTCTGTGGCACTTAGTATGCTGAAATGTGAAAGCAGCTTTTGGTATTAGGCTCATGGTTTTGCAGCTAACATACCATTCTTTAGCCAAGGCCTGGCATCAGCCTTGAAGAAATTCCTCTCTGGAAGCAGCTGTTTGCAGCTCAGCAACTGCCCCTTTGTCTGCCAGGAACAGAATAAGTGGACAATCCACTTCATGCTTACTCCTTCCATTCGGGGTAAACCATTTCTGTCAGTCTCCCATCCTGACTATTTCAGGTGTGGAAACTGAAATACTTTTTGAAGAAATTAGCCAAGAAATTATTTTCATGACTGTTGATATCTTTGGCGGCTGAGATCTCAATGACCTGCCTTATTCAGCCTGTCTATCTGATAGTACAGGGGCAGAAAACAACATGGGTCTTGTCTTGCCAGCCAGAATGTCAACCACATTTCCCAAAGCCTCTCAAATCTTGTGACTGTTGCATGTCTTCAGTGCTGCCAGCATCTGGTTTGGAGTAGAGTGCAGGAGCAGAGCCAGAAGTCTCAGAAGACAATGAAAGGAAACTAGTCTGCAACCTTGAATGAACTTGGTTTCAAAGAAGTATTCATATATCCATGGAGATTCCATCCAGACGAATCAGACTGACTGGTCTTATCAGGGAAATAAAGGAGTGGGTGGGGGGTTGTAATGGCTGTGAAAAGGAACAGCATGAACTAAAATGTCTTTGTTAAGAAAACAGAATGCAAATATAATTTTCATACCACAACATGAAGATTATTTGTACAACATTATTGAAGATTATTTGTACATTACTTGCACTACAGATACTGAGGTAGCACAGATTACGAAAAAACTTAATCCTGTTGAATTAATTAAACCCTCGAGGTGACTCTGGGCTCCTGAAAGAGTTGCTACTGTGCAAACCCTTAAAATCCTCTGCATTAGCACTAAGCTGCTGGGAAAGTCTTAGCATAGTAAACATAGATTAACAAAGTCTAGGGCATATCCTGGTGCAAACAGGTAATCAGAACATTCCCCAGCAGACACTTAGAAAATGTGCTAAGTGCTGCACTCAGTAGAGAAGTCAGCCATTGCAAAGGATGAAGTTGGATGATTGCATCTGTACATCTGTAAGGCTATTTCAGATAGATTTAAATCTCAGCAATTTAAACCCACTGAAAATGTCAGGAGAAAAATAATCTCTTCTATATTCTGAGGGCTCTGAGCTACTACAGACTAAATCTCACCAATAAGATATTAAAATAGATTCTTGCCATCTATGAATACCATGCAACAGCCAGAAAATATGTATGTATGTCCCAGAAGTCAAAGCAGAGAACAAAACTGAGGGGGTCTCAGTTTTGTTCTCTGCTTTGACTTCTGGGACATACATGCATGAAAATATGTTGGTACAAAATGCACTACCTCCTGTCACTACCTCCTCTTACCTCTTCTTAGCAAGTCTCTTTACAGCTGCTTTCTATTAGTAGTTCACATCCTGGTGGCCATGCCAGCATTCCAGCAAAATATTGAGGACCTCTAGTTACCATCATGCCTCAGTGACCCTGACCCTCAGACTGTCTGCAAAGGCATGATCTCTCACTGCTCTGCAGCAAACACCGGGTCTTACTCCCACTGTGCACATACAGAAGGCACAGGAAAAGGGCTAGATGTCACTAGAAGGTAGAAATACAAAGCCTTTATTTACAGTTGCAGTCCAAACTGGTGCTCGGATCTGGAGGTATTGCTCACTAGGCTTTTCCCTGTTGCACCTAAACATTCCCTGCACACATCTGTTTCTACTTCAGGGCATGTCTGGAGTGGGAGATAGAAACTGTTGGACACCTGGTCCCATGGGACAGTCCCTTTCAGAGCCCAAGCACCCCTCTTGCAAACAGCCCTTATCACCAGGGGCCACAAATCTCACCTCATGTATAAAGAGCAGTACAACCCAGCAAGTCTGGCTGCTTCCTTTGCCAAGTTTCAAGGTGGGTTTGCCTCCCATTTGCTCCATAGAAGCCTAGCTTCCTAAAATATCTTCACATTAGGGGAATAATGGAAATTCAACACTTCATCCCTCCTCAGGATGCACATCTTCTAGCCCTACACCCTAACCAGCAGCAAACCTAATGGCTGGGCCAAGGAGCATCTCCTCAGCTCTCACTCAGCCTCTCCCTGAAATAAGCACTCAAGCAATAGAAGAGAAAAAATGAGCCCATATCCTCATGGTTTAAGCAATGGGTTTGCAGAAAGAATGCTGCATTTATGTCCCTCACAGAGGTATCTTTGGGTATTTTCTATTAAACAGCCACAGGATAAAGACAGGCCCTAGCATGCCTCTCCCAGCACCCCAAGCACTGGGCCTCTCTCTCCTTGCACTTGCCCTCCCTCAGCTGTCTGCTCCACAGTGGCAGAATTTGAGTGAGAGGAGCCTCCCTCCTCCACAGGCTCACACAGAGGTTAGGACATTCTGGTGGGTGGGAGCCTGAATCTTCAATCTGAGGAAAACAGCAAACCTGAGCTTCCAGAGTAATGAGTGTTTCAAATGATAAGGCATTCTACAAAATGCAGCTGTTGGTCTGTACATATCTTTTGGCAGCCAAAGAAGAGAGCAAGCCCTAGTTAGTCCCTGTTACAAACACAAGTTGGCACTCTTCTTGAAGACAAGACCATCCTTTGGATCCCAGGTAGAAGGTGGCTCTGGCACCAGCTGCAGGCAGGTGCATTTTTGTCGAGCAGGGGCAGGATATTCAGACCTACACCTCTCACCAGTGCTTCCTACCAGCACCTCACTCACTTGCATTTTCATTTGCTAGCATTTTTGGTCTCCAAATGTCCTATGCAAGATCTAGCTTTACATCTTGGCTTGGATTCTCTCTGGATGGCTGGCACCTGTTAAGTGCTGCAGTGGTTATTGCCTCCAGGCAGGGGTGACTTGCCTGTGGTGCTCAGGAAGGTTCATGGTGGAGCAATGAACTGGCCCAGCTCTGTCACCTTCCAGCCTGAGTGCTGCAGCCATCCTACAACTAGTTAAAACCTTTTCTCAGATCATCCCCTAGATTTTTTATGGCTGTTGTGGCTTTTTTGTATGACCCTGTGGCTTTCATTGTACAGATTTGCCTAAAAATTACTGCTTTCATCTTCAGAGTTAAGAAAGCATTTTATACCTTTATTAATAAGCACATTCAATCATCATCATCACCATCACTTTAATGAAGACTTTAATTCCTTAATGAATAGGAAATAATATTTAATCTGTGGTGCTGAGCCACAGCATCCTGCTTTCTGGGACAGAGAAAACAAAATTTCTTCTTCAGGGAAGTGAGAAAGCAGTTAATTTACCCCAACAATAAACAGATTGTGGTTTTTAAGTATTCTGATTCCAGATAAGTGTTTGTTTACATCTGTAGATGTGCAGCCAGGACAGTAATAGTTCCCAGTGGGCTTTCAGATGTGCTTCTGAGAGACCAGCCTTTCAATGCAAGCAAAATAACGAGGGAGCGAAAACACAGCGTTATTACTAAAGTTGATTTTGCACGTGATAGCTTCCAGAAACACTACCCACACACAAGAGGCAATGCTGCAGATTCTCCTACTGATGTATTTCATGCCTTTACCACCCATGCAGGGTGTCCAAGAAAGGAAAGCAGGACTCCAGGCTGGCTCAGGCACTACCGGAGCAGCGGAGCTGTGTTCCAGATGCACAGCTGCATTCCTCCCTGCTGACACCATCCCAGAGGCTGAGGAGAAGCAAGATAAAACCAAAAATCTTTAATTGGGCTTCTAGCATGACTTATCTTCATTACTGCCAATAACTCCAATCCCTATTACATCCACACCATTCCAAGACTGCCACTTAAGGAGCTTTTTTCTGCTTCTGAGCTTCTTAACACAGCAGCTCAAGCACACAGTCACACAGAGTCTGCTGCTGCTCCTGTAATAGTCCAGCTCTGCCACCTACACAGAATTTGCACAAAAAGTCACAGCACTGCCTTTTGAGTGTCCTGGACTGTCTTATCAAATAAAGCAGCCTTACAACTACACATTGTATTCAGAGTTGTAAGACATACTTGCACCAGATACAGCTACCCACATTTTCTATTTTAACCACAGGTAGCTCAGTTCACATCAGCTGCCTTGTGGCAAGAGCCACATCCTGGGCTGCACTAGCTGCACTCGCCAGGGCATCACTGGAGGGTCAGGAGAGGCCACTCTGCCCCTCCACACAGCACTGGTGAGGCCACATCTGGAGTGTTATCTCCACAAAAGAGACATGGACTCACTGAAGCAAATCCAGCACATCACCTCAAAGATGAGTGTGAGACTGGAGCACTTCTCATGTAAGGAGAGGCCAAGCGAGCTGGGATTGCTCAGCTGGAGAAGGCTGAATGAGTGTCAATACCTGAATGGGAAAGAATGAAGAGGATCACTTGCAACCTAAAAGATTCTATGTATTATGTGGATATTTAATGTCTAGGTTATCTCCCTCCTAGAGAGGGCAAAATATTTGAATGATGCAACTTAGATTTTTACTTCAAGTTAAAACAGGAAATCCAGACACGATGCTGTCAGACAAGGGGGGGAAAATGGGCAAACCAAACCGTAGATATATTTTAAGCATTGGGACAGTGAAGACTTAACAAGCTATGCTACATTGACAAAACAGATAATTTTCATCTTGGTCATCATACTGTAAACTGTCATTAATGACACTGTAAGAAGTCCATAAAGTCATATATCTGACTGATAAAGCAGGAGTGTGCCGTTTATTCAGGGAAAAACTGCTTCTGCCATCCAGGCCTGGATGTTCACCAGACGCTTTTCCCCAGCCAAGGTTTCCCCCTGGTGTCAGCGATTACCAATAAACATTATGGCGTTGTCCAAAGCGGAGTCATTCTGTGTGCCCAAGAGAAGATGGTGCTGAGGGGCTGGCCGCGGCACACGAGTGTTGGCAGGGCTGAGCTGCCGAGGGCATCACTCCGGATGAATTCTCCGCACGTCTGACTTTTCTCCTCGACGTGTTAAGCAGAATTGGTTTTATCTCTTTTGCCAGGTCTTAGACAAAAAGTCACGGGCAGTTCCGCCCATGGGAGCTGTGGATGCCCCATCCGTGGCAGTGTGCAAGGCCGGGCTGGACGGGGCTCAGAGCATCCCGGTGTAGCGGGAAATGTCCCTGTCCGCGGCGGCGGCCGGGAGCGGGATGCTCTCGGAGCCCTCCGCCATTGCCCCCCGCGCCTACATCTCCCGTCGTGCTGCGCGGCGCCCTGCGGGCGGGGCGGCGCGCGGGCCTGTGCGCAGGCGCGGCGGTCGCGCGGCGGTCGGTCGGTGGAGCAGCCGGCAGCCATTGTCGCCGCGGCCGCAGAGCGGTTCCCTCACGGCCAGCAGGACTCGCCGCTCCGCGACGGTGCGTGGCCGCCCCTCCACCGCGGGGGGGCCGGGGCGGGCGCGGGGAGCCACCGGCGGGGTTCTGGCGGCGGTACCCTGCGGCGGGGCGGGAACGGGTCGAGGCCCGGGGGCGGCGGGCGGAGGCCGCGCTGGCGCCGCGCGGCGCCGCAGGCCCGAGCGCTCGGCGGGGCCGCGGGCGGGGGGGAGGAGGGGGGGGGACTGCCATCCATCGCTGCCCCGAGCGGGGGGGCTGATCCCGGCGGGATGGCCGCGAGGAGCCGTGGCGGATTGGAGGCGAGAGCAAAGCTTCGAAGAGCCGAAGGGGCCGACGCCGCTGCGTGGGCCGGCGCCGTGATGGCGGCGGGCCTGTGTGTGAAGAGGGCCCGGCCGCCTTGGGCAGGCCGCAGGCCTGGCGCAGTCCCGGATCCTCACGGCTGCTCGAAAGGAGGGCGGAGCAGATGGCCGCTTGCTGCGGGTCCGTGCTTCCCGAGGGCTTTTCCGCACCTACTGGGTCGTCAGCGAGCGAGCTCGATTTCATTGTGGTAGGAGCGACGCGTGAAGCTCCGCGCCTCGCAGGTGTCAATGCAGATCTCGCATCCTTTGTGCTCCTTGATAATGAGTAAATAACGCGCGGATGGGTTGTTCGTAAGTCTTTCGCAGTATATTTGACAGTTTCAGCGGTGATCAGTTCCACCCACCCACCCGTGTTCATTTCCTTTTGTGATTCTTCTCCCCGCTTTATTTTTCTAGAACTAAAAATACCCAACAGCACTTACGCTGTCATTTTAATCTTTCAAATCTCTGTTGTTCCCAAAATGAGCGCTGTTACCAAAGTGGCTGTTCGTGCCGTGTTTTAAAGCATACAGTTACGTAAGGCTGTCCTTCCTTCCTCTGGAGGGCCTGCCTTTCCCTAATGCCCGCGGCTGGCCTGGCCGGTGTTGGTGCGGTAAGGGCGCCCAGGGAAGCCGCGTGCTGAACACTGGGCACTCCGCGAGGGAGCTGAACCAGCCTCCCCCCGAACTGGATTTCCCTGTGGGCATCACAATGCACGGGTGAGCACAAAGGAGAGGATGGCTACAAAGGGCAGCGTAGGCTCTTCCGAGGTTCGCGGCTGAGGCCAGTCTAAGTAAGTGCTGTCGCAGTGCAACCCCTCGCCCCACAAAAGGCCCAGTAGCCAGGCTTCCAAAACTCCGGCACTTCTGTGAGGGCACGGTAAGGCTGAGTAAAGAAAGTATTCGATAGAAACCTAATGGGTGTACGGTAACAAAGAAGGTAAATCACATTAATTCAAAATACTGCATCCCGACTGACGGGAGTTATTTTCCCAGCTAACGTGACACGTTGTCTGTTTACTCTGCCTGCATTATAGCCCAGTATTGTCGTGCAAGATCACGTCATATTTCCATTCCTTAGGGCTCAAAATCTTTGCTTTTTTTTCTATGCCAGCAGGTGCATTGAGTGAGACAAATAATATTTCCCAGTTATGAGATGTTAAAATTTTTTGAACCACATAAATTGAAAAAGCGACACCTTAAGGTTAAAAATAGAGTTTTACATAGAGTATCTCTAATTATATATACTGGATCAGTGGATAGCTTTAAAAATTTGAGTGCCTCAAATAGCCTTTTTTATTTTTGCCATTGTTGAAATCTCATAATACAAAATTCTTCTTCAAAGCCTGATAGACTGTTAAAATAACTTATATTTATGGTTACTGGAAATGAAAATAATTTGATGGCTACCATTTATTGTTTGTGTGCTGATAAAATTTTATTGCAGAGATTTTTCTAGATGAAAGCAAAAGTTTTAAGAATGTTTTTTGTTGTTTGTTGTTATTCTAATGATTAGCATACGAATTTTTTTTTCCGAGCAGCTGCTAACCCAGTAAAATCTTTGAAATTACAGATTTGGGATTTTAAGCTTTATGATTAAGAAGTGCAAAACTGGAAGTTCTTTGTAGGTTCTGCTAGAAGTCAGCAAGACAGGATTTTATCCTTTCTCTGGCTGTAGAGAATCAGGCTTTTAACATGTGTACCTGGAGGGCAGTAAAATCAAATCCTATTTAAGGAAGATTTCTGAGATGTAAAAGTGATCCTAATCACTCTATTTTAAGTTTGTTAATCTGATAAACGGTGCTGTTTTCTTTTTTAGCATCACCCTTAAGATGAGTGGCTGCCGTGTCTTTGTTGGACACTTGAGCTCACGTGCTCGTGAACGGGATGTGGAGAAGTTCTTCAAGGGATATGGGCGCATACGAGAAATCCATCTGAAAAATGGATTTGGCTTTGTGGTAAGTTACAGCTTTGTTTTCCTTGCTCTTCTTGCAGGTACTAACCTTGCTAGGATGATGTCAAGGAAGGAGGATGTTTGAGATAACATTTGTAGTGGGAAATGGAAAATATTAATAAACATTTCAGAAGGCTTTTCATAATTTTGGATTACAGTTTTGGCCAGGTTTTGCTCAAACTCTGTGTAATATTCCAGCTACATTAAATACATTGTTTGATCATAGTCTTCCGTGGGAGACTGTATAAATATTCTGTTATGGCAGTACAAAGTTTTGCAGTCTTGACCCAGAAGAAGAGTTTATAAGAGCCACTTAAGTGCCACTCAGCCCTTGCAGTCTGCTTGGTCATATTTCTTAAATAATGGCCTGATATAAAAGCAGAGTAGTTGGCTAAGACAGCTGGTGTAGTGGGTGCTGGCTGGTGGATCCAAGCAGCACAGCTTTGAAGGCTTGTGCAGCTGAAATTCAACATACTCATCATCAGTACATGTTTGTAGGGCATATATGCTTGTCAGACTGTGAAATGAAATAGACAGTTCATTGTATCTCAGTTACCTACCACTGCTGTCTAGAGCTCTCTGCTTCTAAGTTCCAAATTTTGCAGCTTTACAGGTTGACTCAGAATCAGCCTGTGTTTTAACTTATCTCATGAGAATTGAGAATTAGCTGTTGTGCAGCACTTAGTTCAGACTTGAAAGGCTGATACTGCCCTCACATAATGGCAGGCTTACATGTCACTCTTTCTGCCAAGATCAATCCCTTGAGTGAAGTTATTGGAAAAGAACAAAAGGACAGGCTTTGCCTACTTTAGTTTCATGGGAGTATTGCTCCTTAACTCCTACACATAGTGGTTTCTGGTTCCCTTGCATTATGAGCTGCTTGTTGACTGCCAGCAGGTAAATACCTGTCTCTTAAAAGTCTGGAGGTAAGTGGCTGATGTAGACACGAGCCTGAGTTTATATTTAGAGTGCTCTTTCCAATTGCTGCTACTTCTCAGTCCCCTTTCCTTGAGTGTTCCTCTTCTCTTCCTGTTGACTCATTCAGGAACAGCTTCTGTTCAACTCCTGTAAGCGAGTCAGTCAGTCCTCCCTTCTCTCTAGTTCCTAGGTGGAGCCATTTTCTTTGCAAAGATCACTAGTAAGCTTGAATAATTGTCTCATAAATGTATATAAATAATGCAGTTGTTCTCAGAATAAAATGCTTTTCTTTGCAGCTAAACAACTTTCCTTCCCATACTTGTCATCCTATCACTGTGCACCCATATCAGAAATCACTTCCATTTTGTGTAACTATGTTCTAGGTTTTGGAAGACTGACTGTATTCCCTTGAAGCTGCCTTTTCTTCCTGCTGAACAAACACAGCTCTCTCAGCTTCTCTTTGTTATCCAACCTTCTGATGAGTTTTGGTTGCCCTCTGCTAGTCTCAGTTCAATTTTTCAATGTCTTTTATGAGCTGGAGAGACCAAAACTGGACACAGTGTTCCAGGTGTGGCCTAACAAATGCCAAGTGGGGTGGAATAATAGCACCCCTCGGTTTGCTGCTTGTACTCCTACGGATCAGCCCAGGATGCGATTTGCTGTCATTGCAGCAAGGCCGTGCTGCTGACTCATGCTTAGCTGACTCTCCACGAGCATTTCCATGGCCTTTCCAGCCGAGCTGCTCTCCAGCCTCTCAGCCCCCAGCCCATTCTTCTGCTGCTTGGGATTGTCTTACGCCACATGCAGCACGTCATGCACTGTCTTTCATTAAGATTTGTGATTCTTGCTTGCTTAATCTTTCAGCCCATCAAGGTCTTTATGTGGGATGGTTTTTCATTCTGGTAAATTTATTTGTCCTCCCACTTCAGTGTCAGACACAGAACTGCTGAGGCTGTGCTTGATCCTGTCATCCATGTCATTTATAAACACATGGAATGGCATTATCCTTCATGGCACTTTATTGGCCTTGTGCTGTCAGTTCCATCTTTATTTTCTGTTATTTAAGACTTGTGTTTATAAAACATATTATAAAACCAAGTGAACATTCTTATAGTGCTAAAAGCATGTTTTGTTGTGCTTGATTAAAATCATTGCTTAATCTTTGAAACTAATTATGTTTACTTAAATTTTGTAGATTTCAGAACATAGTGTTTTCAAACTTCAGACCATAAAGCTAGATAGACTTGCACATGGTCAGTTTGTTAAAAAGTAGTTGACATAATGGAACTTGCAGTTGTCAGCTATTGATATTTTAAATGCTGGACTTAAATTATGTGTTCTAAGATAATCTTTGCATCATTATGCAAGGATGTGTGATGTTCACTTGGTAGTGAAGCAAATTTCAGTGCAGAAGGGGGAAGATTGCTTAAGCCAGTATTGCTTCTGAAAAGCAGTTTATAGTTATGCAAACACTTTCTTCAACTTGGGAAGCTTCTTCTCTGTTGTTCGTTCCTTGCAAGCTGCAGTTCCACAATTTTTTCTCTCCATCTGCACTGTTGCTGCCAGCAGTCCCTACCCAGCTGCTTGTTCTCTCTGCTTTATTTCTTTCCTTTGTCCCCTTGCCTCTCGTGGTGCTGCTGCAGTTATCCAGCCACACATAATGAACCTACCTGGGAAGCTGATCTGATTGAAAAATAACACTTTTTGACCCCCACCTCCTGCACACAGTGGGCTGTTTTTTCATCTGGGTAGGTTTCTTGACCTAGTTTCCTGCAGAGCTGTGCAAGCAGCTTTGCCAAGAACCAGTAGGCTGGATAGTGGGCAGAGGCTACTCAGGCTGACTAAAGCAGCATTTCTGCCAAAAGCAAGTGACAGATTCCATTGCAACAGTGAAGGGAATTATGCTTGTTACAGCTGATCTGGACCTGCAGGTGGCCAGCGCTGAAGAAGGGCTTATGTTTCATACGTTTCCTGCATGGGCATCTTTTTGCCCAGCTAGTGAACTGAATTCACTCTGAAAAAATTAGGGGAGCATTTTTTCTGGTTCACTCTTTCTTTGCCGGTTCAGTAAGAATTTAATCTTAAGGGAGGTTTGGCAGTGCACGGCTCTCCCGCATTTGATCAGCTGTTATATTCAGTTTTCCTGGATGTGGAGCTGTGTTTTAAATTATATGCCTTTAAGTAGTTTCCCCTACCTGTCCCCAAAAGTATTTTAGATATTTCTTAGCAAACCAGGTAATTTAATTAATAGATCCTGCAAATAAGTTATACTGAAACAACTGGGGAGGCAAAAGGAGTTTGTGGGATGGAGGGAGAAGAAATTATCATGGCTAGGAACGTGTTGGCTTTTCAGTCATAAATGTACCAGGAGCTAGTTTCCTTATTCAAAGTTCTTGGTGATACTTGCTGTAGAAATGTAAAATTTATAAAGAAGCATATTTATCAGTATTTGCATGTACTGTGAGGGAAAATACATTTTTATTTCTGTTTTCTTCTTAGGAATTCGAAGACCACAGGGATGCTGATGATGCAATTTATGAACTAAATGGTAAAGAGCTGTGTGATGAAAGGTAAGTGTGATACCATATTTTCCCTTAAGAATAGAGAAAGTGCTTTGCATCTAAATGCAGTTTATAATCTTGTTCTCTCCCACCCATTTCCTGTGGTTCTATGGTGGGATGTACCTTCCATAACTTAAAGGATACTCATTGGGATCCAGTCTTGTTTAAGGCAAAGATTAGTTTGGGGCTGGGCGAGGAGTGGTTTAGAACAGGGCTGACCATTTTCTCTACTTGCACTTAGTTCTCTTTCAGAGGTAACTCAGGATCTTCTCATTAGGAATATTAGTAAGAATGACTTGAACTTATTCAGTATTTATCTGCCTATTGACCGGAAGACAAGCTGATGATAGCCTGTTATCATTTGGATCATTGCCCTTCAGTTGGCGGCAATGTGAACTATAGTCGCTGAATGTTGCAGTAATTTTTATTGTGATTATGGAAGCTGTATGTTAGGTCATTAGGTTGCTGGTGGTTATTTTAGTATTCTTTTCTCTCTGTGAATACTCCTGGACTGGTTGAGCATATTCAAGTGTTTGTCTGAATTACAGACTCAATTAAAATTGTCATGAAAATCTGAGGGAGACCAATGAGAAAAAACACTGGTCTGGCTCTTTAAGAAATGCCAGTGGTTGTGTTATAAATCATTGCTTGCAAGGGCAAGATAATTCTTGCTTGTGCACATTTGCTTCCAGTCAATGTCAAATACTTAAAGTTTGTTGTTTTAATTTTTTTATGTGCTTGGTTTTTTTTTGTTCCTGTCATAAGGGTCACAATTGAACATGCTCGAGCCCGAAGAGGAAGGGGAAGATTCTCACAACGGTTCAGTTATTACCAGTCGCAGAGTGGATCTAGGTAGGTGGTCTGGCCTCTCTGTCCTTTTCCTCTTCCAGTCACAAAAGAACTGTGTCCTTTTCCACTTCCAGTCACAAAAGAGCTGGAGTTTTCTTTTTGTGATTTAGGGATCCAGCTCTGGTTCCCTGTATAGCTTCACAAAAAAAGTTTTATGTTCTCAAACCTTGCAGATTCATTACTATTACTTGCCTTCTCAGGCTGAGGAGAGTGGGGATTTTAAAGCAGTTTAACTGTCTCGCAGAGGTTCACAAACCTGTTATGAAATGTGCCTTTGCCATATTGTAGGCACTATGCCGGTCTTGTTTCCTGGTGTCGTGTAAATGATATGAAGGAGTATTGCTGCAGTTGGATTGGCTGATTTTAACACCAAGTCAAGAGAAATGCAGAGCTTCTCTATTGCAGCTTTTGGCACCAAATTGAGCTTACATGATAAGTAGGATATTGTAGAGCAGTAATTCAAGGTATTTACTGTCTAACCAAGTTTTCACATTTCCAATTGTATGATTATCCAAATGCTTATTTCAGCACAGCCCAGAAAAGGAGCAGTTCTAGGGCACAAGATAAACACTTCTGCATGTGTTAGTAAATACCAGTTGACTACGTTTGCTGACCAAGCAGGAGAGTCTCTCTCCAGTGATGGAATGTGCAAACCAGGACACAGCTCATCTCTAGAATACCTCTAGAGGACACACAGTATTTGTGGAGTTGTTCACTTTCAGTGATCAGAGCCAGTGGTGAAAGTTCTGCAGATTTGCATGTATTCTGCCAGCCAACTACACATTACATCTTTTCACTTTATATCTACCTGTGTGAAGGAAATATGTGTGGAAGAATTTACTCTGTAGAAACATTCATAGCTGTGGCCTGTGCAGAGTAGAGTTTGGAAGAAAGATGAAGCTACATGGGACATAAACCTTCCCATCTGTCGCAAAGTCAGAATTGCTGCCAGTTACCAACCAATGTCTGGAACATCTGATTTGCATATGCAAGTGTGTTAATTAGATTTTTTTACTTTAGTGGCAGTAACCTTGGTGTGGTATAATTGCTCCAAGGTCCAGGCTACAAGTGAATTTTCAAAGTAGCAAGTTTGTTTGATTGAAGGTCGTGGGCATCTGACGTTGTGGTCATGTTCATGATGTCAGACTGCTAGTACTGGACAAGAAGAGGTTTGCAGTAATGGAAAAATGAGAGTCATCCTGCCACTGTTATATCTCTGAGTCCTCTTGTTCAAATACTTGGCAGAGCCGGGTGTTCCAAAAAAGCTCGGGACACTCTTCTAGCGGAGTCTTTAATATACTCTTGACTAAGAAGAATCAAGTCTGCAGTCCAGCAAGGAAATTACTTAAATCTTTCAGCGACCTGTAGAAAATGTCAGATTTCTTAAGCTTTACATTCCTTACACTGGAGATTTTTTTCTTTTTTGCCCCCTTTGAATTCTTCCAGCCGGTATGGGCCTCCTGTTCGTACTGAGCACAGGATCATTGTTGAAAACCTTTCATCCCGCATCAGCTGGCAGGTGAGTTAGCATCTTGCCTTCGCTTTTTTACACCTTATTTTACTACTCCGTAAGTAGACTGTGTTCAGTCTAATTTCTTAATAAAGCCATCATAAATATTTAATGTCAACAAAAAATAAGAAAAAAACTTCAGGGATCGGTGAAAATTAGCATTCAAGCACTTACAGAAGTCCTTTGTCTCAAAGCTGTGCAAATATTCTGTAACTAGATTTTGTAGTTGGGAACAGATTCCTAATTCTATTTGCCAGCTGATAAAACTTTGGAAGACTCTAAATTGTTTCTAAAATATTGAAACATTGCATTAATTCAAACTATGTCTTTCTTTTATATTGTTACACCTGGAGATGCATGCCTTTGTTTTGGTTGTAATTTATAGTCTTTTCTTACGTTTTGCAAAATATTTTTGTGACCCAGTTAATGATTGAGAATTCTGGTAATACATCATTAAGGGAGGAAATTTTAAGAGAGCTACTGGGTTGAGTATGCTTATTGTAGATCCTTTTTTCTAGAACCCAAACTTTCAGTACTTGTAATTTGAAGCTTTCTTACCATCTTTCTTTTTTTTTTTGTTGTTTTTTCACCTCTTGCTAATGTTTTGCTAATATTTAGCTGGCTTTTAACAGAATAGCCATGTAATCAGTTGTTTTAGTTATGTTCTGTGTAGTGTACAGTGTATAGAAAGTTCACTTTGTAAGGACATAGCAACAGATGCTATTTACAAAAGGTGAGTGAATAGTGGAGTTTAGTGTTGTTCATTAAGCTATATATTCTTTGAATAAAGAGAGTTTGAATAAAGTCCTGAAAGATGCAGTAGGACATGTTGAATGTGCAAAGCCTCGGCCTTGGAGCTGCTTCCCCACAAGGAGGCTTCTTGGTTTGCCTGGAGCTCTGCTGATGTGTTTCGTAAGAGTTGGGTGCGATCCATTCAGATCAACGGTCGAACTCACTTTATCTTCTGCATGACAGGTTCAAAGGGTTTGTAACAGAACAGTTGTGTTAATTATTGAATAACTAAAGAAAACCAGCTGAGTTGAGGTGATCATCAACTGGATTTAATCTGAATATCTTGTGGGTTTGCTATGCAGTTACATATATGAAGAGATTGTCACTTGGAAACAACAGTAGGGACCAGAGAAGTAAGCTATAATGGAGTGTTAAGGAAAACAAATCCTATAAGGCTGTTCAGTGTTAAATGCATAACTTGAAAAAAAATTAACATTTTTGTAACTTTCTTTTACTTGTGAATATTTATAATGGCTTTATGTGTACTTACATTTTAATCTGAAGCCCACCCAATTCAGATTTCATACTGATGAATCTTTTAGTATTCTAATTAAATGTTTTAATGTCTCTTAAATATATTATAAGTTATCATAAGAGACTTTTCGATACCTGCCTAAGCAGACATCGTTTGAAGGTAACAACCATATGCAAGCTACATTTACTTTTGAAGTTGTACTGCTTTGGTACTGACTGTAGTGTTTTAACTTCTAACTGTGCTACGTATAACACATTAAAATAGCTAATCCATTAACAGTAGTGCCATTATTCTTCCCTTCTAATCCCTGCTAGGAAGCACACACGTTATGGAACCTTGCTTTTAAACTTGCACACAGAATTTAATCTTTGGTGTGTCCAGATCCCCATGCTTTGAGATCATTTATCTCCCTTAAAAGTTACTGTGTTGGGATATTTAAACATAGAAAAAGCCAGAAAAATTTATATTCAGATCAATTTCCTCAGATTGTTGACTCTATTGTTAATAGATAATCCCATCTCTAAGTAGTGGACAAACTGCTAGATGCTCTCCTTTTTTTTTTTTTTAGCAAACATGTATTTCTGCATGTTTAGAGCTTTCCAACCAACCTCATCAGTTTCCCTGTATCAAATTTTCAAGCAGTTGAGAAAAGTAGGTCTGTATTACATCAAGATATATTTTCCTACTTATGGTTGTCCTACACCTTATATCTCTCTGGTGCTAAGGACAGCAGGGTTTTCTTGTGCTATTTAAGGTGACCCAGAACAGTAAACTTAAGATAAAATTTGATTGTTGCACTGGTTAGGTGATACCAGATAACTTTTAAAACATTCCCCTAATTACAGAATGTTGAGCTTTTATAACACATGCACACTTCCTCTTTTGAGAAATAATGTTGGCGTCTTAATTGTGTTGACATTGCGATTGGAAATGATATTTCATGTTAATGTTTCTTAGGATTCAGCACGTAGTGTGGCAGGATTGTGGGAGCCTCAGTCTTAAAACCTAAAGTTACTGATTTGGGAAATAATTGTGTAGATTAACATTTTTTAACTCCCTTTTGGCTTACCAGTCCTGGTCTGGTTAAAGTCTCATTGACTTGAGCAGAGCCAAAATTTTGTCCATCATTTCTAAATTGAGGTCGTTTGAAGTATTGTTTTTAATGGTACTATTAGGGACCAATTTTCATTTGCTATTAGGGTTTCTTTATATTAAGACCTGTGAAACAAGGAAAACATCTACTACTTTCCATATACCAGTTTTTAACATAAAACTATTGAATCAAAATACTAGATAAAACTGAGCTTTTTTATATTCTCTGGCAAATGTTACAAAGTTTTTTCTTGGCTTTTTGTTTTGTAGTCTTTTGTTCCTTAAGCGTATTTCTAATTCTAACCAAGTGCATTTTGAACTTCTTCTAACAACCTTGATTTGGTTAACCTTCATTTTTCTTGTGTGGAGGAAAAAGAACCAAAGATTTGGGGGTTTTCTAGTGGCTGAAATTCTAGGGTTTGGCCTGTTCTGAATTTTCCTTTTGGTTCCTATGACACTCCTGTTTTTTGGCAGTCTAGATCTTGGTTTGCCTGGGTTTGATCTCGATTGGCTAGCACAGATCATCCTCGGGTTCTTTAGCCACTTCTGGAGACTGGAGACTATGTCCAGTGCTTTCAGGGCCTCTGGTACCTCCGTGAAGCATATTGCTATGAGCCATCACTGCCTTTCTCATGTAAGAGAGTTCCTCTTGGCCAGCTAGGTATTGGACAAGCAGCTCTTTGCTTAAGGTACCTTCTTATATCACCTGCCACTTGTGGTGTGCTGCGGTAAGTAGTGTGGGATTATAAAATGCCAGATACTGTTGGGTAAAAGTGCTGCCTTAACTTAGACAAATGTTTAGCTTTTTAGTGACCTCTTGCATTATTTGTTTGTACTTTCTCCTACTGCTAAGCAAGTAATTTTACTTGTCCACGTTTAGCCTCTGTTAAGTTTAAGACAAGGATGTCTATTGATGTGACGCTGTAGCGTGACGGATATTCAAATGAAACTTTTAAAGAAAAATTCCTTTGTAAAATTTTTAATTACATTGTAGTTAGACCTTTTTGCTTTTAATTTTGCTTTGAAGCTGGGGGAGGTGAGCATAAAGGTTGAATTTGTCTACACTTATTGGAATGTCATTTAACTGGGACTTCAGTTATGAAAATCTGGATTTAATACTACTGCACTTCTCAGTTCTGATTTCAGGGGACATGTTGGTATTTTAAGTATTGCATTGTGTTTTCATAACAGCTGGTTTTGGGATGTAGGATTATCTTGAAAGCAGTGGTTTATTCACTGTAGCTGTAAAATGATGCATCCTTTCTATATGCAGCTGCTATTACATAAGCTGTTTCAGAAACTTTTTCTAAATTATATATTTTTTTTTAATATATAGAAATTAAAAAGCATTAAGCAGTTTCAGCAGGGAAAGTTTTAGGGGAGTATTCTGCTACCTGACTGATTTGTGTCCTGTTCAAACTAAAATGTTAACTTTTGCTGTAGGACTTGAAAGATGTCATGAGAAAGGCAGGAGAGGTCACTTATGTGGATGCACACAGAAACAACAGGAATGAAGGGTAAGTTCATTTTGTGTCTTTGTGTGATATGATAGCTGAAACTACTAAGGGCATGATTTTTCCTCTAATACAGAAAAAGTGAAATATAAATCTATGGGGTGGCTTAGATGCTGAAATTTCTCCAGTTAAGGAACCAAAACAAGCCAAAACATGAACTGATAGTAACTAACTAGGAGTTCAGTTTCTATTCTCTGTCATGAAAGCAGGAAAGGAAGGGAGAATTCCTTTCAAACGTTAAGCCCTGCCTGTCTTATTTTTATATAATCATTTATGATCTGAGGCCTGAGGCTAAAACATCTCCTGTCTGTGGCTGCTCTACACTGGTTCAGCAGTCAAAGTCATGGGAAATGAACATAACCAACTTCCATGGGGAATACCTACCTGCCCACTCTCTGTTCTCAGTTCTGCAGACTGCAAAGGTCCTGCACAACAAAGCAGGAGGGAAGGAAGGGTGAATAAAGTGTCTGTGCTGGCAAAACTGCTCTTGGACCACTGCAAACCAATGCAACATAGACCCTTTTTTGAGTTCAAACTTAAAAAACCATAAAGACTGGACTTTTCTATTCACTGTTAAAATTCTTAAATAGGTCAGAAGAGTCTGCAAACTTGTTTTGTTTCATGGGCAGCTTTGGGATGCAGTTTAGTGGAGGACTGAAAGGTATTTCTCAGCTGATGCAGGTTTGTGTAGCTTCCTGCACTTTCTCCATCTCCTTGCAGATGGCAGTTCTGCTATTGTTTAAGTAGATGTGAGAGGTATGGATAGCTAGGACTGTTGGTGTCATATTTTCTTATTAACAATGTTAAAAACTAGCTTTCAGAAGATAAAACAGCTGTGAATCAACAGATTAAAAAACACCTGCTTTCCTTACTTTTTTTGCTTCTCTGTAACTTTTCTTTCATTTCATTATGGTATACAGGGTTGTGGAGTTTGCATCTTACAGTGACATGAAGAGTGCTCTGGAAAAACTGGATGGCACTGAGCTGAATGGACGCAGAATTAAACTGACTGAAGACCACAGAAGGCATAGGTATGTCACTTGGCATGATAAAATTCTGCTGAGGGCATGGATTTGAGTAGTATTTGTGCCAAAGTTTGATTATGTAGTTTTTTTGGCCCCAAGCTAAATATCACTGCACAGAACCACTTTTTAGCAGTGTAAACAGATTAAGATAAGAACTAACTTGCTTAAACAGGGTAAAAAGAACACTTTTGGATGTGAGTAAAATTTTTTTTTAAAGACAAACTGTGGTGTTATAAAGAAAGAACTTCTTAAAACATGAATTTTGGTGTTAAAAATGTTATTTAAAGGAAAGCTGTTTCACAGTCCTGTGAAATATTTCTCAAATAGTTGTGAAAGCCAACTTGTTCGTGAGAATAAAAGATAATCAGTTAGCTTGCTTGCATTATTCCTAAGCAGTTCTGCTGTTCAGTCACTAAAAAACATGTTGGCTGCAGCTCTTTCATTATCTCTTTCCATGAAAAAAGGGATGCATTACTAGTGAAGGTGTTAGAACTCTATGGCCTTAAAGTGTGCTGGTGATCCACACCTTTAGAGACTTAGCCTCTTGAAAGAAACTCTGGTTTGCATGGCATTTCTACAGAGAATAAACACCACAGGTATAAAGTTCAATTTCTGTGTTTTTCTTGATAAATTAAATGATACTTCAAGGCAGGATGTTTGCAGACAAAGAATTGTTCTTTGATAGAGATTCCGCTGCCTAAAAGTTGATTTCTCCTCCTGGCAGGAGCTGGGGAGAGGCATCTTTTATTAGGCAGTTCATATTGTGCCACTAGCAGAGAGTGTCAAGGCCAGCAATTCTTGCTGGCCTTCACCTAGGAAGATGCTGTCATGATGGAGCAGAGCAGAAATCTAGCAGCCCTGTGAAATGGCTGAATGCTGTGAATAGCGCTTTCACAGGTTCACATGGATGGGCCGTGCGTACAGAGAAGCTGTAAATTTTACACGATTTTTTTAAATTTAGCAAGAGGTGAGACTGCAGCTTTTAATTTTGTTTTTCTAGAAGCAGATCTCGGTCAAGGAGTTACTCAAGATCTCGCAGCAGGTCCAGGTCTACGGGATCTTCCCGATCGGACAGCCGGTCCCGCTCCCGCTCCAGGTCCCGCTCCAGGTCCAGGTCTCGCTCTCGATCCCGCTCTCGCTCTCGATCCCGCTCTCGTTCTCGCAGTCGTACTCCTAAAAAGAGTTACTCCCACAAAAGCCACCGCTCCAGCTTGATAGCTTCTTCCCCCTCTCCCTCTTCTTCTAAAAGAAAATCTCGTTCTAGGTCGAGCTCTGCTCACAGCCGTAGTTAACCTGCTTTGAGAGATGTATTAATTAATTTGATTCAAGTTTCTTCAAGACTTGAGACAAGTTTTATGTGAGATCTGGGAGGGGAAGAGTTAACATGATGAAAGGGTGACCTCCTCTTACATTGCCAAAGTGCCTGTCATCAAATAGGCCATCTCTGTGAGGAGGGGCTGGCTGTCAGCTTTCTTCTTTCAGTGAAGTCTGGAGTGGGAAGTCTTTTTTATTTTTTTCCCTGCTATTAGTAAACATTTCTATCATAGATATATTATGTACACATAATGCTGAGGTAATGGGATGAGACAATACGCTGCTTTCTCCCTCTCTTGCCCCTACTTTCCCCTCCACCTCCAAGGCCTTTGACTTCCAAAATACTATGTTAGCTTTTGTCCTTGGTATTAAGTCTGAGAACAGGAAGTATAGATTTAATTCCTTTAAGGTTCTGTGGCTACTTTTCTGTGCGAGAATGAATGGACCAGATAAAATTAGTTTAGAGTTCCCCTTTTTCCCTGTTGCTTGGCTTAACAGGCTGTTTAAGTTCCAGCTTTACATGACCTTGACAATATGCTTAATTTGCAAAAGACTTTCAGGAATACACATTGGTTAGTTGAATATTGCTCACTTGGATAATGGATTAATACAATGTTAAGCAGTAATGAAAGCTGGAATTTTCTGTTAAAATGAGACATACCATCCAGATGTCAGGTTTATTGGGAATCCATTATAATAATTTTACAGTAATTCACTAGTATGTGGTATTGTATGTATAGGCCTTATTTGACAGGTGACTTCATAAAACTGCACAGAAATGTCAATATGCATGTCCATGTTTTTGATGTTTATAAAAGTGACATAGCTTTCATACCCAAAAGTGTGATACTGAATAACATGTGTATGACTAGCAATAGTCTTGATGGAAAGGAAGGTTATTTTAGTAATGAGAGCAGCAAAAAAAATTCCCAGGAAAAGTGTAGTCAAAATCTCCGGAATGCACACTTGTTTTGATTAATAGAAATTTCCACTGCAAATACTGTTGTTCTTACAATTTGGAATTAGATTTTTTTTAACTTCTGTATTGTCAAAGAAGGGAAACATTTTTGGAAGAAATATGTAAATTAATCCCAAAGTCTTACATGTATTTAAATGTACCATTCCTAATAAAATCAATCCTTTTTCTGGCTTATTTTGCAGTTTTGTTTAATTGTTGCTGTAGCTCACTTCAGTCTTTCTGACATGATGACAAAGAAATTTATTTGTAGGTATACCTGTATAGAAGCAAGAAAATGAAAATTAGAAACCAGTTATAAGTGACCAGATGCTGACTAACTGGAGGACAGGATAGGATTTTATTGTTATGGCCAGCAGTGGCTGTTTGAATAAATGGCAAAAGGATTCTTTCTGCAGTCCTTGCAAGCAGGTTTGTGTGATACCTTCTGCTCTGACACTTAAACAGAGGAACCAACAACCAAATGGCCATGGGTGTTGGAATCTTACTATAGGTAAATTCATTTGTCACTTCTGAAATACTCTACTGGAGATTCTTACATTGCCTACACAACTTGTGTACATATAAGGCTTCAAGGCTAACACCCTTTGTAAAGCCAAGTTGCTGGTGACCCTGCCATGGCAGGGGTTTGGAACTAGATTTTTAGGGTCGCTTCCCACCCAAACTATTCTTTCCTTCTTTGCAATGTTTGGCATGATGTGCTAGCAGTTCTCTTACCACAGCACATTTTCCTCCTAAGGGAAGGAAGCATGCACTGCTTGCAGCACGGGGTACACTCACCTGGAAGTCAAGCACTGCAATTATTTGCATTTCAGCAACTGGCTGCATCATCCCCCAAAACAAGAGCATATTTTCTGTGATGTTTATGGCACTTATTTATTACCAAATACATTTCTGTCAGTTTAACACACGGCTTTTCATCCAAGGGTATCCCAGTGGATATGAAGATAAACTTTATGAAGATAAACTTTATTGTGCTTGGCCACATCACATCTCTGCTTTATTGATGAGAAAAGGAAAGCGAGCGTTGTGTGTGCGCTCAGCTGTGGTTGCCAAACAAAAGGAGGTGAGGAGGAGGAGGAATATTCTTGCCAGGAAGGCCAGGATTCCTCACTGAGCAGGTTTGGCTCCAGCTCGTGCCACCTACTGGCTGTCCTTGTGCCACTGCTCCTGGGACTGTGAAGGGGCTGAGAAGGGTGTGGCCTGTGTTCGAGGACGTCTTTCAAAACTGTGCTGGAGGAACAACGGATGCCGAGTAGGAGCAGCCCCAGGATCCATACCTGCATCGCTCTGCCCCGCTCCAGCAAAGGGTCAAGGGCCTTGAGTGCCAGGGCTGAAATTTCTCTACTCTGCCACCTCCTGCCACTCCCCGATCTGAGAGCTAACTTGTACAGCTCTAAAGTGGAATTAGTCATCTTACAGAGGTTATGGAAGCATGTCATTTCCCATCTGTTCCCCTCATTTCCACTCCATAGCCATTGTTTACTGGCAGACTAAGTGCTTTGTGCACCCAGTACCTTAGGGCACATTTCCCATTTCTCCAGTCCTGCAGTCAGGTCCCCCTTCACCTCCTCTCTGCAAACCTGCTGAAGAATTGTTAGCCTTTCACCCTGGGTGATGTACTGGGACAATATTGCTGATTAGCCAACAGTTATACCTGGCACAAGGCTTCATGCATGCCAGCCTAAAGGAGGGGATGCAGCAGAAACATCAGGGAGCCATTCAGGCCTTAGGTCAGCACAAAGAGGAAAGTGCAAGGATTGACAGGCTGGGGTTAGGAACAAGGCCAGTTATATGCTGTAGTGGAACACCAGCTAATGGTAATTCTGCATAGTCTCAAGGTGTTCAAAGGATATTCACTACTATTGATTTGCTGGGCCTAAGAAGACCCTGAGGGAGTGATCAGGGAAGGAATAATGTATGACAAAACTTGGTTTTCAGGATTAACAAAGGACTTAAAATAGAGAGTTTCACTGGCAATGAATGGTATTTTTGTGTAGTGTGATGGCTGTTTCCTGTAACCAGGGATGAACATGGTCTTTACCAGTTGTCTCTTTTTCCACTCTAGAAATCTCTTGCACTGTGTGGATCTGGAAAGATCCAGGTCCAGAGCAGATGTTTCACTTCAGACTTAGAATTTCTCTCATATGTGCGTATGTAGGTGTGATACATCACTGGAGACCCTGAGATCAGGTTCAGCAGGGTCCTACACACATGCTGGATTTGTTTAACCCAACAGCCAGCTCTCTGGTGTTGTGTGGCAACTGATTTTTCCTCGATCAGAGTCCCATAGATAGTACTTTGTGGTTCACAGAGGTGGGATGCTCCAGGATACTCTCTTAAGGGAAGTGAGCACCCCTTGGTATAGCCGAAGTTAAAATCTGAAAAGGCTCTCAGTCTAGAGCCTTGAAAAGAAGAGGTACCCTAAACTGTTAAAATTTTGAGCCAGATGTTAGGGGACAGGGTAGCAGTGGTGCAGCATATGCTGACAAGCAATGACAAGGAGACGACAGGGAAACATACAAGTATAAGAAAGGAAACTGGATGAAGTCTTCGCATTCACATCTACAGCTAAAGGAATTCCTCTAACTCGGTGAATGAGACCATGGATGTAGGCTCCACTGTGACTTCTGGTTGGGATTTTCAAAGTGCCTCAGGCTATCAAGGAGTCCAGGCCAGCAGCATTCCAGCTACCAGACAGAGCTCTCTCTTCAGAGCAGACTGCTTAGGCCATGGGCAGTCTCTCCAGCTGGTACTGACCATCACACAATCAGTATCTGGCCTCTCTTGACAGCCTATCCCTTTCATGCCTCCAGCCAAAAATGGAATTTACCAGACATGGACTTAAATACCACATCTAGTGCTTCAGTCTGGAGTGTTGGTGTTGGTTGCACTGGTTTTGTCCCTTCCATGTATTTTTTCCAGTAACGCTTTGGGTCACACTGGCTGTTTAACAAGAAGTACAGGCAAGCAGCTCTGCTCTTACACATGCAGCCATTGCCATGTTCCCTGCATCACTGCCAGTTCCTGTGAATGCCTTAACTGAAAAGTGATGTGCTCAAAAACACACAGGTTTTCTTACATGTTTAAAAAGTTTCCCTGTTCTTTTCATTCAAATTGTCACAGCCTGTTTCTAGCACTGTGTAAGAACCATTACTGATCATGTAGACTGGCCTTCCAGGTTTGCCCAAAATGCTTGCTGCAAGATTTCTGCCCACACTTGCCCTCTGTTTGTTTTCATTTACTTTACCTTTCCCCAGTTTTGACACTTGGATGGTCTAAACACCACATCTGCTAATTCTACACAGTCTTGAATTTCCTTTAGTGCAGCAGCTCTCTTATCTGTGAGCACCAAAATTATTGCACTACACTGTATCTCCCAGTGAGAATCAATGACAATATATTTTGAGACCCCAAATCTCACCGCAAACACCTCAAAACCTGAGTGAATTTATTTAACCCTGCTAAGACCTCACCAACTCGTGTTGTGCACTGTGCTGCCCTCCCGCAAGCATCTCTGCTACCTGAACAGCAGCGCCCGCAGTGCGTGGAAGCGGGGTGCGCTGGGAGCGGCTTATGCGTGTGCTTACGGTGGAGCTGTGCTGTGACGCAGCACTCGGGGCTGCCTTGGGCTGGGCTCTGCGGCTGCCCACGCGCTTCTTCACCGTGACGGTGCTGTTTAGGTGACAGCGGAGTTTGCCGGCGCGTCAGCAGCGCCATCCCAGCGGGAAGTGCCATCGCCGCTTCCCATGGGGCGGATCCCGGGCGCCGAGCGAGCCCCGAGCAGCCCCGGCCCGCCAGGTGGCGCTGTGGCACCGCCTCACGGAACCCGCGCTTCCAGAAACTCCAAATTCGCATCGAAATCGCCTCAAAATCGCACGGGTGACCCAGAGCTTTGCCTCTGCGGAATGCCCCAACACACACAGATACACACAGACACACACACACACACAGAGCTCTGCCCTCGGCCTCCCGTGCGGTTTTCAGCACGTTCACCTGCCGGGGAGCGGAAGGAAAGGCGGAGGAGCGGCGGGGGAGGCTGAAATACAGCCATGGAGGTGAGCCATGTGCGGATCTCCTGAAGGAGCTGCTTGTTGGAAGGCACGTCTGTGTGGCAGATAATCTAGGTCCCATCATTTTGACTCCCTGGCATTTCCTCGAGCCCTTGGAAGTCTCTTTGTCATGACGGCCACGGTGAGAAATGCTCTGAAGGGCTGTGGACCTGTTTCTCCAGCCCAGTGGTGGTTCAAGGACTGCTCCCCCGATCCCCACAACATCTTATTAGCAACACAGACCGACAGCTTCACCAAGGGTCGGGCTGCCCACCTCTGTGAGCTCTGGCAGGGTGAGGGAGGGAGATGGAGAGATTGAATTAAGATCCAGGTATGAAACTGCAGCCACCCAGGAAACCTACACCCGCTAATCTTGAGAGGAGAGTGGTTACACAGGCTCAGAAGTAGTGAGAGCTAACAAATGCTTCTCTTATGCACTAGAGTGAGAAACAAAACTGTCTGCTGAGGAAGCGGCCACCCCCATGCTCATCCTCCTCCTCCCCCCTCTCGTGCACCCACAGGAGCTGCTCACAACGGGAGCTGCACCCTTGGGCCATGGCCGGTTTCTGGACAGTGGTAGGTACATGCTGAATGTTGGAGTCTGCTGACAACAACGCTTCCGGAAATAACCTCTGGCTTGGTCTGGAGAAAATTTCTTGTTGGCTAGGTGTGACTTCTGAGCAGAATGGTTTTCTGCTACGTTTAACCACCCTACGACAGGGCTGTTACTCCTGTCCTGCAGGCTGGCTGGGGGCTCCTTCCCTGCGTTCACCCGAGATCTCTAGCCCCTACCAATCAACTCCTCAAGGCAGCCTCTCCACACTCCAGTCCCCTTCCAAAGTCAGGGCTACCCCAAGACAACATCCACAGCCCCTACAGAAGGAGTTCAGGTCTTCTTCATCATCAGTCTTTTCACTTCAAGGGGACTCAGCTGGCTCTCTTGGTTCACTCTTGGCACCTGGAAGCAGAATCAGGGTCTGTGTGGTTTCAAGATCCCATCCCTCTGCTTGAGAGGTTGAGGTCAGAACAGCCAGACTCCAAACTCATGGAGGAATCAGCTCCCAGACTTTCTGGACCCCTGCTCCATCAGCATGGCAACAAGGTGGTCAGATGCTTAATCATCTTGTGGTCCAGAGAGGAAGGCAGAGCTCTGGTCCTAGATTTCCCTGATTCCTCTTGTCTCTCAAGAGTCCAGCATGTTCTGCCTTGCCCTTTCTGGTACCTGCTGCATTGGAAAACAGGGAAAACAGAAATGTTAGTGATCTTTCTGTTGGCCCAAAATCCCATGGGCATTACTTCCCCAGGATCTGGAAAACATTGGGCAAACAACATGGGTAATTTTCAACAGTCTCCATTTCACCAGGCTTCACAGACTTTGTTGCTTTCTCCTCAACTTAACAGTGATGCCATCCACTCTGAGTTCATCCCTCAGGAACAGCACCAGCAGAACTGGCAGCACTCTTGCTCTTCCTGTAGCACATTACCAATGCATCTCCATTTTCCAGGAGCTGCCATCCAGCATGCACACAGCACCACTGGCTGTCTAACAGGCACCCCCTGGCTCCAGGGATGGGGACACCTGAGTCTCAGATCACGCAGAAGGGCTCTTTTCACATCCCATCCTCTACCCTGGGTTCACCTGTTTTCCTTTTTACTCCAAGAAGCAGGTTCGGGTCATTTTCAGCTCCAAGTCCTCCAAGAATAAGTGCCACAGTCAAAAGGCAGTGTTTGGAAACATTAACCCAGGGTACTCAAACAAACACTTTCCACCATTTCATTTCCTGAGAAAACCGTCCACTGTGGAAAGATTTTCTGGTCTTCAGTACCTCTGGGACTTTTAGGGTGAGATTGTCACAGGGACTTGCCCCACTTCTCCTTTGAGGGACAGGTAAAGAGGGCAGGGGAAGTGTTTGCTTGCAGCAGGGTGGGAAGGAGCTGCCTGCACTTCAAAGCTGCTGGGGCTGTCCGCAGGCAGGAAGGGCTGGCGGTGACGCTGGGGCGTGAGGCAAGCCCGCCACAAGGAAATGGCAAGGCCAATGGGATGTGAAAGCTGTGACTGTGTCAAAGGCAGGATGGAAATGTAGGGGTAGCCCTATTTTTAGCAGCTTATTGCAGAACTTTGCTAGAGCTTGCTGGAGTCAGTGGCTGCTTCCTCTTTCCTTTATGTAAGCAGCACTGATGAGGTTCAGATCTGTTTTTATTTAGTCAATACAACAGTATTGACAGAAATGTCCCTCCAGCCCCCTGGGCATAAATCACCCATGGTCAGAGAGTCTTAGGTAAAGGAGAAGAGAAAGTAAATCACACATCCCTGTCTCCATTTCAGGGCTGTGAGAGGTGGAAACCGATGCTGAGGCCGCAGAACGTGACTTTTAGTCACATCAGCAGGGGATTTTGCAATGTGGAGGGTGCAGGGTGCAGGGCAGGCAGCGTGCAAGCAAAACTGAAGTGCTTTGTGAGGGCCTTTGGTTGAACCTCTCCAGCTACAAGACCAGGGTATCCTTGCCCTGCAACCTTCACCTTCCCACTCCACTTGACCCTCCTCGTGTGCTCACGGTGTGCGGAGGTGGCAGGGTGTAACATACCTCGGATTAGCATGGGGCACTCTGGAGAGCAGTAGGCTGCCCTGAGAGTCCTCTGCCTGTTTCCTTTTAACGTTTGTCAGTGCTAAATGACTCCTACACCTGCTGTAGGGACATGCATAGGGGAGAGGCCATTCCTAACCCAGATGAGAGAGAAGATGAGGCAGCAAAGTAGAGGAGAAGCCATGGTAAAGAAGCAACTGCTAAGATAGGACTTTTCTGAACAGGCTGTAACCACCAAAACGTGTTACAGACTGGCTCCAGTTGCCAGGGGTTCAGATGGGTTTGACTTGCAGTGTTCAGTTCAGGAACAGGTTGGGAAGGACAGGCACCCAGAGCTTGCTCCTGGTCACAGCAAATCTGGTTCCCCCCCTTATTGTCAGAGAGAAATGAGGTCACTGTAGGGATGGGAGAAAAGCACATTCTGACCCAAACCGGATACAGTTCTGGGGCATTTCCACAGCAAACTCTTCCAAAGCCTGGCAATAGTAAGGAGTAGCAATGGGATGAGCAGATGAAAATCATGCTTACTCTGGCTATAGGGCTTGATGTGCCTAATAGGCAACACAAACCCTGTCCCATGCTTAGGTCTTCCTGCTAATACTCCCAGAAACCAAGAGCTCCTCAGAGGAATCTCTCATGTATTTCTGCAAGATTCTTCTTTGTATCTCATATTTCATACTGTCTTTCATCCCCATGGCAGACGCATCAATTATCTATATAGGCTATTCTTGAGCTGGATTGATTGAGGCAGTATATGCAATCCTTGAATGAGAGATATGGATGGAGAAATGCTTTGTAGTGTGGCACTTTCATTTAGAAATGGGGAATCCTTTATGGGTAGGTGGTGAGGAGAGCAGGCTGTCCAGGGAATGTACTGGAAGGTCACTCTGGCCTCTAGATGGCAGCCCCATTGCTTCCCCCCAGCGCACCGGAGACAGAAACGCCCTCCTTCCAAAAGTGGGCCATAAACACAGGCCTCACACTCCCTACCCAAAACCTAAGGGCACTCAAGACTGCATTCTAACAAACTCTTTGGGTTTTTTTCTCTCTGGAAATCAGCAGCTCCATTAGGCCTCACACTTGCACATGCTTCTTTGTGCTCTGGCTGCTGCACTGGCAGCTCTGCTGCGGGGAGAGCCAGAGTCTCCTTAGCACATTGTGCTTCACCTCTGGGGTACAGGGCTGTGAACCTAACAAGAATCTAAACCCTACTTTGCCAAAGCTACCTGTACAGTAAATTGCTTTAATAGTTTCAATAAAAAACTACAGCCAAGCATTTAATGGCTCACAGCCGCTGCGACTCTCTGCAATTCCATTTTAAGGTTTGAATGCTTCTATTCTTTTGAAGCATGGTGACACAAAAGGGAGAGTTAACATAGCTAACATTGACCAATGAATCTTCATTCTCTCTCTATTTTAAATGAGATAAACCCTAGCCTTCTGAAGGAGAAGGGCCATAAATATTTCTGTACTAGAGATGTTGGCAATGGGAATTATAGGAATCTACAGAGCTGGCTATTAACAGAAAATGTTAATAAATTGTCTTTCTGATTAAAGTTACTTAGTTAACTTGCTTGGAAGTACCCCATTTCTGTATTTCCTGAAAACTCATCATCATCACTTCTTGAATCCTCACAAAATCCTGAGAGCTACGTACTGTATCTAAGAGGCGAGTGAGACTGTGACCCAGACTGGAAAGGTGTTCAGTACCTACAGGTGGGGACTGGGGTACAGTTGCCCAACCTTCACTGACATCAAGAGACAGCAGGAGCAATGCCCTTTTGAAATCCAATTAGACACTATGACAGCATCTTCAAGTGCCTCCTCAGACAACTCATGGGAAGTGTGTGTCAAAACCCTGCAAGGACAAAGTGTGCAAACAAGGCAGATGACATCCACAGGGTACAGAAATCTGACATTTTTTAATTGATAGCTTGGGAAGGTGATAATAAGATAGGAAGAACGCCCTCGTGGTGTGTAATTCTCTTGTGCCGGTGCCTGGTAGGAGTGACAGGCCTGGAAGTGGAGCAGGGCTAAGGCAGTTCTGCAGGGCCCACAAAGCTGGGGGCTCAGGAAGGCGTTTCCCATGTTACGGGAAGGTCTTGGATCACGGACCCGTCAGAGGGGATGTGCTTTGCCCAGTGCCAAGGGGCGTAAAGGAGGATAAATATATAAGAGAAAAGGAAAACAACTTTTGAGATAGTTTTCTAATTTGGTTGTCTGGGGTTTTCTTCTGCTGTAATAAAGCAAAAGAAAATTTGCAGGAAATTTATGGTCTGGTTTGAATCCTACTAATGCTCATGGAAATCCCTTTAGTGAACACTGGACCAGGTCCAAAAAAAGCAGGTTATTATTCCCTTAACTTCTATTCATCCATAACTGTTCCCTTCTGCATGCAGTTTTGTTAAACCTTGCCAGTAGATTCAAACGTGATCCTCATCAGCAGTGGACCTGGATAAGACATTGGGATCAGCTGCCTCTTCCCTCTGAGCCATGCTTTCAAGGACAGTGGTGGTAAAGGAGGATGCCTTGACTACATGGCAGTTGCTGTAACCATGGCTGGAGCATCCAGGCAGGATCTCTTATGGCAACACCAGCTGAGAGGTGTGACCTCTCTGTCCTGCACTGAGCTGCTCTGCCAGGTGGGTGATTTTAGCACAGCAAAACCAGAACAGCTCAATAAAATGGTCTGGTTTTAGTCAAAAAGTGCAAAATAAGACCCCTTTGGAATAGACAAATGGCCTGATGTTGCCAGGGCTAGAACATGGCCAGGCACCTGGAAGCAATCTTTCCCCTACTCAGGGAGAATGGAGATGAGAGGAAGCAGGTTCCAATCCCACCTCTACCAAAGACTGGGTACTCTTTTTAATGTGCCACTGCTACAAAAGAGTTCAATGAGAAAACTCAGCTCTTGTTTCATTGCCCTAGGGACAGAGGAGTGCTTTGGGGGAGTTTTGCACTTGCATCACTCTACACCTGTGCTGTCCTCAGCAAACCAGTTTGACTTTGCAAAGCCAAGAGGTTTGAGCCTGGAGTACCTGTGCTGCTGGTAAGGACATCATTTCTACATGGATCTGGATTTTTTCTGCTGTTTGGAGAGTAAGTCTGTGTGTGGAAGAGGTGGTATGGACACTGAGTTTGGGCTTGAAACTAAGACTGAACCCTCAGTTGCCCATATAAATATCTATCAATACTTAGAAATTCACATTGAAGGTTATACCCACAGTACCTCCACCCACACTTAAAGGTTGGAAATACGACTTGGGATAATTTGCTAGCCTTCCTTTCTTTCCCTGTCCTGTTTCTCTGCTCTCTGACTGGGATTATCACAGGGAATGTAGGCTCAGCCTAGACTATGTTTGGGGGTGTGGTTTTGTGTTTTGAGTCACAGGGTACCTATGACTGCTCCTGGGGAGGTGGAACAGCCCTCACACATCCCACCAGCTGTCTGTCACTCTGTGATGCTTTACAAGGAGTAGACTGGGAGCCTGTCATGCGTGAACACAGAGGTTCCTGTTGAGGCACAAGGCAAGGAAGGTGCTGGTGTGCCACCAAAAACAGGGAACAGGAGCTGCACCCTCCATCCTCTTGGATTATAAACAAAAAAGCCCCACTTCTCAGGTCCCAGGAAACTGAAAGCTGCTCCAGATCCACCCTTGTGTGAGAAGAAAACACACCCCATGCTTTGCCAACATGTGGCTGCAGGTTGCTCACCGCAGCCTGGGCCAGCCCTGGCTGCTGATGTGTGACACTGTGCCTTTGGGAGCAGGGCTGTCCCGGCTGCTGCTGGAGCAGGCTGCCCCAGCTTCCCCTTCCGCCGGGTGCTGCCCCTGGGAAACAGCCCCCAGCCATCTGAAAAGGCAGCATGGCTCTGTATCTTCCACAACAAAGATTTTGTTAAGCAGTTTTATTTTTCTAAACATTGCACAGCTCTGTTGCAAGCTTCCCAATGCCTGCCTCAAGCAGCTCATCTGAGCTGTTCCTCCCATGTTAATCTCTGTGATCTGTGGCATGCATACAGCATTGATGAGAACAGGACCTCCCCTCTGCTGCCATATTTGCCAGAACAGGCATAACTCAAGATAACCAGATTTGAAACAATCAGAGCAGGAAGCAGCAATGACTGGCCTGGAGGAAAGGCAGGGAGGGAGTTGCCCACATTTAGGGGGCAATATTTAGGGGGATGCCCGATTTGTGGTATCTGATCTCTTTTCACACTCTAGCCTCACCTACAAAGGCAGGATGTAAAGCTTGCAGGATCATCCCTCATCTCCCTGGCTTGAGCACTTGAGTTTAGATCTGTACAATGTTATGTTAACTTCAGTGTTTTGTGTGGGTGTTGCCCTATGCTTGTGCATGACAAAGAGCTCCAGAGCTGCACCTGGTTCTGACACCACTGTCTTCACTGAGGATGGACAAGGTGGCAGACACTCAGGTTATTTTTTCTCTAGAGTGCGTGGTCCCAAAGGCTGGTGCTGGTGCAGCAGCTGATGCTTGCCAGGATTGCAGTCTGCACACAGCTCACAGAGCAGCCTCCCAGCCAGGACCTACCCTCCGTGGGGGTCAGGACAGGCCGGGGCAGGTCTGCAAGCGCCTTCCCTGACGAGCTGACGGCTTAGTCACCAGGGCTCTCCACAAACCCCGTAAACACCACCCACAGTGCCCTGCAGGAGTCCTTGCCATGGGGCTCTGCCAGGGCCCCGTCCTCCCGCTCCCCGTGCCAAGGGTCACGAGCTGGACCAGCAGCCGGGTGCCAAATGTGGGCTGCAGCTCAGGGCAGCCGGCCTGCTAGAGGTCATCACACGCCCCCTTAAGCAAACAGGGATCCACGCCAGTTGATAAATCATTTACGAGAAGTCAGAAGCAAAGAACTAGATTAACCAGGTCACTGGGTGTCCTGGGGGAATGACGTGTCAGTGGAGCTGAAACAGCAGATCCCACAGTTGCAATCTGTTGCCTTCTTCTGTCCTGACAGCAATTCATGGAAATCCCTGGAACTAGACACCAGATATGGAAAAACCCATTAGCTCATCCCAGTCAGCTCACTAGTTAAAGGAGTCACTCCCACCGTAGGTTTTCTGGCAAAGTTAAAAATGTCTCAAGAGAGGGGATTTCCACCAGCTTCTTCTCAAGGGGAAACTATTCCACCTATCAGGAAGGCTGCCCCGTGGTGATATTTTTGTAAACCAGAAGTAACTCCAGAACCCAAGGGAGAAAAAAACAAAAAAGGATTCTGCTGCAGGAACTGGGGCAGTGATGTTTTTCTGCCTGAACAGATACGTGCCACACGGAGCACGTCTCCAAATGGAAACTCCGTGGGTACACGTGTTTACACAAAGCCACCGAGGTGTGCTCATGTGTGTGCAAACACACCCGTGTCCCCCCCCTTCCCAAGGGTGGGATGACCTTGTGCCTCCAGCACGGGCAGTGTGCTGTGGTGTGATATCACACCCGGCTCGCTCTGTGCAGCCCCGCTGACAGAAGGGCGCAGCACACTGCTCGGGGGAGGGCAGGCTCACATGGAACACAGGAGGCAATAGCTGATGGAGGTGCTCCAACTCCCGCTTCCTCTGTGAGCAGGGACAAGTTGCTTCTCCTCAGCTGTGTCAGAGAAGAACAGCCCCCTCCCCCACTGCTGGGGGCTCTGAGGCTTGGCACATTAAGGGCTGAAACCCAACATGAATAGGAAAGGTGGTGCAATGCAGAGCTGTCTTGCTGAGGTTGACAACAAAGGCCATGGAGATTTTGGCAGCTAAGCTTTTCAGCACCTGGGAAGCACTTTGGGACAGTGGGGAAATAAATTAGCTGTGTGATGGCATTTAAAGCCTTATCATTAGTTTCAGAACTAATTCTGCATTTAGATGAATGGGTGTAGCACACATTGCTGAGCTGGAACCTGCAAGAGATAGTGAGGATTGCTCCCTGTTCCCATTTAGAATTTTTTTGGCCAGCAAAACTGTAACTTGCTGTCTTGGTGGATTAGGTCTGGGAGCAGAGGTCTGTGGCAGGGGTAGGCACAGCAGCTACACCAGCAGCAAACAAGCCCCGTGCTGTTCAGGGCTCTGATTACCTGTGCCGCTGGGTGTTGACTTATGCCACTTAGAGAAGGTGGGGTATTACCTGGGTGCTTGCTCTGAATTTGTGACTCCTCAGCTAGTCATTTTATTTGTCTCTCACAGCTGGCACAGCTGCCTTCCCTGCTGGGGACCCCTGAAATGTAGGTGCTGTGTTTTGCACTGTTCTAAGGACTGGAGTTCCCTTCTCAGCAGTGGTGCTGACATCTGTTACTGCAGGACAGCTGATGTGCCAGCCATGCCTAGCTCTGGCCTGGGCTTTCTTCTCTGCAGGGCTCTTACTTTGTTCTGTTTAGCACAGAACACACTAAGCATGAACAGGGGCTGTACAGGAACAACAAGAACTGTGGAAAAGGATCTAAGCAAGGAGGCACAGGTCACACTCCGGGTCCCGGCCGGGTCCCTGCAGCTGCTGTCAGGTAACAGCCAGTTGACCTACTGAGCCCCTTGCCCCTTGCACTGAGCAAGGATAAGAGCAAGTAGAGCCCAGTGATACTTTAACTAAGAGATTAACTTTCTGCCAGTTCAACAACAATGAATCTTCTGTTTCTCTGGATGAATGGTGCTGACTTGAGGCTCTTCCACATGCCGGTCCAAGCTCTCCTGCCACTGGTTGCTCTGCCATCTGAGGAAAACCCACATTTAACCCCCAGGCAGGAAAAGATAGCTCAACTCCAGAGACAACAGCCCACAAAGGTGTTGCCCTGACTCCCTACAGCTCACGTCTCTGGCACAGTGTGAGTGGCACTCAGCTCCTAAAGGAGGGCCAGAGGAAGAACTTCCCATCTGCCTTCTAGATGCTCAAGACTCATGCATTTCCCTACAAAGTCCCAATGCACCTCAAACCCACACATGATGGTTGAAAGAGGTGTAGAGAGGCCTCTGAACAGTCTTGGCGCTCAAATACATTCCCTTCCCACTCTGAAGTACTTTTGAGTACTTTTTATCTCTCACACCTTGAAGTTTGTGGACGTTTTGCCACTGCTCTCAACAGGTACAGTAGCAGCCCCTGAAAGACAGGTCCCAAGCCCACAGAAATCAAGATGGATCTTTCTACAAATTTCGTCATGGCAATGCAAACAAGTTTTGCATGTGACAAGGCAAAAAAAGCAACACCAGATTCGCTGAAATGACCAATTGCAAAGGTTATATTCCAAAGACGAGAATACCAATTGCTTTATTTTAAAACAGAAGTTAAGATTTATGCAAGGAAAGCTGACCTCCCCTTCAGCAGTGTGAAGTTGGGTGCAGCAGCATCTCATGGGGCCCAAGGCCCAGCCAGCCAGACCAGCCAGGCTCTGAAAGGGGAACTGACTAATCTGAGTTGTCTGCAATGAGCTGGGCATGAGTGAAATCATGCCCTGTGTAAACAGTGCGAAAAGCAAAGGAAGATGATAAGGAGCTGGTTTTTTTTTATTATTGTTGTTGTTCTTGATTCTGTGTGGGAGAGGGTAACAACATAGGTGAGGATTTTAACTAGCAAAGCAAAAGCAAACAGCAGTGGCAAATGTGACCCTGGATGTTCAGCTGTGATGAGACACTAAAGGCTCTGTTTCCCAATGCTTGTAGTGAACCACTTTTACGAGGCTTAGTTTCCAGTAAGTGCTCAGCACTTAAAAACAACTACCCTCACAAAGAACTGGGGCCATGAGCTTTGTTTCCTGACCTTGTGCTGTGAGAGCCATTTCCACTCGAGAGGCAAACATTTTCCTTCCATCTCCTCACAGAGTCATCTTTCCTCCCTCAGACATTTGCACCAGGACTGTATGGGCAGAAATTAACCCAGGCCCCAGAAGAGAAGGTGGGGAGACCCTGCCCAGCATGCAGATTGCTTGCAGATCCTTGCAGTGTGGTGGAATCAACCAACACCCTGGTACAGGGTGTGTGCCTGTGATGTGATGGAGGAGCACACGACCGCTGATTTCCAGCTGCCTACCTCTGTTCTGAGTTTCAGGCCAATAACACCATGATATCATAATGATACATCGCGCTCTGATGACAGCACCGCATGCAGCGAGCCTCGGCAATCTGATCTCATTCTGCAAGCACAGAGATGAGTGTTGCTGCCTCACAGCACAAGTGGGTGGCAGGGAGATGGAGCTGGCACTGCCTAGATTGTCAGGCCTGGGTGGGAACGTGACCTGCTGGATTAAATTAGGTGGCTGGGAGCTTAACGCCTCAGCTCTAAATCAGCCTCAGCGGTTACGGGTGAGTCACCAGACCTATCTGCATTCACTTCTTCCATCTGTGAAATGGTGACAATAATATTTCCTCACCTGATGGGGGAGGGAAGGCGGCGTGTGTACAAGAATGAATAAATGTTTACAAAGCACCTTGTGAGCAGTGCGCAGGCTCTGGATGTGCTTAGAAGGAACCTGCCGTTTTCCCTCTGCTCCGGGCTGCACCATACTGTGAACTATAAACACTCCCCTCAGAGTCAACAGTTTCAAATGAGAGCAAACAGGATAATTCCTCAGCAGAGAAACAGAGAGTGGGGACTTCATGTGTTACCAGCAATTTCAATAAATTCCATTCAAGGAAAAGAAAAGTAACTTTTAAAAGATAATAATAAAGCAGAAAAACAAATGAGCTGTGACCAGTATTTCTTTTGTGATGGTACCATGACCTTGGGTTTCACTTCTCAAATAGGAACCAGAACAGAGAAGTGAATCCCCTTGAAATAAAAGTGAAGTTAATAACGGGACGCCTTTAGCTCTTACCACATCCTGTGTATGCTGATCACTCTGCTTGTAGCTGGCAAAAGCACTTCTAGACTTTTCTTTACCATGTTAATGCTTTGCTGAGTCAAACCATGTTGTATAAACAGTAGGGAAAAAGCCTTCCTGCATGTCCCCTGCAGCACTGCAGTGCCACACGCCCGTCCTGCTCCCTTCCCGGTGTGTGGGTGCCTGTGCCCACACAGGGCTCCTCTGCCCTGCTGCCAGCACAGACCCACTCTCCCCACGGCTGGCAAAGCCTCTCCTGAGCTCTGACAGTGAGCGAGCACTCACAGCCCTGCTCACCCTTGCTCCCTGTTTCTGCCACAGTTTTGAGAGCTCACATGCAGATGTGTGATGGCCACTCGGTGTCTTGCTACGTGTTCACTAGCACTTGTTCTTAGGCACACAGACAATTCGTGTTCACTAGCACTTGTTCTTATGCACGCAGACAATTCCTTAAGCCAGCACAAGCACACACAAATATGCACACTCTTCTTAGTCTAATACGTGCACAGAACCACTTATTGTTTGCTTTTTCTGGTACAAAAGAGAGGATCTGCCGAGAGATCTGGACAAGCTGGATCATTGGCTGAGGCCAGTGGTATGAGGTTCATTAAGGCAAAGTGCTGGGTCCTGCACTTGGGACACAACAACCCCATGGAGCTGGGGGAAGAGAGGCTGGAAAGCTGCTCAGCAGAACAGGACCTGGGGGTGCTGGTCAACAGATGGCACCCTGGCCTGTTCCAGCAATGGTGTGGCCAGCAGGACAGGGATTGTCCCCCTGTACTCAGCACTGGTGAGGCCACACCTGTGTTCTGTTCTGTGGCAGTGGAGCTGGTGAAGGGTCTGAGGAGTAACTCTGATGAGAAGCAGCTGAGGGAGCTGGGGCTGTGCAGTCTGGAGGAAAGAAGCTCAGGGGAGGCTGTATTACTCTCTGTAAGCACCTGGAAGGAGGCTGTAGCCAGGTGGGGGTTGGTCTCTTCGCCCAGGCAACAAGTGACAGGACAAGAGGAAATGGACTCAAGCTGCACCACAAGAGGTTCAGGTTGGACATCAGGAAGAATTTCTCCACTGAAAGGGCTGCCAAGTATTGGAATGAACTGCTCAGGGAGGTTGTGGAGTCACCATCCCTGGAAGCATTCAAGAAATTGCTGGATCTAGAACCTAATGCTATGGCTCAGTTGACATGGTACTGTTTGGTCAAAGGTTGGACTCAATAATCTTGGAGGTCTTTGCCAACCTCTGTGAAATGTATGCACTTCACAAATGCAAACTGGTCATACAGATACACAACTCAGCTATGGGACAGAGCCCCAGGCCTCTCCATAGCATCATCATTGCAACAACCTTCTGCCTGGGCTGAGCTTTGGAGCTGAGAGTTCAGGAGATGTGGATTAGTTAGCATATTAATTCACCAGGACGGCTAATTCATTGGTCTGCTTTAGGCTGAACACAACATTTGGTGCATTACTGGCTTTTGCTGCTGCTTTTCATTCTGCTTATACTATTGGAGGTGACTGTAGGATCCTCCCTCCATCAGCAGACTTCCTCTTATGAACAGTTTCACTAAGAAAGCCTTTACCATCTAACACCCAACACCTGTTCTTCAATGCGTCTTCAGCATGTTAATGACACTTGGAAGTTCAGGCTTGCATTTTGGAACAGCTCCATTTGCAACAGACACAGTCACATCCACCACATCTTGAACCTGTAGGATTTTTACCCATTGGTTTACCAATATCAGAGGTAACAGACTGGTCATCTTTGAGCTGCACATCTCAAACACACCTGAACTTGGGAGAAGAGGCAGAAGTTTGCCCAGCATCCTGGCATTGTACTGGTGGGCCAACAGCTGCTGACTTCAGTGACAGTCAGTGGGCATGATTTCTCAGCTCAGTGCATACAAACTGAAAGGCACTGAGCTTTGCAGTCAGAAGATTTCTTAAAAATTATTTTGATATGTCTAACAGTGCTCACTCTAGTAGGCCTGGACATAGCAAGTGTCCATCCACAGATAAATAAAGCAGCACTGGCTGGACTCTCATTTCACACAGGACATCAGGCAGCCTTGAATAGGCAGAGTTTCCTGCTGCTATGAGTTAACACTGGACCTATTATCCAGCTGGACCAGCCACAAGCAGGAGACCTAAAGAGAAAAACTGATCTGTTTTTCTCCCTGACCATCTAGGGTGCTCCCAAATTTCTGATTATGTTCTTGGTACTTGCCAAGTACCACCTCTCCCTGAGGAGCTGTAGGCTGGTATCTTGGCATTTCCCAAGTGGCACTAGAGGGCCCACATCCATGCCCTTCCAAGAGACTAATCCAAAATGCTTGACAGACAGGTTCCAAAATACTGTCAGTCGCCTAAAGAACATAATTAAGGAAAAATAAAACCAGTAATGTTGAATTCTGTACATTTGCTTTTGAATCTCACACTTCAGAGTTTTCATGTTTTTCTCTGTGCTAGCTAACATGAACAGCATGCTTTTCTTAGCTGAAAAAATTAGATTCTCTTATGACCACATGATGTACGGAACAGAGACTTAGAGAAAAAAAAAGAGTAGGAAAGTAGGAGGATTAGCCTTCCTCTTTTTTCAGCCCCAGTAGCAAGCAATCAATGTGTCATGTGTCTGCCACACCTTTTATCCCCTTACAGAAAGCAAAGGATTAGTAAGGAGATAAGGAGGTAAGGAGGAAGCATCCTGCTGTGGATCTTCAAGGCTGCCTGGGCTTCGCAACACCGAGGAAACTGCTCTGGAGCAGGGCATCCCATCATCCCCCCAGTACTCACTGCCTGCACTGCACGGTGGCCCAGACACCCGGCCCAGTGTCTCTGCTCTTGTCAGGAGCAGCATTAGCTCCTCTTTGATGACAGTAATTCCATGCCTTGCTTTTGTTTCTCAGCCAAAAGCCTACCTGTCTTGTGGATCCATGGCCACAGCACAGCGCTGGCAGCTGGGGGCACCCAGAAACCCTGACTGAAATAGTGACAAATATCATCCAGCCAACCATTTCCTCTCCCTGGTCATCCACACGGCATGTGGTAAAGCTCCCACCTTTCTGGCTCAGCTACCTGTACAATGTGTGGCATTCTCCCTCTCTGGTTTCTCCACAAATGTTTCTGTGTGCAGGAAAAGTTGGAAATTCAGAAGGCGTCTGTCCCCTCCCAGCCCAGCTGCCTTGCCACACACAGGGGACAGATGCCTTTGTTCTATGCCACTTCTCTGGTCCCTCAAACTTATTTCAGAATCAACATGGTTCTTTAGTAACTTCATAAAAATAAACAAGGGCCTGATAGCCACGTCATACTAGTAAATTATTTACACACAGATCCCCCTCCGTTTCTTATTGCATGGCTCTTGGTGTCACCACCAGGGACCACACTCGGCCCTGCAGTGCAGTCCCCACTCTGTGGCAGCTGGGCACTGATGTGTGCAGATCTCAGTGCACAGGCAGGGCTTCACCAGCTGCTGCCCAGGGCTGGAGGCTGCCCACAAGGCAACTGCATCCAGTGGGTGTTGGCAACCTCTCCCGAGCCGGTGCACTGCTCCGGGCGCCTTGGCACACAGGGGTGGCTGAGTTCAGGCCAGGTATGAGCTTATCAGCACATCACATCCAGCTGGGAACAGTACTGAGAGGCAGTGGCAAAGCACTAACTTCCTTGCAACTATTTTTAAAAGCACCTTTACATCTCTCTTTTCAACTTGCAGAGCACAAATAAACCAAAAGCATCAGCCAGTTGTTGCTAAAGGGAACTATTATTTGTAGCCTTCCTTATCCCTGTTGCAAATGAAATAATATTATAGTCCTCAACCTCCCTTCACAGAAAAAGCCCCCATCCAGCTCTGTGTTTGATCCTGTTTCTATTCTTCCATGGTGCCTTTGATGATCTTGACTCAGTATGGTCCATCTTACAATGGTTCTTTAGGTCCTGCTCCAAGTGGGCAAGTGGACATGGGCTGGGGTGGGTATCCAGGTTATACCATGACATGTTTTTGATGCTGACCCACGGGGCAGATGTTGTATGTGTGATGCTTGAACAGTCATTGCCCCGTCCACTGCTGACCCCCACAACACAACTTCTAATTCAGAGTAAAAGGCTTGCCCAATTTCTTCTAAAACAGCTTGCTTTGGCATTTGTGTGCACTGAACTTTCTCCGTCATGGTGGTTTGGTTTCCAAGTTTAGTTAGAATCTTCTGGAGTCCCTCCCAGTCCTGCCAAGACTTGCTTGCATTTATAATGCATGGTTCTCTGTTGGCAGCAAACGCTGTTGCCTTTTTATCCTTCTTCCCCCTTGACTGATTTTTGTAATAATATTCAGAGGGCTGCTTTCATCTCTGCTAGGCATGGTCCCACCACCCCCTTCCACCCAGTAAACTTTTCTCCCCCAACTGGAACACTGGCCTTTTACTTGTAATGGATTTTCCTCCCATTCTGCCAGTTCTGACTCAATTTTCAATCCATTGTGGGACTTTTCATACCATGGCTACCAAGTTTGTTTCATTCTTGGAAAGGCCTTTATCAAAAGACCTTTTGAAAGCATCAATTACTATGGTCCCTGCTTGTTCCTGATGAACTATTGCAGAAGTCAACTGACTGACTAGTGGGTCTAGTGCTCTATCAGTGCACCTCCTGCTGGGTGCTGGTCCACCAGGGTGACCAGCACCATCCCCATTTTTCTGGAAGCCTCATATTATGCCCTGGGTAAACTCCTTGAGCCCAGGTGTCACACACAGCAATGCCCTGTCACTGGTACTGGCAGCTGTGCCGGGTGCTGAGGATGCTCCTCTGGGCTCTATCGCCCACCCCTGTGTGCAGTGCAGGGGCACTCAGGGTTAGGGCTGCAGGAAACACCTCAGACCCCGCAGGGCTGCCCAGGTCTCCCTGGGGAAGGCAGAGTACTGCAGCCAAAACACCAGCCCACCATGCCCCAGGGAATGGCATGTGGCAAAGCCATTCAAAAGCCACCAGAGCAGCAGCCCTCGTCCTCCTCACCTTTGGAGCCCTTGTCCCTTAACGCTGAGGGCTGGCAGCACCTGCTTGCCATGTGGGGTGCCAGCATGGCCCTAGCACTGTCCAACCCCACCCTCGTGCCAGGATGAGAACAACACAGTTTAACTCTCCTGTGGCCAAACATGCCAGTTAAGCTGGGGGGTCCTGTCCAGGGAATGGTGGGCACTGCCAGCCCATCCCATCCTCTGCCCTTTGCTGCTTTCCCCTGCAGTAACACTGAGATGATGTGTGTCAGGAGACACATGCAGAAGTGGGCCATGGACCAGGAGGTTCAGGAGTGGAGGGGCCAGCATGCCCCCAGGATCAAGGGGTAGGTGCAATTGCCTGAGGTAAGAGCCATGTCCAGCATATTTGGATCTGGGTCTTGTTCTGACATTAGTTTAGTTTCCCAGTGCACCTGTGAAGTGCTTCAAAGGGCACTGAAAGAGTCTGCAAAGGGCAGCAGGAGCATGAACAGCTGAAGCCTGAGGGAAGCCTCTCAGTGGGAATTTTATCTCTGACTCCTAGATGAGCAGAATTAGGTAAGCACACAAAGCTTTCCCAATCTGAGTTCGAATGTATGAATTTACCATATCTAACACCTCCCTGAAATCCAAAGAGACTCAATTACATTCTCTTTCTGTAATGAATCAGTAATTATATTGAAGAACACTATTATTTGTTTGGCATGACCTATATAAACCCGACTTGGGGAGTGCATAGTTGGTGTGGTGCCAGTACCCTGCGTATTATTGCCTTATAAACACAACCATTGTTTGAATTTCAGATCAAAACAAACCGAGCCACGTCGCTTGTCAGTTATTAGATATCTTTTTCCCAAATGCTCACCCAGGCCGCATTACAATAACAATAATTATTATTACATACTTCCTTATTGTATGTTTGTGCCGAGGTAGCACATTTGCCTTTTTCCCACACATTAGTTGCTTCTCCTGACTCTTATGATTCACTCCTGCCTATTTCCCAATGTCCATGAGGTCTTTCTGCATTCCCAGCTGCATTTTGTCAAGACATGCAGATTGGCACACGGACTCATAGTGCTGTATTGCACCAGCCTGCAAAGGGTTGCAAAGCAGCACAGGGGCTTTGCTCCTCGAGGGAATATACAAACTAAAGAAAGATGTGGACCCTGCCCCCAGGTGCTTTATAAATATTTAACTTGGTCTGATAATGTGATAAGGGCTGATAATGTGATTTGGACAGACTAAAACCCAGCCCTGCTTGGGCAGGGCTGCAAATGGACCTTCTGTGGGAAACAGGGTGGGAGGGGGCCAAGCCAGAGCAGCCAAGTGGTGATGCTTTCCACAGCCACTGCCACAGCTGGGAGAGGACTCACCTTGCCCAGCCCGGGACACCCAAACTGTAGCTGTCAAATCCTCAGCAAGTTGCTGATCTGCCTTTACAGTCACAGAGGAGAAGCGGGTGCTTGGCTGTCGGTGAGTCAGCCCTTCTCAAGATAAACTCCAAGATATGTGAAATGAATCATACACTAGAGGTGCCTATTTGTCTCCATTGGCTATGCAGGAAGCCTGTCCAACTAATTAGGTTTAGACACCTAACTTTTAAGCACTTAAAAACAGAGGAGAGGAATCCTATCGTCATTGACATTCTTCATTACTGGCCTGACCAGGGAGGCAGTGGGAGACGCTCCCTGGAAATGCCCCACCAGGTTTGGAGCTAACCAAGCTCCTCTATCCTCGGTGCATGGGAATGTGCAACACCTCACCTCTGTGTCCTCCCCCTTGGAGCTCTGATGGGCACAGGGCTCTCCAGCCATGCCCAGCTGGCAGAGATGAAAACATGCTCCCTGCTGAGGTCTGAATGAGGCAACAGTCTTGTGGGAAAAGATATAATAATGGAGCTGAAGTCTGTATTATCATGTATTCCGAGCAGGCAGGAGGAACAAAAAAAAAGAAAAGGAGACTTGACCTTGGCATCCAGCCTGGTGCTAAAAGTGTGTTTTGATGGAACGGGATAGGCGGGAAAGCAAGCTGCCTCCCTAATGCAAATATCTCACGGAGCTGTAAGATGTGTGGAGTGCAACCCATGTGTTTGAAAATAAGGTTATGACAAGCTCCACTGTGAAAGTACAAAATGGTATTTTTCAGAGGGTTACAGCTGAGCCTATTGGATGTAAGTGGCCACCAGCACTGCAAGCAGCACCTTCTGACACCAGCACTGCATGCCACATAAATGTCATGATCCAAGAGGCTCCAGAGTTGTCTTAGACTTTCTCAAAAAAGAAAATAAAAAGATGAAAGCATTTTGTCCCAGCACTCTTTTTTTTTTTGAGAAAAAAATCATGGAAACATTCCACTGGTTAATGTCTGCTGAATAATCAGCAGCCAGGGCTGCTGCGGCTGGAAACAGGCAGAGGCCAACAAAAACCATTATGTGCTGCCTTATCATCTTGCTTGTGTATCAGCTCAGGACCATGGATGCAGGATTTGAAAGAACTGATTTTGTCCTGTTTTCTGAGATCTATGCCTTTCCATGTCCCCAACCACTTGTTACATGCATTAATCATCTTATTGATACAAAGGTAATTGCTGTTTTGATGTGCAACAGGTGTCACTTGTTTCTTTTTTTCTGGAATCTCCCAATAGCCTCTTTAAAGCTTCTGGCATGTCCCTTAATCTGAACAACAATTTATTGAGGTGAGATATACTTGACTTCCCTCTGCCCTGGCAGGCACAGAGCCCTGTGCAGATTAGGCAGGTTAAGGGTACCTATTTGAAGCTGTGCCCTTGCTGCACACAATAATCTGCTCCTGAGGTTGGGCCCAGCAGGCATACTGGGGACCTCAGGACCACCATGTGCCTGGCTGAGACCTGGAGGAAAGAGGGTGCTGGCACCTGGCTGCACAGGCTGTCCCCAGGGAGGGATGGGGACCTGCAGCAGGATGGAACACCAGTCTCCCCAGCAGCAGCTTCGTGGCTCTGCTCCACCAGTGATGAGAAACACATCTTGCTCCATGCCTCACCCTGCTGCAGCCAGGCTGGGCACTTCCTCAGCTCCCATTACCACCCTGGCAGGATGGAAATCCCTTCTCTAGCTTCATGCACTTGCAGCGTGTTCAGGGAGGAGACAGACAAGTCTTGCGCCTTGCCCTGGAGGGTTTGCAGCTTCACTGACAACAGGCACACCCCTGAGAACATGGAGGTTTCTTGGCAGGAGGTGGTGGGTGCAGCAGCAATAGGCAGCAGGGAGATCTGTGGTGCTGTGTGAGGAGGCTGTTGGGCTCTCCTGCTTGTCCCCATGTCCAGACAGGATGTGCAGACCCCAGCTTGGGACTGCACTGCCATGGAGCTGGGGTAAAGCAACAGCCCCACAGCCAGGTCACAGGCAGGGAGACAGATGCTCCTGGTCGGGCACCTTCACTTTCCACACCTGGTGATGGTGTTCTCCTCCAGCCCCTCACACCTATTGCCACACTGGTGTGTCCCAGCCCTGCTCCCAGCCTCACCACGGGCTGAGGGTGTCTGGATGCAGCTGGACAGACCCCAGGATGTGGCTAGGCCAGCCTCCTGAACAGTCATGACAAACAGCTAAACACTTGCATGGGCTTGCTGTCCTGCTGTGTGGAAATACATTAATTGCATTAGTATTTCCACTGGAAATTATAACTTAGATCCATTAACTTCAGCCAGTTTCCTTACCCTGCGTCTGCTTAAAAGGACATCTCTGCTTTTTCCACTGCAGTGTCTTGTCAGTGCCACCGGTGCTAAATTGGTGGCAGGCTAGTCACATCCATGTGACACTTCAGAAGAGGCCACACATCACCTCCACCTCCTGCCTTCCCCTCACTTCCCCCAGAGGTAGTCCAACTTCTGAGCTACAGAAAAACAGAAAGCCCTTTGTTATTAACAACTAAAGCAGATCCCAAACCCCATTACTAATTAGTAAAGATGTGCTGTAATTTAGATCACCTTGGATGGTCTTTAGGTCATTCACAGGTGTAAAGTCAGGAGGATTAAGGGCTTATAATATTTGTCTGGTACGGATGCTACCAATTCCAGCAAAAATAATGGAGCTAGCTTCTTGGGTTTCCTGCCACCACAAAGTACACACATGCACACACTCTCTATTTTATGAATGTTTACATACCCGAGCTGCCAGGAATCTCACTCCCGTTGCTTCCCACCACCTTAACACACTTTCCTGTATCTCTGTGAATTTGTTTTCTCACCGAGCAGCTGGTAATATCCCTTTTGCCTGGGAGCAGGCAGAGACCTGACTTCCTTGGGTGCCAGAAAAGCCTGGCAGAGGGCGCACCTACAAGCTGTGGTTTCCATCTCAAGCCATTTACACCTCCCAGTGGCTACCCAGAGATGTTCCATGGAAGAAGCGCGAGGCCAAAATGAAAAGAAGTATTAAAAAGTTACAGACAGGTGGGGAAAGGCCACGCTGACATCCGCCTACTCCCCCTGAAAGGCCACAGAGTCTGAGGAGGCACCTGAAACAGAGGAAACATCTACACTCGCATGCAGAGAGCAGCAAAAGGCACTTCCACACCTACACCTCCAGGGTCACAGCCAACAAAAATAGCATCAGACCCAAAAGACATGTATAGAAGAGCGACTGCAGAAAGCCTTGGCTCATTTTACATCCCCAGCAAAAATAAAGTCAGGAGGTTTGTCCTTCCTCTGTTCCCACCCTCTGTACATCGGAGCACTGCTGCAGACAAGACGTGTCTGTTTACCTGAGGATTCCCATGGGAGCAGGGGAGTTAAATGCCCAACTCATCTGAAACTCACAGGGGAAAACATTGCTTGTGACGAAAGCACTTCCCTTTCCTACCTTGAAACTTTGGGAACTGAGTGGTAGGAGGGGGAATAAACCAAAACACCCCACCCCCACCCTGTTTTCAACAATTCAGGCTTTTTCATACTCAAGTTCTTGCTCAGTAACTCTGACGCAAGCAGATCTGCAGGCTTCCGACTGCCAAATGGCTCCAGGTGAGGGGAAGTGCAGGTGTCTTAAGATAGCAACCTTGTTCTTTTGCCACAGGAGCTGCACCATCATCAAATATATTTGTGGCAAAGCTGGCACTTGGGTTCAGTTTACACTCAGTGCTCAAAGTAACCTCTTATTACCCTGGCGGGGAGTTAAACTGGGCGCAGCGTGCAGCCAGCCCATGACACCGTCCCCAGCCCTCAGCAGAGGCCAGCGTGCGAACCCGTGCTCAGCGGCTCGGGGACAAGATAGTGCTGATTTGAACATCCCAGTGCCAAACTGCATCAGACCAAAGGTCTGCTGTGGCTTACCTCTTACCTCCAAGAGCTGCCAATGCTTATGGGGGAAAATGGGGATGAGAGAGTGATACTTTTGCTGTGCATTGTCCAGCAACAAGTCGCAGAGGTCTGCCTTTGCCTTTAGTAAACCTCCAGGGACATTTCCTCCATAAATTTGTCAAATTGCTTTTTTGACCCAGTTTATACTTTTGACCTCTACAGCATCATGTGCAAATGAGCCCGCAGTTTTATATACACACACGCAATTGGAAAAAGCAATCCTTTAAATCTCCTGCCTTTATCATTTCATTCGCTGCCCCCTTCTTCTTTCCCGCCTTCTGGCCACTCTGGCCTGTTTCAGCTCTCGTGCATGAAAGTGGTTCTTAATTTCTCTGCTAGATGTGGGCACAGGTCTAATGCATAATCTTATCCCTCTGTATTTTGTGACAAGTTTACAATCTGCTTGCATTTGACCCAGAGAAGGAGAGGGCTCCAAAAGTGGCTCCTGTGCTGAGGACAAGTTTGAGAAGGGCTTGGGAGGTTCAGGACATTTTTTCCTGCTTCCCAGGCCCAGCTGTAGTATCCCAGCTGGAATGTGCTGGGCCTGGATGGACTGAGTCACACAAGAAGGCTATTGAGCATGGCATTGCACTCATTCACTTTTTCAGTAATCTTTAATAGTTGACTTTCATTTATTCATTTACCTATCTTTATTCATTTGCATCTATCAAAGTTCTGGCACGGCTCTGGCAGGCGGTGTAAGGCTCCAATTTTTTCATTCCTCTGCTCGGTGTGAATTCATGCCCACACAAATTCCCACTCTGGCCCGGAGGGCTGTGACTTTTAGCCACGAGGTGGGGTGAGCAGCTAAATTCCTGAGCTGAGCATGTGCGCAGGCAATGCAAGGCAGACCACCATGGAGTCGGGCTTTGCCAAGCTAAATCACTGGAAAAAATTCCTTCTCGGCTTCAGCCTTTGCCACTTGATCCGCGGAAATGTGCAGCCTTAAACCCCAGGTTTCCAAAACAAATGCACCCGGGACAAGCGAATAGCGCAGGAGCAGCAGGGGCAGAGGGCCGGGCTGGCGGAGGGGCTGCCGGCCCTGGGCTGGCCCCAGTCCCGCTCCCACATCAGCCCCATGCCGCGGCTGGACGGCAGGAGGCACCGGGCAAAACCAGGCTGCGAGCGACTCGGTAGTGAAATAGTTATCTCGGCTGGCTCTCTCCGTAACTCTTGGAAAGTCCCCGAAATGACGTTTCTAACTAACAATTAAAATGGGTTTAATTATAGAGAGGCTTAGAGCCCTGGGAACAAGCACCATCTACAGAACGAGTAAACAACTGCAGAAAATAATAGGTTGTTTGCTCCCCTGTCTACTCCTCACTTCTGGCCAAGGCGAGGGAAAAAAAAAAAAAAGAGACCATAAAGAGAAGGAAATTCGAGGAACCTGATTGCTCTCCTTAAGGAAATAATAATAATGATCATAAAAAAAAATCTGGAATTGCCCGAGCCTGTGGGCATTTCTCTCGGTTGGTTATTTTGGTTGTTCTTGAAGACCAGAGGAGGGGAAAAAAATCAGCCGCCAGCGCAAAGTCCAGATGCCGCGACTCCAAAGCAAACAGAGGAGGAAGTGGATCATTTGTTTGAAGTTTCGGTGCGATGGCCGCTCGGGTCAGTGCTCTGCAGCCCAGGGCAGGGGTTTCTGTTCTCCCAGCCAAGGCGGAGCGCAGCGGAGGAGCAAGAGCCTGCAGGGCCGGGGCAGGGCCCCCGCGCCCACCTGCGCAGGGAAGCGGGCTCAGTTCCATTGCTCAGCCTGGGATGAAACACCGTCTGAAGTTACAGCTGGGGCTAAGGGGGATAACTGGGCAGAGACTGAGCACTGAGGCGCCCTGGCACTGACAAGCTTTCAACAGTTGGGCTCATTTTAAATTTTATATAGAAACTTCCACCACTGTCCCCCTCATCTCTGCCATACCAGTATCACTATGAATCATTGAATCATACTTTGTTTACTAAAACCTGGAACAGGTCACCTGCTTAGAGACAATTTCTTTTTTTTTTTCTGTTTTTTTTTTTCAGTTTTAGAATGTTGAGTCCAGGGGCCTGGGAGAAAAGGCAGAATTTATCGAACAGCCTTTTAAAGAGCAGACACGCATTTTAACACCTTCAGTTGCTGGGGATGTGAGCTATTTCCCCTTGCAGAGCGTGCCGGGTTTCAGTAAAAGTTTGAAGGAAGGAGCAGGGCTCCGCGGGAGGGGAGCAGGGCGGGTGCCCAGCACAGAGCCCTCCGGGGCTCCGCGGGGTTCGGCTTTCCCGCTTCCCGCGGCAAGTGTCCGCGAGCCGCGGAGCCGCCGCCCAGCGCGGCCGTTGGGCGCGCGCCCGCCGCTCCCCCCGCGCGGAGCGAAGCGGAGCGGGACGGCCGCGCGCGCCGGCGGAGGGGATCTCGCGCGCGGGCGCGTGCCGAGTAAAACGCGCGCACGCACGCACGCGGACACACGCGCACAACGTGGACGCACGCGGACAAGAGCGCGGGCACACGCGCACGGGGGCGCGCGCGCGGAGACGCGAGCAGAAACGGACACGCGCGCACAGGCGCGCGGACTCACTCGGTGCGGCCGCACAACCGCCCCCTCCGGCGCAGCGCAGCGCGGGGCAGGGCGGGCCCGGCCCGGCCCGGCACAGCCACCCACCCGCCCGCCGGCCGCTTCGCGTTCTTTTCCCCCTCCCCCCTTCCCCTTGTCCCTCCCCCTCTCCTTCCTCCCGAAAGTTTTTTTGGGCCTGCCCGCCCGGGTGATTCAGTCGCAGTGTCAATCACCCTGCCCTCCTCCTCCTCCCCTTTCCCGCCGCCGGCTCCTCCTCCCGGGGGTAAGTCACAAACTTTATAAGTTGAGCTTTCCGCGAGCCCCCTGGAAGCGGCGAGCGGGCGCGGCGGCCGGGCGGGCTGGTGCCGGTGTCGGCGGCGGGGGGAGGCTGCGAGCAGGGGCGCTGGAGGCTGTGCCTTACCCACGCCGTGACTCCTAGTGTCCGAGTGCCGCTGCCCCACTCGCTTCCCCCCTCGCTCGCCGAAGATGTCCACAGCCCTGGTGTCGCCCACCATCTTCGACTTGAGCGAAGTTTTATGCAAGGTAAGGGCGCCGGCGGGGGTTCTGCCGCCAACTTCGGGGCTTTTTAGCTTCCTTCGGGTTCGAGTTCGGGCTTCCCTCTTCCCCTCCCCCCCACTTCGTTTTCTGGTTGTGAGCGAGTTCTGCGCCGGGACCGGAGGGCGCAGGGCGGGAACCGAGCGCGGCCACCCCGTTTCGGGACGCCGGGGTCTCTCCCGCCAGCGTTTCCCGCCTCGGTCGCTCCGGAGGAGGAAGGGTGGGGGAGCCGCCCGCGCTCCCGGCGGGCTCAGCCGCGGCGCCGAGCGGGGGGGCCGGATCCTTCCCGTGCCCCCGGGGCCGCCGCGCTTCAACACGCCCGGGCGCGGCGCGGAGGGCGGCGGCGCTGCCGCGGGGCCGGGCGGGGGACGAGCGGGCGGGCTCCCTCCCCGCGGGGCTCGGCCGCCCCTCGCCGGCCGCGCTGCGGGAGCGGTTGGGCGGGAGCCGCGCCGCGCGCTGCCCTTCCCGCGCGCCGCCGTCCCCGGGGGCGCTCCCGGTGCAGCGCTCCCGTCGCGCGGGGCTTCGCGCGCCCCCCCACGCCGCGCGCTCGGCCGGCCCCGGGAGCGCTCCGCGCCGCAGATGGGGGGGCGCGGCGGGGGGCCCGGGCCGCGCGTGGGGCGGCGGAGGCGGTGTCGGCCAGATGCGGCTGCGGGGGAGCTGCCGGGGCAGGGCGGCCCCCGCCGCTCCCCGGGCCGCGGCAGGCGGTGGGTGCCCCGCCGCGCTCTCGGCGCCGCGTGGGGATGTCGGAGGAGGTGGTGGCAGTAGCAGTGACGTGACCGGCTCTTGCTTTGTCCCCGCAGAGCAACAAGATGTTGAATTACAGCCCCTCGGGTGTCAGCGGGTGCCTGCTGGACAGGAAGGCGGTGGGCACCCCGGCGGGCGGGGGTTTCCCTAGGAGGCACTCTGTCACCCTGCCCAACTCCAAGTTTCACCAGAACCAGCTCCTCAGCAGCCTGAAAGGGGAGCCGGCTCCCATGCTGGGCCCCCGCGAAAGCCGCTTCCGGGACCGCTCCTTCTCCGAGGGTGGCGAGCGCCTACTGCAGCAAAAGCAGCCCGGGGGACAGGTCAACTCCAGCCGCTACAAGACGGAGCTGTGCCGCCCCTTCGAGGAGAACGGCGCCTGCAAGTACGGCGACAAGTGCCAGTTCGCCCACGGCATCCACGAGCTGCGGAGCCTCACCCGTCACCCCAAGTACAAGACCGAGCTCTGCCGCACTTTCCACACCATCGGCTTCTGTCCCTACGGGCCGCGCTGCCACTTCATCCACAACGCGGAGGAGCGCCGCGCCGTGGCTGGGAGCCGGGAGCCCGCCGTCACCGACAGACCCCGTCTGCAGCACAGCTTCAGCTTCGCCGGCTTCCCCAGCACTGCTGCCAGCGGGCTGCTGGACAGCCCCACTTCCATCACACCGCCGCCCATGCTGAGCGCCGACGACCTGCTGGGCTCCCCCACCTTGCCTGACTGCGCCAGCAACCCTTTCACCTTCTCCAGCCAGGAGCTGGTCAGTCTCTTTGCCCCCAGCATGGGGGTGCAGGTGCCCAGCGGGAGCTCCCCCACCACCTTCTTGTTCAGGCCCATGTCCGAGTCCCCCAACATGTTTGACTCGCCACCCAGTCCTCAGGACTCCCTCTCTGACCAGGAGGGCTATCTGAGCAGCTCCAGCAGCAGCCACAGCGGCTCAGATTCCCCTATCCTGGACACCTCAAGACGTCTTCCCATCTTCAGCAGACTCTCCATCTCCGACGACTAATCTGGGGTTTATTCTTGCCCCTCCCCACCTCTATTACAATGTTAAGCTGAACTCCCCCCACCTTGGCCCCAGTAGCCCAAGCTGGATGTTAACATGTCCACCTGCCTGCGTGATACCCGCTGGCTTAAACCTTAAGTGCCAAAATTACAATGAGAAGCAATAACGTTTACAAAATTAGTGCCTTTTAACACTTTTCACTGTGACTGTATTACCTCTCCAGCTGCAGAGGGCACCAGCAGCTCTGTGCACTTCCAGATGTGCAGGAAGTGTCCGAATCCGGCTCCCTCCACTGGCCACAAACTGCATCGCCCTCTCCCAGTCCCTTCCCGACTGGCCAGTTTCTGCTAGGCTGCAGGCATGTGGGCAGCTGTTAACATCCAGCCCTCTTTCTCCCCTCCCCTTAAAAGACTAAATCTTGCCTGGATCCGCTCAGGTCTGCGGGAAGAAAAGCTGAGAACGGACAAAGATTGTAGCATGAGTGGGACTTTGACTGGGAGGAAGAAAACAAAAGAAAAGCAAAAAACAGATGGACTATGAGAGACTTGATTTTGGTGCTAAAAGTTACCCATGTATACATGTGACATCTTAAAACAAATAAAGAAATAGAGGGGTGGGGCTAACAGAAGTCATTCCACACACACAAGTTCGTGTAAACAAAGTTCCAGTAGACATAGCTTTAATGGTTTTGCTCTAGAGTACTTTAGACCTATCTTAGAGCACTCACGCCAAGCTTTTTATTATTTTTTTTCTGGGTTTTTAATTTTGTATAACTTTTCAGAAATTGGAGAGCAAATTTTGCTTGTCACTGCACAACAATATAAAAAGCTTATTTAACTTATCAAAACGTATTTATTGCCAAAACCTTTGCTTTTTAATTTTGTTCATATTTATCGGGATGATGAATCCATAGAATATATTCTTTTATGTTTAAATTATGATCTTCCATATTAATCTTAAGATTGTGAAGTGTCTTTTTCCTTTTTTCCCCACAGTTTAATATATTATACTACAATGACATTTTTTGTAACTTTACACTTTTTTTGGTTATTTTATTTTAAAAAATGAAAAATTAATTTAAAAAAAATGCAAAAACTGTGTTTGGATTATTTATTTTAGAACTCCCTCCCCCTTTTTTTGTGTTGGACTGCAAATGGAGTTGTTGTGCATCTTTGCCTTTTCTCTTCTCCTTCTCTTCTCCTCTCCCGGGTCTTGCCTACCTGGGCTTTAGAATGTACATACCTGAGCTCTGTTGCGAGACAATGTGGAAGGAAGACCTTTTTCTTCCTCTTACTGTATAGATTCTTCAAGGAGAAAAGCCTTGGGCTCAAAGTGCCTATCTGAAGACATTCCAAATACAGTTTGTCTTTGCATTTCTGTATTCCAAGTTTGGAGTTTTCCTTGCCAAGGTGAATGGGACTGGCACAAAGAGAATAATGAATGTAATTTTTTTTTCCCCCTGTTACTGTTCGCTACACTGCTTTTTCTTCCTCTTTGTGTGAGTTTATTTAAAAGAGAATCTCTTTTGTAATGACTGTTTGCAGTTTAAATCAATAAACCCCAAGTTTTTTCAAGAAACTGACAGTGGAGCTGGTTTTACTTGGAAAAATCGAGGGGCTGGTTTTAGACAACCCCACAAATGCAGGTGCTTCCCTTCTCGACCCTTGAAGTGCCTGCAGTGTGCCCAGGCGTCCGTCCATCGTTCCTCACTGATGCAGTGGGTCAGCTGTGCAAGTGCTTGGGAGCAGATCAGTGGCAGCAAATACCTGCTGTCACCTACCCTGGTGGCCTCTAACCTTCTCTGTCTCTGTGGAGTGCTCGAGTCACTCCGTCTGTTCCTGACAGGTTCTTTCTGATGAGCATGGCTTAAACCTGGGACTGGCTTTTGTTACTTGCGTGTTTTGTGTGTTCCTGCATAGCTGCTTCCTCTTCAGGGAGGGCTTGCGTGTGTTTTGAGTGAGGCTAAAGTGGGATGTCAAAGTGTTAGATGTACTCCAAATCTCAGTCCTGGCTTCTTGGTGGTACTGGTCTGCTTGCACAAAGGGGCTCTTTGGTGCTTTGTGGGGGAGAGGAACATGAACCCCCAGTGAAGGCCCAAGTGTATGCACACATCACCTTGCTATCGCATTCAAGTCCTTACATCTTGAAGTATCAGCAATCCCAGAAACTTTTCAGGTCACTGATTTTGTTTAGGAACACATCCTTGCCAGCAGTGCTCATGGTGTTAAGTCTCATGTTTTCACCTTTGAGCTCTTCTATGGAGCAAGCTTTTGCTTCCAAACAAAAGGCTGAAATGTTGCTGCTGAACCACCAATCCTTCAGCTGTCTTAACATGCCTCAATGTTCAGATTTCCTAATTCATGTTGGAGTAGTTCCTGCCAAACAAAAGCTGTAGGATACCTCAAGGCTTATGCCGGTGAACCAACCTTCTCTGCTGTTAGCTCTAAGCACTTGTGTGGTCTGGCACTAAAGGTGAGCTGGGTGGAGGAAAGACAGAGGAAGAAGAGTGTTGCTGACGGAAGCTGCTTCCCTTGAACACTACAAAAGCTATGGGGAGTTTCTTTGGCAGATACTGATGTAAATTAGTGCACGGTGTGGTCTGCATGCTGATCCCTGAGAGAAAGAAAAGCCTCAGGCACAGCTTCAGCTCTGCTGGCCTTCAACAGTACCTTTGACTGCAAACTTGCTCCTGGGCATAAAGGCAATGAGCCCCATGTGAGGGATGGGTTCTGCCTGGGAAACTTGTGCCCATTGCAGCAAGTGCCCAGGTGTGCCTCCTCAGCTACTGGGAATCAAGCTGTCAGCCCCTGAAGAGTGAGAGTATCTGATCTGGAGGGGATCCCAAGTCTATTGCAGGGCACGCTCATGGGGCTTGAAACTGCCTGCTTCTTTTCTGGACTTTCAGTGCAGCTCTTCAAACAAATAGTCTTTGACCAGTTAATAATTGATGAAGAAAATAGCTGTATCAGTTGCACAATGCTATTGGTATGACAAACAACCAGGAAGCTGTGCTAAAAGTAGCTCTTTGCCCATGGTACTTGGGTACTTCCCCTTGCCCTTCAAGTGCACTGATTCCGGGAAACCAGCACCACTTTTCTTCTGTGAGTTTATTGATATATGCTTGGTCCCTCTGTGTTTTGCTTTTTGAAACTAACCTTGAGCTGGTTCATGCAGGGGATAGAGAAGAGCCAAACAGGATGCAAGAGCCTTCAGCAGTGAAAGGATTTACCTGATCTGATGATTCATTGCTGCTTTGGTGTGTGGCAGCAGACACTCTAGAGAGCATCTCTCCTTCCTTGTATTTACCAGGGATGAGTTGTTCATGCTCCTTCTCACAGTGTTAGCAAGTTCACCTAGTTGATGTTTAGGTGAACCTACCATGGCTGGTAATAGCCTAGGCAAGGCCCAGAAAAGTATAAATAGCCTATTCTGACATGATAGTTTTGAGACACACATTCCTCTGACTTGAGACTCCTTCACTCTGGCTTATTGATTTAGTGCATGGGACTTTCAGAGTGACCATAAAGTAGGGCTGGGCCTGTGCATGGGATCAGCTGGTCTTGGTGTGCCTGCTGTGGCAGGGCAGAGAGAAGCAAGAACAAGAACAAGATGCCTGTGAGGTGCCATGGCAAAGTGTGCCTCTGTACACTGCAAAGGCTGTGCTTACAGTTCTTACTGTGGGGCAGGGGGACACCTGTGGTGGCTGGTGCTTCTTCTTGCATACATTTTGTTGTAGTCATGGGTGCTTGCTGTGGAAGGGACTTGGTCCATCCCTCTGGGCTACAGCATTTGCTGTTTTTTGGCTTTGAATTTAGGTGTGTCTTGTGCTATCCGCCCTCAATATGTCTTGGAAATTAGAGCCAATGTGTATGGCTGGCTGTGCCAGTTGCCTCTTGGTATGGAACAATGAGATGACTTTGATCTGCAGAGCTCCAGGTGGCTCAGATCCCACCCTGGTACCTGCCTCCCCCTTCCTAATTCCTGCAACAGCTGTATGTGTCCCAGAGACACTGTTGACTACTCACTGCCTTGCTATGGACTAGCTGTAGCTTTGGTGCCAAAACACCTTCAGTTCTGCAATTAGAGCCTGTAGAAGCAGAGGCCATCTCATTTCCTGACCATCATAGGAGAGAGATGAAAAGTCAAATTTAGGTTCTTTGTTGTTGTTGATGATTTTGTTTTTCAAGGCAGTTGGGAACTTAACGGTCTGATTTTGGCCAACTTTTGTTTAGTAAAACTTGTACATAGATATGGTGTGCCAGATTGCAAGAGATGAAAAATACCATTTAAAAGGAACCCTGAAATTTTCCAAGTTTCTGGTCCTGACAGAGTTTGTCTCATCAATATTGTCATGAAATTGGGAGGCAGAGAGGGAAAGAATTTGGAGAAGAAATATGCTTGGAGGGCTGTTACCAGCTGGCTCAAATTTTTAGTCCATATGGTTCCCGTGCAGTAAGTGCAGTGGTCTGTGGATGGGACTTTGGGCTGCTCCTGCAAATCTCCTTAAAAGAATGGGCTCTGCCAGGCCTTTGCACAGCAGAGGGGTCATGGCAGTGGGGCAGGAAGGGATGGGGTCACCATTGGAGATCAAGAGCCAGAGATTGAGCCCACAGAACGTGGGGATAGCATGGGTGAGAAAGAAGCCATGCTGTCTGGAGCCTGAAGACTGCTCCTGTTCCAGTGCATAAAGGCCAATAACCTGGGTCTGTCCAGTGGGGCTCAAGAACATCAAACTGAGGGGAAGGTCTGGATGGTGTACCCTGCTGGATACTATCCGATGACCATGCCCAAGGATATGAATGACTATTAAGATGCAGTAATAGAGGCAAAAACCACAGCATGCCCTTTACACTTGCTAATTGTTGCAATTTGTGTGGTCTGGGTTGGGGAAAGCTAGCATGTGCTTGAGTCTGGAGAAAGAGGCTTTGGGAGAAGGTGTTGTGGTCAGTGGGTGAACAAAGAGGCTCCTGACATCAGTGCTGGGGCTGTTGTGGGGGCTGGAGGCTGAGGACAGGGGCAGTGCTGACACAAAAACACTGCCTGGGAAGGAGAGAGAGAGACTCGTGCTTCAAGGAGGGTTCTCATGCCCTACATTACAAGGGGCAAACGTGAAGGTGTGAGGTCTGGGGCCATGCAGGGGGGCTGATGAGGCAGTCCTCCTGCAGAGGGGGGGTGTGCTGAGTGGCCACATGCTCCAGCAACAAGCAGAAGTGTGGTCAGTGAAGTGAAAATAGGCAAAAAAAAAAGTAAGAGTGAAGAACGGTGCCTTTCTTACCTGGGCCCCATAGAAGAGGGGTCAGGAGGAACTCATAGTAGAAGCACTTTGAGCGGCATGAACCAGCCACAAACAGGAAGAAAGCAGCAAAACCAGTGTTAGGAAGGAGTTAGGTGGGAGGAAGGGGTGAAGGAGTTGCAGAGGGTCTCTTGAACACAGTGACAGATGGTGAGACTGGCTTGGAGGGGACACTTCAAGAGTCTGCTGGGAACTCACAGAACAGCTCTTCCCCTCGAGGCTGAGTCCCGTCCAAAATGTTAGAAGATGATTCTGCCTGGTGATGTAAAACGTCCTTTGTTTAGAGACTCTTTGGCCCATTCAGGAACGCCTTTTCCTCACAAAGCCGATGCTTATTCCCTAGAATACTTACAGGGAAGAAAAAAAAAAAGTTCCTCTAAGACACCCTAAACCAATACCTGCTGTGACTAAGCCCTGTGGGCAGCTCCGCAGCTGATTTATATCCTGCTCCTCCAAACGGGAGGCTTAGAGTGGAAACAGACGCGGCGTTGGGCGCAGCCGAGGGCAGCGCGGAGCGGGCCGTGGGGGCTGCGGGGCCGCTGCTGCCGGGCGTGACGCCGGCTCGGGTTTCCTCGTAGGCAGAACAGAGCTCCTTTTGGCTAGGGCAGCTTTATGGGCTCGCCTGGGTTTATTATACTGCAAATGTTTTGAATTCCACATGTTAATTTCCAGAGAGGCTTTGTTTCACTTTTGCTGCTTTCCCCTCCCGGTTTTCATTTCTTTTTTTTTTTTTATTACCGCTGCCCTAACCTCTTCTTTTTGACTGGGTTTTGGTAATAGCTGCCGTTTTCTGAGCAAACAGAGGACTGGAATTCTCCCTGCCTGGGCTCCAGCTGCAAATTAATCTCCTTTCATAGTTTCACTTTATGTCCGCCCACTATCCCCACCACATTAACTCAGTCAACACATGGAAGTGAAATTTTTCCATGCAGGATCCTGCGGGTTGTAAGGCTCTTGTGGAGCACGTGACTGCCAGCTCCAGAGTTTTCTTGCACCTCTGGGTGGAAGGAAGTTTTCTCATCCCCCACGAATGCGAGCGGTTGCCGGTGGGATGTGAGAGGTTTTAGCATTGGAAACATTGAGGGCTCAGCAGCATTGCTGTGTGTGTTAAAGCCCGGCCGCAGCAGGCGGGAGCAGGCACAGCCTCTGTAGGCACGGCGCGGTGGCAGCGCCTACGGTGCCACCAGACCCTGCTCAGCAAAGGAGCCGGGCAGGGGCTCTCCACGGAGCCCTGCGCTCCCCACAGGGCTCAGCTCCCTCCCAGCCAGCACAGAAAGCACCAGCAGTGGCGATACTGACAAAGATGGATGGAGTCTGCCTGGCCTGTGCAGATGTATTTTGTAATTTCTACATGATGCCTTTCACATGTGGGCCTGGGAGGACTTAACAGGTATTTTGGGCACTTGGCAAATATAGCTGTACCTATTCCACAGGTTTTAAAGCCCTGTTAGAGATATAACTGCCAGGTAAAGGGGATTGGTTGGCAGTGGCACAGTATCACAGAAAGAGCTGCAAAAATAATTCAGGACTCCTGATACTTTTTCTCCTGTCATAGTCTCCAGGCAACAGCAAATATTTCTCCTGAATACTCTGGATGAGCAGATGCCAACGTTGATTCACAGGAAAAGGATGTAGCCACGCAAGCCATAGAAATGTTGTTTGGGATGGTAGCCACGGCCCCTAAGGAGACATTAAGCAATATGGAACAAACGCCAATGAAGCTCTTAAAACTCTTGCTGTGTTTGCTATAAAGAGATTTCTTGAGCAGTCTTAGGTGGGAACAACCTTTGTGATTTACCTTGATTACAGCTATGTGGAAGGAATATACTGTGTTTCACAGCTCTGGAGATGCTGCTAGGGCTTTTGAGCACTAGCAAAGTTCTGGTTTACTGAGAAGCTACAGTCACAAGATATGAGGAGAGCTTTTCCTAAAGGCCCACAGCAGAGCATAAAAGGTGCACTTTTGCTTGGAAAAAGGATGGCAGTGAAAATGTGCAAAGAGGCACCTTGTTTATTTTCCGTGAGTCTCAGATATTCTGTGCTGTGTTTGCAAATAACCCCGTTTCCCCCCACTATTATACTTACAAACTTACAATGAGATTGAAAAGCTGAGAACAAATCTAATTCACCCCCTCTTCATGGTGTCCAGCCAAAAGAGCTAGAGGAGCTGCAGAAAATAATTTTCCTTTTAGGTTTAGAGGATGTGGGCTTTGGATTAATTGACTAAACTTGCTGACCAATATATTTTCTTTCTTCCAGCAATTTTTCTGACCAGAAAAACACTTCCAGTGTGGATGAAAACAGAACCGGAGATGTTTTGAAAACATGCAAAAGTTTGTTTCCAAAGGGAGCAGTTGGTAAGAAACTGAGGGCAGACAGGTGGGGGAGGCCAGTGGTCCATGGCCTAGCCTGTGGGGTTTTCAGTGTGTCATCCAGATTGGCAGGGACTTCCAGTGAATCGTTCAGACCTTCTCTTTTAACTGTGACAGGACTGAACTCCCTATTCTCAAACCACCTCTCAGGCAGAGGGAGTTGGCTATTGATAGCCTTCAATGTCTCCAGCACTGAGGTGTGCACAGCATTCCCTTGTCAGGGAGTTCCAAGGCTCAGGCACTTTTAACCTCTCTATATGTAACCTATAATGAACCTGAATGTCTCCTACAGAGGTTTGTGGCCACTAACTTTTCGTCTTGTTACCTTTGATTATCAAGACTGGAGCCCAACTTCCAGACTAAGTCCTGCAAAATGGCACGTGTGGTTTTACCCTTCAGCTTTCCTGCCAGCTGTTCTCTTCTCCAGCCTGTTCCCTGGGAATGTGATCTTCCAAACCTTTTCATACTTCTCTTCTCATGCCTCCTAAAAATATAGGCTGTTCTGGATCCACCCTGGACTTTCATTTTCAGCCTGGCTCTGCACTTGGTGATGCTGTCCTGCCTTTGGTTCTTGAGGCAGTAAATTTAACCTTCCTGGCCTAATGTGGGATGAAGTCAGGAGAAAAGCACCATGTCAAATTATACTGGTTCTGCTAGGAATACAGTGGGAGTCAGAGTTCCACCTCCTGTCACAGCTGCCAGCCAGGGCCCTGCCCCATTCCTGTGGGGTGACCTGGCTCCCCTCACAGAGCCTGGCAGTGGTGGGTGCCTGATAATGCAGAGTTTATCCCCAGAGGGTTGCATGTATGAAGAGGTGTGCATACCTAATATCTAGTAACTAGCTCTGATATTAGCACTGTGCTTCACAGCACCCAGGGTCCCTGGGCTGTCACCCCACTGAAAGGCTGGAGCAGTGCACTCAAAGGAAGCCATGCTCCTGCCCTTTGGTTTTCTTCCCTGAAGGAGAGACATTATTCCCTATCCCCAGGGAACATCAGCTTTGAAACACAGAGTTGATTTGTTTCCATTTGCCATTATCTCGGTTTAAGTAAATTACAGCGCTTAACAGCGGTCATAAAATTATCTGGCTTCAAAAGACTTCAGCTGTAGAGTTTGGTCCTGCGGCCTCCCTGATCAGCTCATTTCCAAGAGGCAAACATGCACTGGGAAAAGAAACAGTCTCTCCTTGTTCATCACAAATGGTCACCTCCCCTTTGATTCAGCAGCTGCCTTGCCTAGTGCTGGTCATTGTAGGAAAGTTCAGCAAGCCTTTCACCATGCACTGCTTCGCCCTCCTGAAGAACTCTGCCAAGGTATTTAAATCAACCGAGTCACCCACCATCCCTCACCAGTGGCCACCACATCACCAACATTTTAGAATCAAGTTCTGCCCTGGAGAGGAGACTCCTTGACAAAGCAGTGATGATCCTCACTGAGGGATTTTGGATCACCTCTGGATATACTGCAAGTAAAATATTTTCTCTTAACATCTGCCTCATCTGGAAGCTGAATGGCAGGCTGGCTGGTTTTAGGAATCACTCTTGACCTGTGTTAGGATTTCAGCAATGAGAATCTGGTTTCCAATTGTGGTATCGTAAGGAAAGAGGATAGACCAGTGTATCCAAATAAAACCCCAAACCAATAAAATCTTATTTCAGTTGCTGAAACAGAAACTATGAATCTACATACCCATAAGGAGTAGATGAGCTGGACAACCAGCAATATCAGACAGACATTGTTCTAGCAATGGTATCTGCACTTTATTTCTGTTGGCAAGTTTAAGTAGTGACGTGTCTCTTGCTTCATTTAAAAACTGGTAGATATCTGGGTCCAAGATGACAATTTATATAATTAGAATTTCAAAATAATACATTATGCCCCATTTTCTGGTACATAGACATTAACTGTGAAAAGGCCAGAGCTGGCAGAAATGTGGATTTCTTCAATTTTTGCACATCTTTCTTTGTGCTCCCTCTGATAGGACTGCCACGACTCTTTCCCACAGGTGGCAATGAAAATTGATCGGGGTGCAGCCTGCTCCTCTGCTTCACCTAAGTATAACACAAAAAGTGGACAAGAAACATGAGTGCTAAAAAAGTAAAATCCAGTCCAGCTCCAGGTAAAGGCAATGTACCAACTCCTTTTCAGTGCTCTCTGACACACACAATTGGTCTTTGAGCTGCATCATTTGGTCTGCTAGTAAAGCAAATCATAATGTTCAATATGAAGTAAACCAGGAAGAGAGAAAGAAACTGAAATTCAGCAGTAAGCATCTGAGAAGTGTGGAAATAAGTGCTGGTGGGGGCTAGAGCCTGCAAATCCAGCCAAGGGCCCCTAACTCACAGGCTGTGCTAGATTTCATGTGATTCCCAAATGCAGTGGGGAATGACGGACAGGGAAGAACCTGCTCTAGAAACTGGCTGTATTTTGTCCAGCACTCAACACCTGGTTTGGATCCTGCTTTGTAAAAGATTAATTTTTTTTTTTAATAAGAAAATTTTAAAAAATGAAAAGAAAAAGAGCGAGTGAAATTGAGATTGGGAAAAGAAACAAAGAGTTCCACATAAACATGTTTTCGATGGAGGAACTGGGTTTTTGCACCCCAGCACTGTTTGTACTTTCAGACTGTCAGCAATGTGTAGCGTGCTGAGCAGAGGACAGTGTGGTGGAAATACCTATGAAGCAGTGAGAGCCTTATCAAGGTACTGTACCAGGAAATACACCGCTTTCTTTCCTACTTCATGCACGATACTGTGATTAAACCCAGCAGCACGCCTCACCATAACATATGCCTTATCAGCCCCACTATCTGATGACAGCAGCAGCCCTCGGGAGACCAGACTGACATCATCCAAAACCTCAGCACCTCAAGACTGAAGTATGTAGCTAGGCTGCAAGCTGTGCTTGACCGTGTTTGTACTAAACTCGCAGGTACTTTGCAAGAGGAAAAGGAATATGAAAATCAAGCCCAAACAATGTTTCTGAATGTTCCTGACAGGCTGTCATGCTATTTAGCAAATGAATGCAGCAAGCAAAGGAGGTTTTTGTCCTCAGCAAGTACCGCAAGTCTGCTCCGCAGCTTTCTGTAGCTTTGAGAGAGGAGGGAAAAAAGGTCAAACCAAGATATTGTCACTGCCTTGAGGACAGTGCCACTGTATGGAGTCCCACTCCCAGCTGACCCCAATTCAGTTGTGTGTGGCTGTGAGGTTCATCCTGTAGCTGTTGGTCCAGGTGGAGCTCTGAATCTCCAGATACTAAACTTCATCATGGCTGGTTCATTGCCAGTCTTCTTGTTTGGTTACTGCTGGTTCACTGAAGCAAAGCATACTGGCTCTGGCCTCCTCCTAATTTAACATGAGAATTTCTACAGTCACAAAAATAAGAAACAGAAAATAGAGTAGGCTTTTCTTGTGTAACATTCAGCAAATCTCTCTGGTTTTAATTTGTTCTCCCCGTCCCGGGTTCTTCAAAACACCTTCTCTCATTTACGTCAGCATAGATTTACCACACCCCAGTTATTTCAGACCTGGATAGCAGCATGGAAAAAGATTACCAGTTATCTGGAGCTGCTTCCTTATGCCGTGGACAAAAGGAGATCGTGTAGGACCATATTCATTCAAGAACTGCCTTTGTATTTGTAGAGAACCTAGCACGAGTGAGCTTATTCCTTCAAGTTCCCTGTGCTGCAAAATTGTTCTTAAAAACACCGCCTGCTTTTAATGTTTGAGTTTTGGTTGGTTTGTTTTTAGTTGCAATGCAAGCTTTCAGAGGGAAATCAAGCCAGATTTAAATGCTGAATGCATGCATAGCAACAGAAGTAGGGCCATCCAGCACAAGGATGCTAAGTGTCCCTTTACAGCCCCCATGGAGCCCAGCAGCCCCGGGCCATGCAGGCTTGGTGCCCCTTACTGCCTGCTGTGACCCCGGGGAGGGAGGGCTCTGGGCCCTGGAGGATTTGAGATGTCCCCGCACCTGTCACATGGATGTGGGGAGCTGCCTTGCCAAAGAGACCTTGTCTTGGAGGACGAGCTGGCTGTGCCCTCGCTGCTGCCATAAACTCGCTGCTGGTTCCTTCCCCTGCCATGGCACCCGCCTGCCCCGGCAGCGCCGGGCACGGGATCAGGAACCAGGCACAGGATGAGCATCAGCTCCTTGGCAACGTGTAAAGGGCTGAAAACCACCACCCAGCAAAAGGAAAATACAGATGATTTTTATTTTATTGTCACAGTGAAGGCTTGGCTCAAGGGATGGGCTGCAAAGGTGTCTGGTGGAAATAAGACTTGCCTTTTAAGACAGAGCATTAGATAAATCCAGTGTTGGATTGGCTGTGTTGTGGGACTGCTGGAAGCCTCCCCAGACAAGTGTGGGGAACTTGTAGTGGGTTTTGAGGCATAGTGCTATTGTCTATTTTGTCGAAAGTATTTCTTTGTCTTGATGAACTTTAAGGAGCACTGAGAACACAGTGTGCCACAGGGGGAAGATTTACAGAAAGACATGATTAGAAAATGGAATCATTTTAAGATTTCTTCTCCTACAATGCTAAAATATTCCTGTTCTGAAGCACATTTGCTTTTTTTCTGCCTGATGTATTTCAGCCCGGGCTCTCACGCGGCTCTGCTACATTACTCAGTTAGTGCTTTAGTTGATTACCTTTAACCATTGCTAAAAATACTGTAAAAACCTACTTTTAAATAAATGGCACAGTGGAATGACACAGTTGTTGAGGTTGGGGTTTGGTAAGAAACACAGGTGAGATTTTTCAGGTTTACAGACAGCTTCTGGTCCCACTCCTGAGGAGGAAGCTTTTGAATGGCTCTTGTGAAATATGCTGATGGTCTGAGCATCCACATCATCAACTCCCCATGACAATTGCCACTGATTGACCACTTGCTGGCTGTCTCTGCAGCCCAGGAATGGATGAGTCATGGAAACAAAATTCCCCTTCACCCTGGCTGCCTCCCAGGCCCTCTGGGGAACTGCATTGACAACAGAGAAGGAAAGTCAGCTCTGCTTTTTTTGACACTGTGAATCACTGATCAAACAAAACTCTTCTGCTTCCATGGACTCGATATCAAGGCAACGTTTTTCATGAGTGTTACCTGAAAAATTACGTACTAAGAGAACAGTCTCGAATAGTGCTGGGCACATTATTTTGTGTAGAAAATTGATTCTGTGCTACTTCAGGCCAGAAACAAATATATACCATGTTTGCTAGAAGCCTTATCAGAAGATGCTAAAAAAGACTGCCATGCTTAAGTGCAGCAGTATTTAAATACTGGTTTTCATTTTCGAATGATTTTCTGACATAGGGTTTGGTTGCATTTTAATAATCTCTTAATGGAACAACCCTCTTGGAAAAAAAACCAAAGACAATAAAAGAGAAGGAAATTAACAGATTAAGCCCTGGGTGCTTCCCTGAATAGCAAATTACTATTTAGGTGGGGAAGCAGGTTCTGTTCAATGAGGAAACTCAATTATTTTTATTTGAGTTCTGCCTGGAACATTACTCAATATTCACACAACTCTGCTACTGCAGCTCAGATGTAAATACCAATGAACCCATACAGCGAGGTATTCAGAATTTCCCTCGAGGTATTCTCAAGTGGAAAAAAAAACACATAAAAAAGTGTAAAGGAATTTTTGTCTTGACACCAGATGTATGCTGGGAGAAAGAAGTGCAAGTCCTGCCTTAATGCAAGCCCTTTGCCTTGAAAGGAGCTTTTCAGGTGTTGTCAGCCCTGCCCACAGAGCACACGGTGCCTGAGCGCAGCCTCCAGAGGCAGGGCTGGTGTGGGATCCCCGCAGGTGGGTCAGGCCAGCACCTGCCTCCTTCATTCCTTCCCTACCCCCCTCCCTGTCTTTCCCTGTCCTTCCCTGCCCATGCCATCCATGCATGGATGGAAATTCCTGTCCTCCCCTCCAAGGTGCACGCCAGGATGTTTCCTGCAAAATCTCCATGTCTCAGGGAGTAGCAGGGCACTGGGTGAATGAGTGTAATCCCTTTGGGCGGCAGTTTGTCCTGGCTCTTGTGGTGTGTGAGGATCCAGTGGTGCTGGGATCCAAAGCCCCACTGAGCTGCTGTCTGTGACTCAACACCAAGTGCACGTTTTCAGCAGTGATGCATTGACGCACTTGGATTAAACAGCAGGGCATGGAAATGAGAGCTGTAATAGGAATTGTACCTTGTGTCTGGCATCAAAGCCATGAACAGAGCTTACTAGAGAGCCCCCAGTGCAGACAACCCCACCTCATCACTCCTGCTTTTCAAATGGGGGGATGGGAGTGTCATGGCCCCTGGTAGTTTTCCCTTGTGGGAAATGCATCCTTACTTGCACACTGGAGATAACTTTAGCTGCAGACACTGGGACAAGTGTCAGTGCAGTGGTGCCCTGCTTATGCCCATCAGCTGTAATGGGAGGGTCTGGTGACACCTAAGCCAGTGCCCCACTTCTTCCTGAACTGGGGTTTTGGGAGCTGTGCCACTCCATGCACAGGGGCACAAAGAGGTTGGGAATGGGATGTCTTGGGTGTTGGTAACCATTCTGCCTCTCATCACTTGTGATTCTGTGCTGCTGCAGAGGCTGTGGTTGCTGGGACAGGGAGGTGGCATGGCATGGCTGTGAGGGCACTCTGGCTTTCATCAGGGTGAGCAGTCTGATCTGCCTCAGCAGCCATACACATTCTGCCTTGCTTTTCCTTTCCTAAACAATCATATCTAGGAGGAAAGTGGGGCTTCTGCCACAGACATGGATGAGGATGTACTGGATTAGACCAACAGGCCATCTAACCTGTGAATCCTCATTCAGCCAAGCTGGGTGCTACTCAGAGAACTCAAATCACCCTGGAGCTCTGCTGTGTTATCCCATGGAGAGTGCTGGGAAAACAGTGACTTAACCTGGAGGAGCTCAAGGAAGAGCATTGCAGAAGTAATGATGCACTGGGAACCCTTCTGGTGGAAAGGGCCACAGTTTTGCAACGCTGCCCTTTGATGGGGCGTTGCCCACATTTCCCAGCCTGGCAGATTTAGATTCCTGCACTGGTCCTTCCTGAGGTCACTCTTAAACCCTCTCAGAGACAGCAGCCACTGCAGATGCAGTGCGTTTGTTCAAGGGCTCATCTCCTCGGGGGTACACAATGTCCCTGTCCCTCCAGGAAATAGTCCTATGGCTCATTGGTTTCTGGGTGCAGTTTTGGGTCTTGGTTGGCTCCCATAAAAAACTGAATGGCCCACAATTGGCTGTAATGAGCTCTGACCCTCCCTGCTGCACTGTCACAGCAAGGTGTGCTGGAGCACCCTTGCTGGAAAAGGGAATGTCTCTGTAGGGGCACTGGGACACAATGGGATGCTGGAAACCCCTGCCAGGACTGATCTGAATTTGCTGGTTTTCCAGTGTGTTACTTCTAAAGACAAGTTTTGGAGACATTCAAGTTTTGTCGGGGGGAAAAAGTCTGATCCCCAGGATGAGGGAAACATTCTGGCAGTGCCATCTTACTGGTCTTCACCTGACTGGTGAGCCCGATATTTTCTTACGGCAGAAATGGAATTGATTTGTTAATGGCTTTTTGGGTTATCCAGAGCCTTGGACAGGTTTTCCTTTACCAAAAGAAAAAAGAAAAAAAAAAAAGTAAATCCATCAAATTCCTCTACAGCACTGACTAGCTAAGCTGAGCTGAGAGACACTCCTGTGAAGGATGATGTGAACTGGTGATTGCCATAAGGGAGACAGGGCCAGAGTCAGGCTTTACTCTACAAAATGGCGGGGACAAGTCTGAAAAAAGGATCAAATAATACCGAACTCTACAAAGCACTTTGGAATCATGTTGTGGTTTTGATTTTCGTTTGTAACTCCTCATGTAAGCCAAATTTACAGATAAACTTTAGAAAGATCTGCAAGTGTTAAAAGAAAACATTTTAATACAAAAGGGTACTCAAGTTCAAATTGGATCAAACTCTAGTTTCGTTCTAGGAATCATTGTAATTAAGGAAGAAAAAAAAAAACAACAAAGAACCCACTGTGACAGTACTTTGCAAAATCCCAGAAGTAACAGAAAATACCTGGTAATATGTTGTGAAAAAAGCTGCGTTTTATTTTCAGATAGCTAGAAGAAGATCTGAACACAGCTAGTAGCTCATGGGTAGATCTGTAACCTTTTGAGAACGGTAACCACATTAACTGCACTTGGAGTAGCTGCAGAGCCCCAGAGCAGAGCTGAGATACCCCTAACACCCTGTCTATACTTTATTTCAAGTGCAAGCAGTGCTTGGCTGGGGTTTGGCCTTGGCAGCTCCACAACAGAGGTGCAAATCTGCTTGGGTGCACACTGCTTTGCATTTAGCATTTTGGAAGGCACCAAAACTGATTATTGCCTGGTCTGCATGTGTGGAAGCTGCACACAAGCTGTGTTTTTGATGAGAGTACACTTCTTGTCAAGATAGGCTTAAACTGAAAGTGTGTGTAGAAAATGAGCTCAGAGCGCTCCCAGTCATGTTTCTGCAACTTAGCTGTTTGAATCAGCAGCTTGTGATGCTTAACATAAACAATTTGTAAAATGAAATATCCTTGATTTAAGGATTGAACTGGATACCTGAGATAGGAAGAAATGCCCAAGAGCCTCTGATGTTGCACCATTTTCCAGAAGTAGCAGAGTCATGCCTGCTTGTCATGGACTGATTGGCACAAAACAAGATCAAGTTGTTGCTGTGGGTGGCCCGTTTGGGGCATGTGGCACCTGCCATGAACACGTGGCTGCACAGCCCTCACCCAGACCCACAGTATCTCCTGGAAACTGGATCTTTGCTCCACTTGTCTCCACACCAGGAGAGATCTCCTTTCCGACAAGGCTGCAGTGCCCTTCTCTGCTTGCAGCTGGGACCTTAAAGAGGCAGTGCTGGTGGTGGGAATCGAACCAGACGCTCCTGGTCCCTGTGTGATCCTGTCCAGCCTCATGCTCCTTCAGAAACTGTTAATCATCCTGAACTACTTACTGGTTTGTGATCTTAAACAGGGCTTGAACTCAGCTTTCTAGAGGTGAAAGCACAATGTCTTACTGTAACTCATTTTGCCAGACAATCCTATCCTGAACCCAACAATATTTTAATCTCAAAATCCAACCTCAAAACCCACAGCATTTTCAGTTACTGTATTTCATCACCACACAGCTGAAAACAACTCTTTTTTTTTTCAACCACCCTTGTTTTTCTAAAGTGAATCACAAACCCTGGAGCTCAACAGACAGAAAAGACCCAGAGACAAACTCTCTCTCACTGTCCTGGTGTTTATAATGAATAATGTAATTAGAGTAAGAAAGCATCTGCAGTCACATGGGTATAACAGACAATTCAGCCACCCCATGGCTAAGACAGATAGTTCATTTTAAAGAAGCCAAAAAGCATTGTTGCCTACAAAATATTTGTGGAGTATACCTATTAGTCAGTAATTTTTTAATTTGCCCATGGAAGTCCTTACCTTTTCCCTGGAAGGCAACTTGACACTCTTCTAGATTTGGTCCTGCTAAGTGGTCTGCTGCTCATTTTACTGCAGCTCTTGGCTGTGCCTTCTTGAATCACACCAAGGAATAATTAACAATAACACAACTCTGGTTCTCAGTGGATTTCCCCATCAGAAAAATGTTAACCATCAGAGTGCTCAGTGCAGCACCCATAAATAGTGTGTAGCCCTTTCAGGGAAATCTCTGTTTTAGTCACTCCAGTTAATTGGTGAGAAAACTGGGACATCTGAATTTCCGTTCTCATAGAAAGGCTCCAGGATAGCCAAGGGAGAAAGCTGGATCTTCAGGCTGTCATTCCGAAGCAACAGCCACCTTTCTTCCCATGATGTTTACACTTAGGGAGAATAAATGGGCATTTCACAACCTGAGGAGGTGTTTGCAGTTCCCAGCCTCTGCTTACAGATGTGCTGGGATAATGGCCCCTGGTATGTGCTGGGATAATGACCCCTGGTTGGTATTTATGCTGGTGAAGGAGCTGGAAGGAAACCCTCAGTCCTGGAGGCCTGGTTTCATTGACCAGGTTTCACTGACACCAGAGGAAACTTGACCTATTCCAAATTTAAAAACATTTATCCAGCAGCAGAATCCTGGCCCTCGAGACCAACTGACGCTTAGGTAAAACATGAGCATAAGTGCAGATGTCAGAACTGTATAAAAATTTGGTCAGAGAAGAGTTGGAAAAAATTCCAGGCGGTCAGCAGCGTCCAAGGTGAGGGCAGTACAGGTTGGTCCTTGCATCAGGCATTGCCCACAGCTGGTATCAGTAGCATCTTGTGCTGGGGCTGCCGTGGTGAGGCCAGCCCTGAACTTTCGCACTGTTCCTCTCCGGGGGTCTCTCGAGGGCGGGACACACACAGCACAGGGCAAGTGTTGCAATCAAGCAAGCTCTCAATGGGAGCCGATTACCCTCAGTAATGTCTGGGAGGGAGGGAGGGACCCACTTTGTGCCTTGATCAACGTCATGCATCTTTCTATATGGGGGTTTGCAAAATTAGATTCTTAAGCCTTCCCCAGCCCCTTCCCTGAAAGCTACACCCACATTTTTCTCATGGATGACTCATTGTTAAAACAAGATGTTTCTTCAGCTAGAGTTTTTCTACGCTATGTATTAGAAACAGCTGAACATCTGTCCTGACATCAGGCCTCTCAGGTATGCCAGTGAACATGACCTTGCACACATGTGTATGTATACTTTATATATTTTTGAGTTTCTCTTTTGCCCTTTCCACTCCTTTTCCTTTCCGTTTCTTTTATTTGTTGCATTTGGTTTTGATATTTCTTTTTTTTTTTTTTTTTTTTTTTTTTTTTTAATTTATGCCTCTCCACCTCTGTTCTATGTGTGTAGATTGCAGAGCCAAAAACACTTGCCTTCTTCATTCCATAGGATGGTATGGAGGGAAATATAAAATGACTTCATCTGTTCCTTCATGGATAAACCGAAAAAGATGATGGAGTTCTTTCATATGATACAAGAAAAGAGAGTTAAAACAAATCAGTTTAAATTAAACAAAGGAAAACATTAGATGAAATAACAGGAAAAGCATCCTCAGTCTGTCAGATTGAGGAATAATTTGTTTCTCAAGGGCAGTGGCTGAACTGGACATGATTTTTTTTTTTTGGGGAGTGATAATGCTTCTCTGTCCCTAGAGTGAGGTGTGTCTTCATCACTTTGATGTGTGCAACTCTAAAATCAGCAACATTGCAAACCACGGGGACAGAGATGTCAGAAATGGTAAGAGGTTTCCTGAGGTGATAGAAAGGCCATGTGGGAGGTGGTTGTGAAGAAAAATTCCAACGGTCATGTGCAATATTTTGAAGAAACAAACAAAGAGGCTTAAGGTTAAGATGCATTCACATGTGAAGATTGCTTGTCTTTAGGTTATCCCCACTGGAGGACTCTGTAGATGTGAGATTTTGGACCCTTTTCAAAAATTGCACTTTGGAATTAAAATGAAGGCTGTGGAAGTGGACAAAAACACCTAACGCACATATTAAGGCACAGGTCCTGCAGGGAAATCCACAGAGGCTGGGAGAGTGGTAAAGGTCAGGAGATCTGCTCTGAGGAGCAAACTCTCAGCCAGCAGCAGTTTGGCCTGGAGGAGCACAGGTACCTGCCTTGACCTGTGACACTGACAGGAGCGTGGATCCCTTCACCCCTGCCGCTGCTGTCCCACGGCCGTCCTGGGGGGACAGGGAAGGTGGGATCCACCACATCCCCACCCCAATGCCCAGCCACCCTGCTCTTGTGCATGCACCCTGGTGGAGAAACAGCCTTGATAAGCTGGCTGTGGTTGGGAGTGCTTTGCCTGTGGGCTGTGCAGGGCAGGAGCAGCCCTTCTTCACCTCCTGATCAGCTGCAAACAACTGCTGAGGGCATTTACAACTCAACAGGCTGAACTGGTAGGGCAGCATGGTGGCAGAGCAAGTTCCCCTTACACTCCACTACCCACAGTACCTCAGCTGAAGTCTCTACTTGAATCAGAGTGTGTTAGGTGTGGTATAAGAGTTATGCTTGAAAAGTTTAATGAATTCAAGGGTAGAGCCTCAACTAGCAGCTAACAGCAATAAATGAGCCTTGGGGCAAGCCAAGCCAACTTTCACTCAAGTGGATAGAGGTACAGTCTTTTGGCTTCAGTGGGAACAGATGAGGTCCCTCATAGGCAGCCAAGGAGAGATTAATCTAATGATGTAATGGTGCTTGTAACTGCCTGCTTAGCCTTAATTCTGCTCTGACATTGTGAGCATGTATCACAGCACAGTCTGTAATTATGTGAGCACATACTACTTGTTCTGAGAGATGCCTGCCCCATTTGAGGTGCAGGATGGGAGGTAAGGGCAGAAAGGTTCCCTCCAGCCCCTGTGACATCGTCCCATATCCCAGAGCACTGCTCTACAACAGGCTTCCTGCAGGGTCTTGGGCAACAAAAGGCTGTAGCATGTGCAGGGACTGAGTTATGGTTTCACCAGCAGCATAAGCCTGACTTTTTCTAAACAGAGGAACTTGGATTTTCATTCTTATTGAGCTCTGAGTGTAGCTTTATGGTATGGGTAGTCAACAGCAATAGTGGCTTTAGGTCTAAACTGCTTATACAGCTTATCCAGATCTTTGCTGCAGGAGGTTTGAAAATCCCTTGGCTGAGGCGTGGAGGCACACCTATCTTCTGGCAAGAACAGACAGCACTGCTCTTGGCAGCAGTACCACTTAAAGCCAAAGGTTTTATCTCCCCGATCTGACACCACAAGCTCGCTCTTCTTCTGAACATCTTTCCAATCTCACCATCTTCTTCTTTTAATATGTTCCAGAGGCTCTGCTGGCCTGACTTCCAGCATCCCTATAACTGATAGCTAAAGGGCTGGCTGAAGATCCTTGTGCCCACTAACAAATGGGAGGGAATGGAATGAATGGAGAAAGGATATGGAAGGAAATCCTGAAGCAGTGAAAAATGGAAGACAAGAACTTAGTGAATGAGCTTAGAAGGAAAAAGACAGATTTGACCTTGGTAATGTCAGGAAGCAGAAGGAGAGATGCAGGGGAAAAAGGACCTGCAAAGAACCTAAAGGGTCATAAGGAAAAAGAACATCCAGAGTAGAAAGAAAGATCAGGGCATGAGAATAAACAAGGAGGAAAAACAGATGAAAGAAAACAAAACAGAGAAAACAAAGAAAAGAGCTCAATCTGGAGGTGAAAACAGGAAAGACCATACAATGCAGCACTAACAAGCAAGCCTGTGGATGAGCTTCCCCTACCCTGCTTCATGTCTAGACCCCAGAGGCTCACCCTTGTGGGACCTTGGCATTATCCTGCAGGGACTGATCAAGAAGGGACAAGGTGTGATGGCCACATGGTGCTGCAGACAAGCCACTGTCCCTGCTCCTGGTGGGGCTGCCTGGTCTTTCAGCAGCCCTTAATTTGGTGCACTTTCACTGGTGTTCATGTCATGTAAGTACATCAGGCATTGCAACTCAGTCACCTGCTGACTGGGATCTCTCTGCAGGAGACTGTAGACACACACACACAGAGGGGCAACCTGCTGGCTTGGTGCTGAGACCCCCTGAAAGAGAAATACTTTGAGATATAAAAGGAACAAACGCAAAACCCCCGAATTTTGTCTCCTGCACGGATGTCTGGGCTACAAAATATGTTACAAGAGCATCTTCCTCTTCAGTGAATCTTCTTTAAACCCGAGTTTTATCTCAGGCAGGGATGGAGCAATCCCACTGATGTCACTGGGCTGGTGTAAAACTGGCATGTGTGCCTGGTGAAATAGGTCAGAGCTGGCTACTAGGAGGCACAGCTGCTGAGTCCACTGATGAAAAGGAGCTTGTGCAGCTGAGCCACACTCCTCTCCAGGCTTGGCTTGGGACTGGCTTCCTCTAGCACCCCTCTCCATCCAGGCAAGCATTTTCCACAAGTCTTTAGCAGAAAAATACCGGTTTTGTTGAGGTTCCACATTTTCTGTGGGTAAAAGCAAGATGAAGAACTATGTTCCTGGTGTTGTAAGGACTGCATACATTTTTTTTTTATTTTGTTGAATGGAAGAAAGCAGCTGAGGTAGAAGTTGTGACCACTGATCAGCTGCTTGATTTCACACCCTATTTTTTGTACTGAAGTGCAAGAGATTATTATTATTCTAATCCCATGTGGGTACTTGAATTCTTACAAAAGCTTTCCATCAGAGATGTGAAATGAAGTGTTGTCCTTGGAGCCATATTAATGCCCAAGCTGGGCCTACTCTGCCATTACACAGAGCATAATTCTGTGCAGTCACTGTGCTGCTGGTGTCGAGCATATTGCTTTGGGATTTCTGGGGTCATGTAAGCTGCTAATAAACAACACATGTCTTTCCTATGGATGGATACCTTCACTTCACACAACAGTGCCGGTGCAATCCACCCCACACCCATCACACCTCATCTTACACGGGAAGCAAATATTGAAAGAGTAAAAACCCCAACACACGAACCATGAAATAAGGAAGAAAGGAAAGTGACGTCCAAGGAACTTGGCAGAGCCCCGTGTGCCCCACGTGAGGAACTGGGCAGCTGACTTCCAGCATCCCAGGTGATGTAATGTTGGTTTAAGGGCGTACACGCCTCTGTGTGCTAATGAGCAGAGCAGGCTGAGGCAAGTAGCTGCACAGACAGCTCTGGAAGCCGCTAGCAAGAAATGCACCTTGGTGTGTGTTTGTGAAGTGGCCACCACACGCTCCCCCCGTGCCCCTTTGATGCCGGGGAGGAATGCTCTGCTTTCCGAACCAAAGGCACTCGGCTCTGCCTGCGGGCTGTGCGGAAATTTGAGAAGGTGGAAGCAAGAAGCAACTTGTTCTGTCGGGAAGGGAAAGCAGTCTGCAGCTATTTACACTACACATTTCAGCTTTTAAAGGAGGTGGCCGGCGTGCCTGCAATGGTTAAAGCTCAGCTTTCTTTCTGCAGGGCTGCTCCTTGCCCCGCTGTACTGCCCTCCTGCAGTCGGTTTTTGCCCCCATGCGTTGCACCAGGCTGTTCCGAGGTGGTTTGCGCTCGGTGACTCTTGCCTGAGATCCCGCTGTGGTCTTTTCAGTCTTGCAAGGCACTGTGCTTTCGTTCCAGCGGTGTCTCCGAGGCATGACGAGGGAAGCTGTTTCCTGTTTGTGTGTCTGTGATGGACGTAGCAGCCACTTTTACTACACGTGAGGCATCGGGGCTTTTTGTTCCTTCCTTCTTTCTCCAACACTTTCTGGGTAATGTTTTCCGCATTTGGTCTCAACCCACAGTCCTCTTCTCAGAAAACTTAAGAGAGTCACCCCAGCTATATTTCCATGTGTGGGCGTTTGTGTTTAAACACACACACATATGTGCGTTAAAAATATCCTGCTTAATTTAGGTACTGTTAGAATATTCCATTATCTGGCATTAATCTAGTTGGCCCAAGCAGCAGTTTAAGCCGTGTAAAACGGTCTAAACCTTCATTGGCTATCGATTACTGCTCCTGCAGACAAATTTACATATAAAAGCCGAACGTGAGAGATAACTAACAGATAAGCCTGCCATTTTCCAGGTGCTGGAAAACCTGACTGCCTTCTTTATACAAACGCGGCTTTAAGTACTATTCACCTCGGGGTGTGGATGAGTTTATCTTGCTTGGGAATCCAAGGAAATGGCTTTTAACCCCTGGCATTGTAATAGGTTGCCCAATGCATCCATATAAACATGATCCACACTTATAATGTAATGATCCCTGGGGTTTATTAAATACCTAACAAGGACTTTCGGAAGGCAGCCAGAGATAGCCTGTTCCTCCCAGCTATATCATTAAGAAAGGCCAAACTCTTGCAACAAAATGCTTTAAAGGTGTGTTGTTTTTATTTTGTTGAGTTTTTTTGTTTTGTTTTGTTTTGTTTTTAACTAGCCTTGCATTATTTAGCATGTTCTCTAAGGGATTATTGTTTCATGTCCGTTTTCAGCATTTGAGATCCGAAGAGTCCCATGAAATAGTCTCTGCTGGCAGCAGCCAGTTAACCGTTCTGTGTTTCCTTTGGCAGCTCTGGAGTGCTTCTTCCCTTCTCAAGCACCAGAACATTGCAGGCAGTAGTAGATTTGAAGTACAGAACTGAGCTGAAAAATGATTATATACAAATACATATGGCAAGGTCCTGCAGAATTTAAGAATATTAAATCAGCAGCAGGCCAGGCAAATTTAATTGAAGTCTGCAGAGATTAACTCAAGAAAGCAGTGCACCTGAATAAAAAAGAATTATAAGTTTTATGAAACTACAGAATAGTATATATGACTTATGGTGTGTTAGCAAAGCTAGGGTTGAACCAGTATACAGTAAAAAAAAAAAATAAAATCACTTCTGGTCCTCAATAAAGAAAAGATTCTGCAGTTTATTACATGGCTTGTCTGTGTTGGTGCTGCAGGGCTGGAAGAAATAAAAAGTAATAAAATCTGACTTTGTTTCTAATACCAGCAGATCCAAAGCTAAATATGCAAAGGCACAATCCTGTTTTGAAAGATTGTACCATTTTTCCATATGGGGACAGCAGCATGGCCTTTTCTCAGAGAAGATAACACACTCAGAATGAGGAGCAGAACTGTTACTGAAAAAAGTTTCCTTTTCCGAATATTTGGGGAGATTGGTGTATTGCTAAGAGAAGTGGGAAAAATCCAAGTAGTGATCTACCCTTCCCCAGGCCATGAACGTTCTGTACCCAGGGCTGTGTCTGCAGTGCTCTGCACGGGATGTGGCGTGTCCCAGGGGAGCTGTGACGCCCAGGAACCCACATGCCTGCCCTTCCTCCCACAGGCTGTCAGCTGCCATGGCCCTGCTGCCTGGTGCAGCCCCTGCATGCCAGGGAAAACCATGTGGGTGCCTCCAGCCCCAGGGCCTTGGCAGGCACTGCTGTGGGACGGGGATGCTCAATGGTGGACTGGTGTTCCTTGAGTTTCATCAGGAAATAAAGCTCCCGGGCCTCAGATTCACCCCATCTGGGAGGTTTTGTTGGCTTCTGGAGGTGCTCTCTACCGGAGAAGGCAGCTCAGCAGCCATGGCACAGCAGGGCATTCCCGAGGGCCCGGCTCCCCCTTTCCTGCCCGCCTGGCAGGGCCACGGGGCCCACCCCCGCCGCCCTACTGCAGCGCGTGCGAGGAGATTCCTGCTCCGTTTGGACAAACCACCAAGCTGCAAAGATTTCAAAAACTTACCCAGTTTGGCTAAGCCTGTGTGGGTTAGCAAAACGGCCTGGAGAATTACCAGAAGTTGCCTCCCGTCATCGTGTCTGGTGCTTCCTGCTGGGGTCAGGAACACCAGCTGCCCTGCCCTGCTCACAGGAATATCAGCAGTTTCACTTCCACACCCAGCCCCCACTGCAAAACACCAGTAAACAGCAACAAAAAGTAACAGTTTAAAAAAAAAAAAAAACCAGACCTGAGTGTTTCATAATTCAGAAAATATTTACCAGCAGAGGCTATAGGTGACAGAAAATGGACAGGCCCTGATGGGGATTTGGTGTGAAAGGAACCTGTAGCCTGATGTTCCTGGGTATGGTTGGTAATGGTGGGGACGAGGAACATGCCAAGGTTTGGAGGGCACAGGAGGGCTGCTCATGATTCCTCACAAACCCCTGGAGGGTCTAGCCCCACTCCCCATGTGGCAGCCCTTCCTCTGGCAGATTTGCAGACCTCCCTTGCTGAGTCACAGCCCTGTTTTGCTCACTCCTGGGGTCACAGCTTTGAGCCTGCTGCTGCCACCCTCCCACTAGCCCCGTGGGACCTGGGGACAGCAGCATGGCACAGTGGACAGCAGGGTGGCACAGTGGATGGCAGGGTGGCACAGTGGACGGCAGGGTGGCACAGTGGGCACACCAGCTGGTGCCTGAGGGGTGGGCATAGGCCGGGGCATGCACATCCCCCAGGGCCACACTTGGATCTGCCTCTCAAAAGTGACCAACATCTGATGCATGAACCCCAGCAATGAGAGGAAGCTGGGTACTTGAGGCAGGGGCAGTCACAGTTTGACTTCACTCTCATCTGTGTATTTCTGCATCAGCTTTGACTGCTGTCAGCCTTTTCCCATCCATACAAACCCCTGTACGTACACAAAGTCTCATTAAGAAAGGATTGGTCTGAATGTTGACACATATTTTGGGGGAGGGAAACCTTCATTTAACTGAACTCCTTCATCCACCTCTAGTGCCTCCTCTGCCCAAAAGAAAAGGCTGTTCTCATTCACTTCTTTCACTGCAGTTAATTAGTAAGTCTGAGCTGGCCCGTTCTCTGGAGCTGGTGGTTCCTTTAATCTCTCTGTTGCTAGGGCATGCTGACATGCACCACTGGTACCAGTTCCAGCGTGATGTGGGGGATTGTGGAAAGAAAGGGGAAAGGGCTGATCAAACAAAATCTGATTTAAAAAAAAAAGAATAGAAAAAAAGAAAAGAGCTCTTTTTGATGAGGCTGAGAAGTTTACAACGAGGGAAAGCACACGGTGAATGATAAGGCCTAAAGGAGCTCATTAAATTGAAGCAAGCTGAGCAGAGTTATCTTATTTCACTCTCTTTCTCCTGACCCCCCCATGATGGGGAATTCTTTTATTGAAGTGGGGGCAGGAAGGATCATTTTCTTGTAAAATGTTTGATAGAAATCAATGTATAACTGTTTTCCTAGAAGTTGTTTTTTTTTTAATCAACGCTTTAAACATCTGTAAAGCAAACTGGAGTCTCCACAAAGGGTGCTGCTTGAGAAAAGTGTAGGCTCCAAGTGAAAGAGGTCCCACAGCCCATTATTGTTTCCTTCTCTCAGCTCATCCAGCCTTCTGAGAAATAGCAAGATAGAAGTTAAGACACATGGACCTCAGGGATCTCAGACGTCAGGTGTGAATGTAAATGTGAAATGTTTGCCTTGGAAGTAGTTTTGCTTACTTCATTTGATCTGCCTTTACAAAACCAGAGTGAGCATGTGATTTGAGAAGATTCATGTATAGACACAAAGGGCTGCCTAGCTAAACCTCACACAGTGATTTCCTTGGGATCTCTGGGAAGTGCCTTTCCTCTGACTGTGGCCTGTGCTGGCTGCCTCAGGAGCAAAGAATCCCACCACAGCATGTCTCAGTGAGTGCAGATAAATTGAAGAGCTACAGAATGTAGGAGGTTGCAGGCTCATAGGGAACCTTCCTAGGTCTTTGCTTAGCAGAAGAAGCTGGGCTAGGGCTTAATCCCTTGCTGGCAACACAGTGGGAGAGTGAAGTGATGGACAGTGCATTCTTTCTTTCTATCTGAAAATTGGTCAGATTGCTAACCAGAGCTCCATTTTGACAGTCTGCTTAAATGGTGGACCACAAAACAGAGGCAAGCACCTGCCCCATGCAGGTTCTTACTCACAAAGTAATGAGATGAACACTCACTTTCTTGTGGGGACAGAAGGGGTGGTGTGACGGCAGCTGTGCCAGCCAGAACAGCTCTGGGCACTGGGGTGGGGCAGCAGTGGCAAGCAGTATGTTGTCTCTGCAAAACTCCACCAGACCTAGCAAAAATTTTTGATGGTTTTACTTAATCCTTTCTTTCATGGACCCTAAAGGAGGCTTTGGAAAGCCACCTCATAGTCCTTATTAAAAAGCAATCCATTATTGTAAATAAATATTTTAACCTCCCTCGCCTGGAGGTCTTTCTCCCTACCTTAGTACTTCCCTCTGGCCAAGAATTCCACTCCTGCTATGCAGGTGATGACATGGACTGCTCATTCGTAGTGCAAGGGATAAAGTAAGCTGTTTCCAAAGATAAGAGCAGCCTTTAAATGCACAAATATGTTTTTATTAATCTCCATAGGAGCACACAGAGAGCCTTGAGAGCCTTGCTGCATTGGGAAGTGCTGGATTTTACACATGGCAGCTGTACTGGCTTAATCTCCTTCAGGTATCAGCCCATCCTTCTGGAGGCTGTTTTAAGACAAGCTTTTTTTTTTTTTTTTTTTTTTTTTTTTTTTTTTTGTTGTTTTTTTGGGTTTTTTTTTTTGAGTGATTTCTTCTAAAGAGGGATCAGGTGTTTGGCATCTAGCACATACTCCACTCTCATTTCCCCATGCTCCAGTCTTTTTATCTCAAATTTTTCCAGCAGAACTGTACCCAAAGGTATGATGAGACATGGTGGGGTGTTATGCCTTACTTTGCCAGGCTGACCCATGTTAGCAAACAGGCTGACTTTGCTAATACGGTGTGAATTAGTAAGTGCATTCCTCACAAAAACCCAGGTTTAGCTAATGGGACATACTGGTAAGGAGCAACTTTTAAGGACCTTTCATTAACCCTGTGTCATCTGTGTGCATGGGCACACAAATTTTCATGCTGCTCCTTCATTTACCACACATCTCTGCTCATTTGGGGTCTCATGCAGAGCAGGAAAATGCAAGTGCAGAGAGGCTTTTTTTACTCAATGGATTTGTAAAATAGAGATGGAAAGATAGGCCATTGTAGTCTTCTGTCAGTCTCATCCATTACCCTATAGCAGTGTCTGGTTTAATTCACTGTATACTAATTTTGTACCTGGTGTTAACAGTGGTAACAGGTACAACAGGACAGTGGAAAACTTGCCTGTTGTTTGAGTTACTTAATGCCTACGTTTATCAGCTTGACAACACCCTTCTCTCCCTTCTTTCCAAGCATGGTGTTTTTTTGCTTGTTTCTTGACAAGTAGTCTCCAGCAATTCTTTGTAAGAACTGGAATGGTTGCTGTCATGCTCTCTTGCATTTTAGATGTGATACATTAAGTGCCTCTGTGTATCAGGGTCTTTACACAAGAGTCACACATGATCTTTGCATATTGACATTGAAGAAGAAATAAGACAAGTCAAAGCAAGATCCAGTGGCTGAAAGCACAACAAATTTACACCACTAAACACGTTAAGGGTGGCTGAACAGGGGATATTGTGCTAATGGTGCAATTTGTCCAGGCTGGGAAGAAGAGGCAATTTTTCTATCATGGAAAGTTGCCATTATAAGATTGGATAAGAACTCCGTTAGAAGAGGGCAACACAGCCCTTATGGTTTACTCCTTCTAGTGTTAACCTGTGACAAACCATAAATATTGTGCAAGTTTCTGTATACTGCAGTTTATCAGCAGGGTGTTCTGTTACTTGATTTATGGTCTAGGTTGCTCTGGTTTAACAGCAGTTGGTAGTAGAGAACATGTCCTGCAGGGGTCTGGGTGGTGCCTGGGGTCTGAGGCATAACTAAAACCCATGCAAGGCTGTCTTCTCTTCTCTGGCAACTGGCTGACGCTGCAAAACACACAGGAACCCTAAAAACAAAAGCAGCATAATGGGAAGGAAGGCGACTCACAGTTAGGCAAGGGGCCAGCTTTCTCTGCTTTTTCCTCTGAGTGTCCACTTGTGGAAGTCCCTGTTTGCATGGCCTTACTATCAACTGATGTTTTAGCTGTTAATTTGTGGTGAATCATAACCAAAGGGAACTGAAGCACTATCTGAAATTTGCTTCCTCTTGGGCAACAGAACTCCTTCCCCTTTTGGCCGCTCAGGCTGCTCTTTTGTCAGAGCACCATTATAGCAGTGCAACCCTGCTTTATTTACAGAATTGGTGGCACTGCTTCGGCTTCCTTGAGTGGGGACCTTTTGAGTGTCTTTACTGGTGAGAGGAATATGTGACAGGGGAAGGTAAGTTAGAGCTTCTGTGCAGGCATGACTTCAGTGGCATTACATTACCAGTGAATTCTTAGTTTTTCATGTGTATGAAACTAAAAACATATTCCCCTCTCCATCAGCCTAGTCTGTTCTGCCTTCAAGCTTGGCAGGCCAGCTGAGGGAAGCCAGAAAAAAAAAAAGTACCTAAATGAGAAAATATGATTTTCTAATGAGCAGCTGAGATGAAACTGAAGAATGCTTCTGGCTGTAAGCACTTCCAGCATTTGGGAGTATGTAAAATTCTGATCTGGGTTAAAAATATTGTTATTTACATTTATCACTTATGATAAGAACAGGAAGTTAAACAATATTTGGTTAGCAGAGACTGAATGTTCCCAGGTTGAGGTTAACAGTTGGTAAGAGATGGAAACAAAGATCAGGCTTCTAGTCTTTCCTAGACCAAGAAAAGCAGTAGTGATTCCATTAAAACCATTTGCTCAGTAATTAAAGGCACGTAATTTTGGACCCTGGCTAAGGGAGAAGCTCCGGTTATGTAAAAAGCACCTTGGAGAGAACAGTAACAAGTATCAGCTATCCATAGGAGTTATAACAACAGATCCACTCTGAGAAATCATCAGCTCTGCTTTGATCTCAGCCTTCAGGAAATGAGCATGCAGAAGCTGGGCTAGACATATGACAATAAAAGCACAAAGGTCATACAGCAAAATGAGCCAATTAGCAAGAGACTTTAAATGACAATTAATTCTCCCATCACTACATCAGCAGCAAGAGGAAGATGTAGGTGACCAAAAACATGCTGCCCATTGGGGATGAAAAGCTCCAGACAGTTCCTGGCTAGAGTGTCAGGGTGCTTCATACTCTTATTGCATTTGTTATCACTTCAGACAAATACTGCAATCAATGTCAGTGACACAGGGGGGTGAGATCACAAAACTGGAACAAAGGCCAGATGAAAAGATCCTTCAGATAGTGTTGAAATTGGTTGGGCCAGATGAATTTCATCCTCGGGTAATTGCTACAGCCAGTTAGTTATTTAAGCACAAAAGCTCTAAGCAGTGTAACCTCGCCCAGCTCCTGGGATGTTTTACAGAGCCCAGAGATCAGACTTGGAAGCCTGGAAAAGTGCAGACGTAGTTCCGCTCTTTACAAGGGAAAAAAGGCGGAGCCAGGGATTACAGATTGTTCAGTTTGACTTCAATTCCCGGAAAAATACTGGAACAAACAATCAAACTTTGGTAAGCACCTAAAACAAAACAAAGAGATGAATAATGGCCAGCATAGATTTGTCAAAAACAAATTGTGTAAAACAGGTCAAATTTCCTTTCATGACAGAATAAAGAACCCTCATTGATAAGGGACAAGCAATAGTATTCCTATATTTTGAGGCTTTTGTCGCAGTGTAACATGATACTCCAAAGCAAATTTAATTAAGGGAGTCTGTGATAGACAGAGCTGGTCTGGGATGATGGAATGCTGATTGGAAAACTATATGAAGAGAAGAGTTATTACCTGTACTTTTAAAAGGGAAAGATGGATGAAGAAGAGTTAGTGGGAATCTGTACTGGTTCAGTCTGATTTAAAGGGATTATGAACAGCTTGGACAATGGAATAGAAAATATTAGATTCTTGGCTGCCACAATCTGGAAGGGTACTGTGGGTAATCTGAAATATAAGGCTACAGTTAAAAATATTTAGACAAACAGCCTTAAAAATAAGATTCATTTCAGTAAGAACAGCTCTTAGTTTCTATTCTTGGGCATCACCAGGAATAATTAATTCTATTTATATAGGGCAGTGAATTTTTGAGTAAGTAGCAACACTGCATAAAAAGATCTGAGAGATGTTCCAGATCACAACCCAAATATGAGTTAATTGCTAATGTAAAAAGGACAAGTGCTTTTCTAGGATTTGTGCTTAGAGGTGAACTCCACAAATAATCATTCTGCTCAGTTGTCTGTGAGCAGTTGGAGTGTAATGTTCAGCTTTGGGTGCTGTGCTCAAGACAAGGTCCAGAGGACAACTGGGGGATAATCAGGGGGGATAATCTTGCAAAACAGAGCTAGGAGGAAGAATGAACAAACTGACTTTCTTAGGTCTAGAGAAGACTGAGGCAAGATAGGGATACTGCTGTCAAATATGCGTAAGGTGGCTGGGGAGAAAAGGGGAATAAATTGTTCGCCATATAGATGATGGATAGGACAACTAATGAGCTTAAACTACAGAGAAGCAGATGGGGGTTGGATGTTAGAAATTGGCAAGCAGTAAGGGAATTACACACAGAAGTATCTGAGGAGGGTGTGGAATCGCCATCCTGCTTTTAGGAAGAGGTTAGACAAGCACTTGCCAAGTGTGACATAAGTATTATGATCCTGCTCTGGGACATGAGTCTGGGCTGAGTGATTTTCTGAGATTCCTCCCAGCCCTATAAATCTCTGATTCTCTCCTGGCTGCTGGAAGAAGCAAGGCTGATGTGGAGCATTGCAAGTGCTCCATGCTTGTGGCTTGCAGTGATCTCATTTGTGAGTGAGAACCAAGAGCAGGAGATATGTGTGCTGCTTTCTGGTTCAGAGGAAAAAGGCTGCAGTGACAGGTGAAGTCACCAAAGACTCAGATGTCCTTGGTGACATCTGATTGTGAGAATATAGTCCTGTACGTTTGATCTCTCATTTAAATGTCTCTGGTTCCCAGAGGTGATGATATGTGACACTAACCTTGATTGATCAGTACAAAACACTGTGTAAAGCTGAAACTTTGTCACTCTGACTGTCCCTAGGATTTCATGCTATTGCAGCCTCCTGTAGAGCCAACCAGAACAGCCTGTCCTTTATGTAATTCAGGACTCTTGCTTCCGTGCTGGTTGGAACCAGAGGCCAGTTCAGCCTGCAGCCCTGGCAGCAGTGACACAGGCTGGCACTTGGAGCCCTAGAGCTGCCCCAGTGTCAGATGCTGGGGAACAGAAATGTGAGAAACTCTGCTTTTATCTGGAGTCCCTGTGGGCCATTAGGGACAGAGCTTGCTAAAGATTATTTTATGCAAGCACTTACAGAAAATTTGTGTTTCTCTAGGAACTCCATGGAAGATAAATGGAAAAGGATACAAGCAGGAAGGACAGAAATATTCTTTGTTTTTTTTTTTTTTTTCAGTTTCCAAAGACAGCTTCTACAAACACTAGAATATAAATAGAAAAAAAAAAAGGGCTTATTTTATTTTAAAGAGGTGGTTAACCCAAAGTCCCTTGAAAAAATAGCAGAGAGCAAACACTGAAGTCCTTTAACTCTGTGTCATAATTTATAGCAGGTTTCCAATTGTGAAATCTCTCAGTGATGTGGGACAGATGTTATGGTGAGGAAAATAGACAACGGGATGGGAAATGCAGAGAAGATGAAATGACACCGTGTTGTAATCCTTATGGGAAATCTCTGTATGGCTTTCCAAAATACTGTGCTGGTGAGCAATTAGGAAATAGATGAGCTATATAAACAGAGCCACTAGAGGTCTGTAACTGTTCCCATGCAGTTTCCACAGAAACTGTCAGTCTCAAGGGCAACTTTGGGAGGGGACTATTCTGCCCACCATCTTCTAAATGATCCTTTTAATAATCTGTCCAGACTTAATTGTGTAAGAAATGGACAAAAACGGAGGTTTTCCAGTGCTCATTCTGGTTCCTGTGGCAGTAGATCAAAGGCAATAACACCACAGATGTAATTAATTCAGGAGAAGGAATTCCCACTTGCAGCGGTCTTAACCCAGCAGTGGAGGAAAGCTGTCAATCATAAGGGCAAAGGTGCTGAAACTGGCATGGATTTGTGGTTTGTTTTGTTTTGTTTTGTTTTCCTCCACACTAAGCAGTTCAGGAGGAGAGTGAAACAGTAAATGTCACCTGAGCTTCAGCAAAAGTAGGGGTTCACATATAATCAGTTTATGTTTAACATATATATAAACATACAACAATTTCAAACTGTGCCTGAACCATCCAGCTCAGGACATATGGACAATAACTGGGTCAGTCAAAAGAAACCTCTCTGGGGGAATTGTATTTCCTTGTCCGTGTCAAGTTTGGAGAACATCCCTATCAGCCTTCCTCTGAAGGCCCACCTTCACACCAAAGACCAGCAGCATTCCTGAAGGCATCAAAACCTGACAAACAAACAGTTGGGGAGGAACTCATCTCCACCTTCCAGCTTGGTGTAAATCATAGGAGCAGAGGGGATTAAATGATTAGAAAGAATCAAGAATTACTGACTTAACCAAAGAGGAGTGAAGGCAGAAATCTTAGTACAGAGCTAACATCAAAAAGAATGAAGAAAGGCCTTTTGGGAGACTGAGCAGGGAGCTGGCCACCAGGGCACTTGGGCTTTCTAGAATGCCTTAAAGACCAGAAGGAAAGATGAGAGAGGAAGTTTGTTGATTTTACTTGAGCTACAAATTACCGCCATAATAATCTGATGCAAATCTACAATGGGAGATTTTAAGGAGGCCAGCAGGGAATGGAAAAGTAGAAGAATGACTACTTTCCCATCAAAAATATATTGTCTGAGTGAGAACAATATACAAGAAGGGACCACACAGCAAGGAAAATATTAAAGAATTCTGCTGATGTTAAATGAATTCATTTCTTTGAATAATATCTTCAAAAAGACATATTTTCTTAAACAGAGGTTCTAAAATAAAATTTCACTCATACCTGTGACAAAGCTCCTCTTGCCTTCTTCTTAAAAGAGCTGCAGAATATCAAAGGTGAAGTCAGCTCAAGAATCTGTTACCCCTTGGCTCTGTTTGCCCTCACTTTCTTTTCCATAGGCAGCTCATCTAACCTGGCCTGAATTTCTTTCTCAGCACGAGGGAAGTGACCCACAGGGCCCTTTGTGTGATTTCTGAGGCACTGAGACAGCACCAGAGCCCTGCTGCAGCTGATTTTAGACAAAACAGGCTGAACCCTGTGGCCAGTGTGTAGTTTGGCGCAAGGTGCCAAATACTTCAAGGATTGAATCTGCCTACCTAAAATTGCAATGAGGACATTTTTGCCTTGGGCAAAACAGGGATAGGAGCTCATACCCAACTAGGGCAATCTAATGATTTGTCTACCACTCTGCCAAACAGGCATTCATTAGAAAAATCAGATAAATAAAGACTCACTTAGATCCAATGGCTTGCTCTGCTGAAGATACCCTAATACTCTTTGCAGAAGTCCCCTACACAAAATTATTTAGAAATTGTTTCCGATCTGCAGCCTGCTTCATCTTTGAACTCCAGCTGACATCATCCCAATGGCACAAAACTTTAGGGTTCTGATGTATAAGAAAGGATCTTTACATTACAACATCTTACAGCCAGTCTTGTGGGTTTATGTGGAATCCTGCATGTGATTCCCAGCAGTGCACATGGTAAACATTCTTACTACACAGAGACCTCTGTATGTGCATTCATTCAGATTCACCCTCTGTGCCCACACTGGGGCTCTCACCAACGTGTGTGTGTGTGTGTGTGTGTGTGTGTGTGTGTATTGTGTGTGGTTTCTCATCATGTGTGTGTTTTCACTGAAAGAGTGAGGAAGTGAGGAAGAATGGGCCTTTCCATGTCTAGGAAGGCACCAAACCATCATGTTGTATATGAATCTGGAAAAAAGAAGTGCTCCCATTTGGAGGAGAATTTAGGTGCTGAGAAAAGAATGACCTTTTCATGCTGACACAATTTATCTATTTACAGGATATTACCCTTTAAACCACTTGCAGCATGGCCAAGGTTAGGCTGTATAAGGCCTAATTGCACTCCATTATGAAACTTGGTAGAAAAACCCTTCACACCTTTAGACTTTTTTGTTTTCAGGTTTATCAGGTAACATATGTCCTTATGTTACCTTGGGAGGTATATTTTTCAAGGTATTTTGCACAGTTCAGTCCCTTTGGTAAAACATTAGAAGAGCTTTCTCACACCCTAGGGGATTAGACCCCAGACAGAAGTGGTCAGTCTGGTCTTCCATGCAGCACTCCCTTGTGCTGCAGGGGCTGGCCAAAGACTTGCCAGAGATCATAAGAGAGTCAGTGGGTCACACAGAGCCAGAGTGCGTGAGAGGACAGCACAGAAACTGCCATCAGGTGGGACCCATTTAACAAAGGGAAATGAGGCAAGTCCCAGCCTCAAGGCACTTCCAGAAGGAGGTGAGGTGATGCCTGCTGGTGGCATTGCTTTTGATATAGGAGGTCTTAAAATAACTTATTTTGAAAGTGTCATTTTTGATAATTTATAGTGAGCAGGTTCTTTTGGCACAGAGGAGCCTCATCATTGCACTTTAGATATTATTAAAATTTGCCACTACAGTTCTAGGGAGAGTCCTTGGGCTATTTGCTTTATAGCTGGAGTTTGGAGCCAAAATACTTACTGTAACCTGAGATTTAAAGATTTTGCATGTTATTAAGAAAGCAAGCTGCAGCCTGCCCTCTTCCCCATCCTTTCTTCAGGGTGGCTAAAGTACTGCAAATACGACACATGCACACTGCCTTTTAGCTGACTTCACAAAAAAGTGTCTACAATAGTGTAATTTTTATGTCAGTAACACATGTGAAAAGAATGTGTGAAGTCCATGAAAGTATGTGAAGACTCATGCTAGTTCTGTGTTTAATGGTAGTGAGATACGAGGCTGCCATATCACACTGAGGTGTGCAAAGTTCTGGCGCTCTGAGCCAGCCTTTAAGAAGAAGGCTGAGAAGCATTTGCTTCCTCTGTGCCATTTGTGTTGTCAGGAATGTGCTAAAACCAAATCCCTGTATACTGATAGTGATAACTGGAATAGTCCCAGTCTCACAGGAGTAAGATGAAGGCATTTTCCTTTTTGTGGTCCCTGATACTGTGGAAGTCTGTTATGGATGGCTTGGACTTTTCTCAGGGACATAATTGGGAAGAGCCAGCTGATACCTACATGTGAACTTCCATGTACATTGAAACATTGAGAATTCTTTTGATTTACCTTAAATTTGAATTTTCCGGGGAGGAAAAGAATAAAAGGTCCTGATATAATTTTATTTTTAATGTTTAAGTGCGGTGTTTCAAGAAGTATTTTTCCCTGTAAGATAGGGAACTGTACCCTCTCAGGTAGAGAGTGCTTCAGTTTAGAATATCTTTTCTTGAAATCAATGCTTTTCCTCTGCCCTTACCATCCTCCTTTGCAACCCCAGAAAATGAAGGCTGGTACATTCCTGAAGGCTGCTCCAAAATAAACATCTAGCAATTAACAAACTGCATTAACGAACCCCTTTAAACCACCAGTGCAATGCAGTAGGTGTTTGTCAGAACGATATTCAGCCATGGTCTGTGCTCCAGATACGGGGTTGGTTGTGAAGCAGGCAAATTTCCAAAGCTGGGATGGCATTCCTGTTACCACTTTCCATGCCAGCTGTCTCAAGGAGTTGTTACAAGAGGTGCTAATCAGGTGCTTGAGAGCAGCATTCTGTCCTTCCTTCCCCTGCCAGGCTCTGGACATTGCTCCCAGGGAGGAAAATGCTATTAGAGTATTAGGTCATCTCGGTGCTTCCTGTTTTCTTGACTGATTCTCCTGAAGCTTGCTGTGCTGATTCTCAGGTCCCAGTGCACTGGGGTTATGGCTGTGTACAAAATAAAGGCGGAGAAATGAGAGGCTGCATCACAAAAGCGTATGACTGGACATTTTGTTTTGCAAGGCTGGTGAGACAATATGAATCATACTGTTCCTCCCACACAGAAATCCCCTTCTGCTATAGTTATGCCTTGCATACCTAATAGCTTAGTAAATAGCATAAAGAAACTTCTCTGCAAAGGTGGGGAAAACCATATCTCCCAAGTGGCCAAACACCACCCTCCTCAGCTTTGGTCTAATACTGGCATCTCAAGATATTGACACTGTGATAATCATTATGAGAAGTGTCAGTGGAAAATGATTGGATGCAAAAAATGCAATTACCTCTCCCTTAGCCAAAAATAACTGGAATGTCCTTTAATATTTTGGTTACTCCACATGCTTACATGTGAACCTTGCTGGGAGAATGACAGCAGCATAACAAAAGCAGAAGAGCCTGTGGGATTATTCAAACCCCCCCTGCTGCTCCTTATGGGCTTGTTTGATCAGAGGGGCTCAGCACAGCTCCACTGTGGCTCATGCCTGACATTCACATCTGTCTTTGCAGGTGAGTGAAGGCTTTCTGAAGCAGCCCAGGCGCTGGGAGGCTCAGAGTCCTGTGTTCCCAGAATGGGTTCAAGGCATGCAAAATGAGCACCATTTTGTTTATTGCCTGGTGGAGGCTTTCCAGAGTCCACATGTGAAACCCTGCCGTGGGTCATCACTTTGGGCAAATGCCTGGCAGGGAATGGGACAGTGGAACTGAGGAGGAGTCAGTGGTGTCAGATGGGTGGGCAGCCAGGAGCTGCCAGCCACTGTGTCCTTGACTCATATGCACGTGTTACAGTACGCAGCAGATGTTTCAGGTGCTGATCAACAGTGCAATGTGGGATAAAGACGGAAATCCTGGCAGCATATGGGAGAGATTTAGGCTGTGAGGAGGTGGGAAGATCTGCCTCAGGAAGATGTCTTGAATGCAAGCTACTACAATGGAAAACTGCCACCCTTTCTCTTGTGTGTCTGGGAATACAGGGGCTGTGAGTCCTGTAGTTCAAGTTTACAAGTTTAAAACACTGAATTCAATGCATTTTCATAGGGCAAGTCTTGCCCAGCAGCTTGCAGAATGGTTTAACTGGGCCCAAAGCACTTGTGAAGAACAGGAAGAGTATTTCCAGCAGCTCCTTGAAGGCAGAGAAAGCAGCGAGGTTGGTGTGGCCACAGCCTGAGGTACTGACCATGCTGGGGGCACATAGGGATGGGTGGGAAGTGTGGCTGGTGGGGATGCTGGACACGTCTGCTCACACTGTGAATTTTCTTTCCCTGGCCCCTGGTGCCGGCTCTGTTCAGCCATGGCCATCCTGGCTCGCTGTCCCTGAGCTGCAGGCCCTGCTGCCAGCCCCCCATCCCGGCCTGGCGGTGCCCACCTCGCGGTGCCCCGCGCTCCGGCAGCACACCCAGCCCTGCCGTTTGTCTTGGAGGCCCAGAGCAATTCCCTCGGCCTCACGCCCCTCTGTTTACAGTATCGCAGCCGCTTCCAGCCTGAGATAGCGCCGTGGCCGCCAGGTGACCCTGGCTTAGTGTAAATATTTTGCTTTCACTGGAAGGAAATGTGACATACATTTGGGGTGGAAGTTATCCAGAGGCTGTGGCCTCGGGAGCCGAACTGCTGGGAAGCCCCTGCTGCAGTGCTCTCAAGGTACCAGCACTATCAAACACATTAGGGGACTGTGCACCAGCAAAGGGCCAAAGATTTGCTTCTCAGTGCCACAGCAGGGGCAGCTGGGGCTCAGTGAGGAGTGAGGGTGCCCATGCTGCCCAGACACAGCACAGTGAGGCACTGCATGGCCTGCCTGCCCTGGCACAGCTCCCCCTGGGCAGCTGAGCCCTGGGATGAAAGAAGGTCATGGCAGAGAGAGATGAGCAGAGGTGCTTTCCAAACATCCATGTGAGTTTGGAGCAAAAATGCCGTAAAAAAAAAAAAAATCGCTGCATGATGATTTGTGTTTCTTAAACCATATGGCCATGTAAGCAGCCATGGGTAATGTGGCAGGTCCCAGTCTCCTGCTAATGGGCTTTGTCCTGCACTGAGGATAGTCTGGTTTAAGGCCTGGATGGGTTTTAAAAGCTGCCTCCAGCTGAGGGGTGTTTGTTGTTGGTGACACTTGTGATTGCCTGCCTCAGCCTGTCTGTCGATATGCTTAAAAAGGAATAGTAATACAACGCTTAAAGGCATATTGTACCAAGTAGCTAGTGTCACATTTTACATCTGATAAATATTAATTAATGGTATTTCAAAGTACAAAAGGTGCTGGGAACTCACGCACTGGCTGGAGAGAAATAGATCTCCCATATTTAACCATAAGCTTGCTGAATTTGACTTGGCATAGCTGTTACCCTGGAGTGGTGTCTGCTTGTTTGGCACCCCTCCCTGTCATACCGAGGTGCTGACTTCCCACAGGACAGCCCCACAGGGAATCAAAGAGCCAGATTATCCAGATTGAGCAAGCTGCACCAAGTCAAGGGTTTGGTTTTGGTAAGTATCCAGAAATTAAGGCTCTAACTTGTTGAAGTTTTAGGCCTTGCCTAGGCCCCGTCCTTATCAACTGCTGTGAGCTTAATTACCAACCTTTGTTTCTCCAGACAGTCAAATATGTTATGGAGAAAATGCATGTGCGTTCGATTCACTTGTGAAAGGCTTGACAGTAGATAATTTAAAATCAAATTACAGTCTGCCGTTAAAACAAACCCAGAAAGTTCCATTTCACAGGACAATGCTCCTCATGCACTAAAATAAAAGCTGATACAACTGCATGGTAATGCTCAGCCAGATCACAAAACTGTAGGGAGGTTAATTGACTTTTTAGGGAGATTCCCCAGTGAATATTAAACAGACCCTGACATTCCTAGCACCGCTGCCTGGGATCAGCACTTCACTGCCCGCTACGTGCAGAGACATTTAAACAGCTCTTGCAGCAGCCACTGACACCATCATACTGAATCCTTGCTGGGAGACCTTAGAAATGAGTCACAGATGGGAATGATCCTGTTCCCTAGAGCACACTGCCAGTGTGCTTAGCTGAACAGCAGTGGAGAACGAAGGAAATGAAATAAAAAAATTTCAGAATTGGAAATTTTTATTGCATCATTTCATAATTAGAAATGAACACATACATATACACACATGTGTATGTTTGCATACAACTACATATACATGCAGGCCAAAGAAAGCACTAGGAAGCTGTTGCAACCAAAGCATGTGCCACACAATCCTAAGTAGGACGTTCTGTTCATTGTAGAACATAATGTAGCTCATGGAAGCTCAAGGATGAAGCAATAAAAGTTGTGTACTAGCCAGTTCAAGGTTACACTAAAACATTAAGCTCCCTCTTGTTTAGAAGACACTGAAATGTGATACATGAACAAAAAAAGAAGTATTATCTTTAAATCTTAAAAAATAATAGCTGTTTTACTCTGTAGGGATCTATGGGATCCTCTACTCTGAGGAAGAAAAAAGATCTTTTTCCCAACTGGAAGGAGAGATTAGTTTTAAGTTGAAGCAGTATACATGTGATACTCCTCATGTAGTAAATGATGTGTGGGCTGGCAAGTCTCTGGGCCGCCCCCATCAGTGTTTAACATTCAGAGCTGTGCTGTGGCACCGAGCACTGAGGCTGTGGGACATCAGGGGGGCCACACCTTAGGGTCTGGCTGCTCTTACATCTCTATATTCAGAGTTAGAACTGAAAATCATGCCGAAGCTCTTGCCCCAGGACTTCAGTTGACCTGCTAGCTCTTTGAAATCAGCAGCAGCAGCAGGTTAGCCACCACCAGCACCCTGCAAGGTGCTTCTGGGCTTGTGTGAAGCAGGAGAGTTATGGAGAGGGATTTTTGGCTGCCACAGCCTTTGGGTGTGCTGTGCTATGTAGTGCACGTGCTGTGAGCTGCTGCTTCTCCTGAGAGCAGCCAGAAGGAAGGGGTCCTGGGTCCTGGCATCACAAGGCTGAGACGATCCGTGCAAGACCGGCAAGGTGTCAGTCCATGAACTCACTGCCACTGTGGATATGAAATGCTGGGAAAGGGCAAAGGAGCTCCCAGCCATTACAGGCAGGCTCAGTTCCCTGCCTGGAGGATGACAGACCACTCTCCCACTACAGACTCTGTTTAACAACAGATTAACTGAATTCTTTTCAGCTTTTCTTGTGCTGAAAGGACGTTGCCCAAAGCGGCTGAAAAGACAGCCCACGTATCCAATACTAGCAGCCCTTTTTGATCCGCTTTTTCTTTGACATTGCCTGAGGCACCCTCCCCCACAGCCCTGCAATGTAAATTCACTTTTTAATGCCCGTTGGGTTGGATTTGTGAGGAGTGTAAAGTGCCAGCCACCTAAAAGGCCAGTCAGAAGAATTGCCATCTAAAAGGCCAGCTGGCAGAGAAGTGACTTAACCTGACAAAAAAAGGTGTTGAGACTAGTTTGATTATTTTGGGGGTGGAGGGTGAGGGCAGGTGGTTGTGTTGGCACAAAGAAAGAGCTCTGGACCCAGTAGAAACAGCTCATTCAGCCAAGCACCAAAACTGGTGCCAGCTCTATATAAACTCTGCTGCTCCTCTTGCAGTTTGCAGTTTTTATCCAGACTTGTCCCAGTCAGCACCAGGAACTGCCAGGGGGTGCATCTCATCAATAAAACAGGCCAGAAGAGACTTGTTTCCTGTGTGTTTGCCTTGAATCAGGATGTATCTTGCACCCAGAGTTCCACTTAGCTGTGCCAGTTCCAAGAGCTGCCTTGGTATTTGCACCATCCTATATGGGAGCTGGGGCAGCCATCAGCCTGAGCAGCAGGAGGAAACCTCTCCCCTGTTCACAAGTGCTCATTTCTGGGGTTTTGACTCATTGCAGATGCTGCAGTGGGGTGTGTGGGCTGTGTGGGCTGTGTGGGGTGTGTGCTGTCCTGCGAATTGCAGTTCTGGACGCAGCTTTCAGTGGTCACCCCCATCGCTGTGTGAACACTGTGATGAAGCACACAGTTCACTTTCCAAGCACAAAGCTGTCCCATAGAGAGATGTGTGTTTCAAGAAGAGGAGAAAAAGATACATGTGGCATGTGTTTCTGAGAAACATGAAAACATGAAAATTATGCCCAACAAGAAAACGCAGCTGAGAGATAGCTGGGAAGGCTCTGTCCTTTCAATCTCTGTGCCTATCAACAGAAGAGGTGCTTGAAAATTGCACCCATCATTTTCTTTTGCAGAGTAATAAGCAAATAGGTTTTAGCCTGTCGCCTGCAGGGAAATGGTTTTGTAATGGAAGGAGCACTCTGAACTAAATCAACAAACAAGAGAATGGCTGTGTTTGTTTTTCCATGTACTGGAGGTGAGGGCTCATCTATGCTGGAGTTTCTTTCACATCCTCTTCACTTGACACAGGGCAGGGGACAGGCACAGACACATGAAGAGCTGCACATTTACGTGGAGGGAGCATTGGAACAACAAAACTTTTGGTCTCTGTCTTCCCCCCACGCTTGTGCCTTGCCCTTCCTGTCAGTGGAGTGGGAGATGTGGGTCTCTCAACATGCCTGATGCTCTGCCTCTGGCTGTATTTTCATGAATGTTTTAAGCCAGCACTTGTCACTGACATGGGAGCTGTCTGAGTGTCTCACTGCCCCTGACTACTTGTTTCCTCCCCTCAGCTCTTGTGCAATCATACTGAAGTGCATCGGTGAGTGCAGCTGGACCACAACCAACCAAGGACTACAAAAAGAATGCATTTTTTTAATCCCCTGGTTTTCCATCCAGTTCACTCTCTTGCACTGGGAGTGAACCTCGTGTGCCTCTTTTGGCAGTGATGCTGACTTATTGGGAGATACATTCATGGCCCTCTGGCCCAGGGCAAGAGGTGACCTGGCTGAGGAGGGCCCTGCTGGCCCCAGGGCATTCCTGCCTGCCTGTGTGGGTGGCAGGAGAAAGTAGCAAGTAAACTGAATTAATCAACCAGAAGCTTCGATAGTGGTGGAAGTATCTAGTTCACATGCATACATATACTTACAGAAATGCACTTTACTACAGCACTTTCACATGAGGCATGTATTTTTGCTTATTGATTATGAATCCAGAACCACCAGTGTAGTCTTTTCATATGCTTTGTTGGTATGTCTGAAGGACGTGTGCCCAGCACAGGCTCTGGCTAAGCATTAAGTTGGGAAGAGAGTTACCTAGCCAGACAGAGGCCTTTTTGCCTCCTTTAAGTTGCATTTCAAAGACAGACAATTATTTGGAAGTATCTTGTGTGCTTAATCAATGCACAGGAAGCATTTCCAAAGGCAAGGGCAGCAGTGAGTGCATGCTTTAATCCTGTCTCAGACACAGCATTCCCCTTATTCATCTATTCCCAGCATTTGAACTATCAGCTCAAAGGCAGGCCTAGAGCTGGCATGAATAGCTTAAGATAGCTCTCTCCATGTCTAGGTGACTGGATGCCCATATGGGTTTATGTTTTTAATGTATATTCCCCCTGTCCCTCTTTTCAGCAGGAGAGAGGTATTTCTGTGTGCTTGTGTGCCTTGTATGTGGCAGCCAGGCAGCCCTGAGCCTGTACAAGTGCTTGTGAGCACACGCAGATAGAGATGTGTCCATACAGACCCAGATGTGCCCAGACACACCCACATCACCAGTCACATTTACATCTGTCTGTATGCATGCCTGTTCTGCCATGCAATCAACATATACACAAGTCTGTTGAAACAAGACCATTTTTTTCCTCTCCTGAATTACCAAATGCTGGAAGCTGCAGGCTAGCTATTGTGGTTACCCTGATTCCCAGGTTTCTCCTGCAGTTGGCAAGTAAGCGGTACTGCGAGTTTCCTAACAACTGGGATGAAGTTTTGTGTAAATCACCTTCTAGGCGTTAGACTTTTCCCAGCAAAAGAGGGGGGTGGGTGTTTGGAGGAGGGAGAATTGCTCTCTTTGATGTGGGGATTAGTTCACATGTCAGCATTATCCCCTTTTTTTAATATGCTGTGATTTATAGAAGGGCGGCTATGAGAGATAGCCAAGGGGACACCCCACGTGGGACTGACAGACACCACCTCCCAGAAAATACCTACAACTAAAGCAGCTGGCATCAACAGAAAGACTCCAATTGCAAAAAAATGAAAGCATTGTAAAAAAAGCCCTGTTTTGCCTAACAAATGTTTTTTAAAAATTAGGATGGGCTTTACTGCTTATTGAGCAGAAACTGGTTTTCCCAGCAGCAGAGGGGGAATCTTTCTGTACATCCACAATAAAGAAATTATAAATACTTTTTTCCTTTAAAAAAAAAATTTGTTTTGTATTTTCCCCTTAGAGCACACATCACTAGTTAGAATGAGCATGGTTTCAAAAATGATTATGCTTGCTTGAAACATATTTTGCAGTGGGACTGCTCCAGAGTTTCCACATTCTCCTGCATTAATATTTTATCAGCGCTTTAGAAAAACTTCACTTTTTGGTCAAAAGTTATGTAGCTGTTCTGCAACCCAATCTTATGTCTGTTAGTGTTGAAGGAAACTTTCCTGATGTTTTTCATGGGAACTGGATAAGGCTCTGACTTATTAGGCTAGAAGCCATATTCAGAGTAGCTTTGCTTAGCATATCTGAATTATTTGGGTTTACTGCTTTGTGAAGTATATGGCTGAGGGGCTGGCAAAGGAGACAGTGATATATACAGTAAGAGATTTAACTTACTTGTATTGCTTGTATTAGTATTTTTTCAAATTTCTGTCTGTTTTGACCCTTTTCAGTTCCTTGTCTTTTTATTTTTCCAGTTCTCTTTGAACAAAACTTTGAGGCATTCCAGTAGAGCCAAGTTTTATTTTGTAATGAAGAGTACAGTTTAATTTCCAGACAGATCAGCTCTTTAAGCTGATTCCCTGTGTGGCTGCTCTTGTGTTGAATGCAGTGGGGGCAACAAGGCTGCGGCAGCCCAGACTTTAGAGTGAGCTGCTGTAAAACTCTCCCCTAAATAAGCAGTTTTATCGTGTTTTGACCACAGAGATACCATGGGGTCTTCCTTGAGTGTTTCTTTAGGTCGTCTCCCACCCACAGCCCTGCAGTCACCCTTGCTGCTGCTTTGCTCACGCTCCTTCTAGCACAGCAGAGGCAGCTCAATGGCTGCCTGGGCACCTTACCTTGAGGGACAGACAAAAGCCAAACCACTTCTTTGCTGCAATGTTTCCAATGGTCTCCCGCAATTCCCCTCGCTATTCTTTAAGCATAAAGAGGTTATTGTGTCACCCCCCAGCAACCCATGGCTGCCAGTGACAACCAAAGTGTGACGCACGGCGGGACGTGCCCCACACAAGCAGGCTTTGTACCCGGGGCGGTGCACTAAAGTGGCCACGTTCAAGTGTGGCCTCACAGTGTGACTTCTCCCACCCCAGCCGGGGCTGCTCCATGTGCTCTGACCCAAATGCTAATCGAACTACTTAAACCCGCAGTGAAAGCACAGACAAAAGCTGCTCTGGCATCTCCCCAAGCGCAGCCCTGGCCCAGGGCTCCTGTGAAGGTGCTGGAGCACGCTCGCAGACCCACTTGGCTCCGCAGAGAGGGGCAGGTTTGGCTCTCAGGTGCCTGTGCATGCCCCACCTCGGCTTGCTACTCCTCTTTTGTGCCACTGAGAAGTGACTGCAATCACAACCCTTCTCAGAAACATGCACAGAATAACGTGTAATGTGCACAGGCACCCTCTCCTCACAAACAGGTAACAGCAGAGTAATTCAGAGTGATGCTTCCTTCCACTCCAGCCTGAAGCAGGGTTGGGATGGTGTGTGGAGAGAGAAGGGTGACTTGTGGAATGGAATTGATAACTGTTTCCACAGCCTGGGAACACACTGCATATGTTTCTGGCAAACAAGGGTATTTAAGAGACATGGCACATGCTGCGCTTCTTATTCTTCTTCACAAATGGCCCAGTGGAGCCAAAAATCAAAACCATTTCCTGCTTATTTGTTCAAAATATTTGACTGAATGAATGTCAAGCAGCATCCTGAAGACAATACTTCATAGAAGGAAAGACAATTTGGAGATCATGGTGTTCCCCCATTTCACTGCAGTTCCCAGAAATGGAAAATCCTCCTTGCTGGTCTCCTGGCTGTGGTGTGGCAGGGTGGACAATGCCAGCTGACTACAGCCACAGACATCACCAACTTGTACTTTTTTCTACATGCGTTACCATTTGGGGGCTCAGACCTGTCTCCGTTGTTGCTGGTAGCTTGAATCTCTCCTGAAGGGTTAAATAAGTTTTTCTTTTAAATAAAGAGACAGCACTGGCCGATTAAACCCCGGTACTTATGCATGTATTTTGTTAATGCTTTTGAGTGAGAAAAGTAATTCCTATATTATTCAGATGTGCTGTCATCTGGGAGAAGCAAGATTTCTCAACTCCTGTTTGGACTGAGTTGGGAATAGAAATTTAAGCAAAGTTTGTTAAATGCCATATATACTAAGAATTTAGACAAACCTTTTCAGTAGCTATGTTTGAGTGTAACTGAGACTAGAACTCAGATTTTATTATTTTGATGGCTTACAGTTAAGAATGAAACAGTGTAATATAATATAGAGAAATAATCAAACAGCCAGTCAGCCACACAGGACAGGCTTACACTTTTGAATACATGACACTTTTGAAAATTATGAGAAAAGCAGAGAATTTGAAAAACACTGTCAATTTGGGTGCTTTATTTTTGTTTGTTTTTAAGTTATGTTGATAATGATAGAGCTTAAATCAGAACAATATGAACACACTGCAACTTAAAACTTTACCTGGTCTTTTTATTTAAATCCACAAAAATGTAAGTACAGGCTGGAGTTCATAACAAGCTGGACCCTTCCCCTTCGAAAAAGAAAGAACCAAAACTGAAATCAAATGCTCAGTTTGATTATCCAACTGTTTGGCTGAGACCCAGAGGGACATTAGGCCTGACTGCTAGACACAGCTCCCATGCTTCCAAAAGCTGATCATGAAAACATCAGGTGGAGCACGAGAACTCTTCCCGCAGGAGATAGCTGCCCTCCCTCACGTAACCCTGATAACAGGAAAGTACTGTAGCAGCTGATACATCAGAAACAGCCCTTGAATATTTCTGCCTGTCATCCAGATTTATTAAAAGATCACTTCCATCTGAGATTCTCCAAAAGCATGTGTTTTTTGTGACATGTCATATATAAGGATGACACAAAAGTAAGTATGTTACCACTTTCACAAGCTGTGAGATGAACTAATACCTGCATCATCTAGAATTCAGTGATGGAAGGGCTGTATTTTCGTTTTGACTCCCTAGTAACAGACATATTGTCAATGTCCAGCCAAGGCTAAAATTCTACTGGACCATACTGTGTACCTTGTATGCAGCCTTTGAGAAGTGATTTCCATACCTGCTGAAGCAATTAACCATTAGTGCAGCAGTTGGGATAGAGCAAATGAGGCAACCACAATGTGCCTTCAGTGGGTGAGCAGCTTCAGGGCTAAATGGCAGCCTTGTCAGACACTCACCTGGTTCCACTGCTTGTACTTACAGCTCGAGAGAGAGCTCAAAGAGTGTGGAAATTCTGCAGCTAAATAGCCACCTTCTTAGCACCCTGCTCAGTGCAAAGCTTCCCTAGCACCTGGGTAAGAAAACACTGCAGGGGATTCACAGGAACAGGGGCTGGGGTCAGGAGAAAGCATTAAACCTTTGCGTGTAACTTTTCATGTGACCGGGCTGGCGGGCCAGGGACTGTGGGCTCCACTGGCAGGCAGTGGCTTGTGGAGAGCTGGGAATTATTATATAGGATTGGGAGAGAATGCCAGCAATGCACACAAAGCCCGGGGGGAGGATGAAAGGCAAATGCCACGCAATGAATGAATTCAGAAATATGCATGCAATTTCTGAATGACTTCTTTCCCTTTGCTGAACCTGCACACCAGTTTCTGCAGCCACCAGGGAAAGCCTCACGTCCCATGGCTGAGAAGATCCGTGCCAACCCCTCGGCTCTGCCAGCCCACACGCTGCTCCCCGGCGCCTGCAGCAGCATGGGCACAGGCCACCCGTGCTGTCGGCGGCACGAAGGGCACGGTGTTGGTGTGCCAGGAACGAGGGCCCTTGCCAAGACACCAGTGAGTCCCCCAAATGCAGCTGCCCTCGGGAGGAAAGCGGGGTGGGGCTCTTCTGAATGCGGCAGCTCCCACTGGTGGTGGCAAAGCTGTGGGGCTGTGGTGAAACCCAGAGCTGAGGGCAAGGGGAGAAAAATTCAATGTTGTTGCTTCAGCAGTCTGAAGCAAGCAGTGCCAGAACAGCTCATTGGCTGGGGCAGAGCTCAGCTGGTGCCACCTCCATTGCCACCATGGTGGCTGGGGGCCCACCTGTCTTGTGGCTGGCCTTCCCAGGTGGCTGCAGCCAGATGGGGTGTGCAGGCATGGGCTTTGAAAGCACACAGGAACAGTAACTTGCTGCTTCCCCACAGTGTATAATTTTGGAAAGATGGGAGGAGGGCTATCTAGAAATGGTGTCCCTGCAGCTCCTCACTTGGCATAGTAGAACCATCTTTTATTATCCTTTGGGGCTACAGCTGAAAACAAAAATTGCTTTCATTTCACTTTGGCAGCAGCTCTGGTTGTGTGTGCTCTGGCTGCTTCCTTAATTACAGTGGTTGTTGACAACTTCTGATAGAGACCCTCTCTTTGAGTAGTCCCCTCACTCCCCCACTCTTTTTGCAGTCTGAACACATAACAAAGTGGGACAAGGTTCTGTAAAAATAAGCTCACTGTAACTCAGTAATTCCCATGCCACAGTTATGCTCTCTTCTGTCCTCTCAGTTTGTGCTGCTGCTGTTTATTTCCTCTTTCTGGCTATAAGACGTTTTATTTATTAGTGCTGGATTTCCTGTTGCCTGCAGCTGCCCGTTCTTTACTCTCCCCAGTGCATTTTGCCACGAGAGGCTGTCTGTAGGTTTGTTGTCCCACTGACTGAGGTACTCTCGTCAAGTTTGGTTGGTGGTTGTATTAAACAACACTTGAAAAAGAGGGGGCTTCCATGGCAGCCTGGGCATACAAACCATCACCCCCTCCCCCAAATAAACCAGAGGCAGAGGAGGGGTCCCTTTTTTATGACTTACTGATGCAGAGATTATGCTTTTTCAGATGGCAGGGACACTTCTTGTTTTGCTTGCACACAGTGCACCACACAGGGGAAGTCAGCTCTTTGACTGGACACGTCTGCAGGCCTGACTGACAAGGGGCTAGAGATTTGCAATTATTTATATTTCAGACTGTGGGCCATATCATGCTAGAAACATCATGCAGACTTTACACATGTGAGGTTCATGAGTGATCTTCCTGATCTTTTGAGGACATTCAACGTCCTTGTAGTAAACAGAAAAATTGCTTTTACCAAAAGTGAGATCATGAAGTGGAAAAAAATGTTTTGCTGCTTTGAACACGATTTCCCTGCTGGAAGGAAGAAGGTGGCAAAAGCTTTTTATGCTCTGTGTATTACCAGCAAGGCCAGCTGGAAAAGCTCGCTCATCGACACTGGGGAGAAGTGCTTCATCTAAATTCTCTGCTGTCCAATAGCTATCTGGTATTATTTCAAATGGCAGAGAATAAGGTTGAAACAGCATCTAATGGTAATAATCTCTTTCTTATGTTTTGTGTGTAAGGTGCTGCCCTAATTTTATAATTTTTTCTTTCTGTTTGGAAGGAATTTGATCTGAAACTGAATAATGAGAGTTAGGGTGAAGTGAACCCCAAGGCATGGAGGTGTGTTTTACAGTGGTGCAGCCATGGTACTATCAGGATGTGATCTTTTCAGCTGTTGTTCATGGTGGGCAGCTGCTGGCAGAGAAGCTCTGCAGGTGCAGCACCCTTTAGACACTTCTTCCTTTGTGTCAGATGTTCAAGAGCTGCCCATGACCATTAAATAGGGAACAGTCCTCTGACATCTTCCAGGTAAAATGGAAATGGGAGATCCTGAGCATTTGAATTATGAAAGATCCCAGTGTGTTACCTGCAAGCCAGTGTTTTAACCCCAGTGTCCTGGCCAAGTTCCAGCTCTGCTAATTACATCCTGCCTATGTGAAAATTCCCCTGCATTTGTACACTGCTTTCTTCCTCGCTTGTTTTCAGCAGCTGTGTGGAGTTGCCAGGTGCGGTGAAACGCTTGCCATGTTCCACCTCAGGCCTGGCTGCCTTTCAGCAGGGAATGAAATGAGCACTGTGCACAGCATTTGCACTGAGTCCAGATCCTCTGCAGGAAAGAGTGCTAGAGAGGCAGCCTACCCACGGGCCAGTGCTGGAGCCTTGTCACAAAAGGTAACAGCGTTAAGAGGCCAAAGGTTCTAGTGCTGGGGTACATCATAAGGTCACAGGAGAGACAGGAGGACTGATTTTCCTCCCAATGTCCCTCATCTACAAGGGCTAGAATAGCTGGTACATACTGATCTGGTTTTGGTAGCTAACTGACTTCAGATTTGTTTGCACAGTGCAAGAAGCTCTCAGTCCTGCGTACACTGGTCACTGTCAATATACATCCAGCTTTGCATGTCTGGTTGTCTCACAGCGTGAATGAGAGAAGCTAAGGGGAAAATAATTTAAGAGCTTTAAATCTATAGATTTGTTTCCTTGTCTTCCACTTCATCTCATACACATTGCTTTTTGTTTGGTCCTGTTGGGAACAGCTCTCTTCAACTAACCATTAATCCCTCTGGTAAAAATCTGACTCTTACCACTGGAGAAGAACTGGCTGATGCATTATCCCTCTCTTCTGAAGAGGTGAAAGAGATGGCTGCAGCGGTAGTTACAGGATGCAAATAATAAGAAGCAGTAAGAAATGCAGGTCACATACAGAAGGATAATGAAATTACATCTATTCAATACAGGAGTGACTTATTGGCTCATCTGTCTGATCTTCTTGTCAGCCAAGACAAGAAGATCAGACAGATGAGCTCTCTTATTGATGATGGCATTTTTACCACAGTTCTGCCTGAATATTATATGGAAATACATACAAACATGTTTGAGATTGCTTTTAACAGAACACCAACTCCACTGGCAGCAGTGGAGGCAGAACATGCCCAAGGCAGATAGAGCAGTGACTTGATTTTTTTTCCCCACCTCACATCCCTCTTTGATCTTTTCAACATCTTAATTCCATGGGACAGCAATCGTGAGCAAGGGGGAAAACCCAAGGTTGTCTCAAGTTGTGATGCCAGCATGTTTTCACTATATCCTAGGACGGGAAGTAGAGCAAGTCTTGGAAAGGGAGGGAATGTATCTTGTTTGCGGTGTGTTGTTTTTGGTGTAAGACAGAAAGCTGGGACTCAAAGACCCAAGTTCTGTTACCACGCCGCCCCTGTGACCTCAGCAAAGCATAACTATTTTAGTCTCATTAGCCCTCTCTTTAAACTGTACTTGTTTCATGGGGATGAGAAGAAGGGGATTAAGCTTTAATTCACTAATGTTTGTAAAACATTTTAAAACTTGATGGAAATTTCCCAGCTAGTGCAGGGAGCACTGGAAAGCTTATCTCCCTCTCCAACTGCATACAGCTCTGCAATATGACCAAAATGAGTGAAAACTCCTTGCATTCTGATGTTTATAATAATGAAACTCTCCAGCTTCCCCTCTCAATCCTTCCATGTTTTTTTTTTTTTTTTTAAATAGGGAGAGACAGCAATGAAAAATTTTAGTCTAAACAAAGTGCAGTTGCTCCCTGGAGACTTGAATGCATCTCAGTGGAATTTTCCCTGCCTTCAGTCTATTGTACTTCTTAAAGGTCCTGGAACCAGGCATGTGACTGTAAGAGCAAAAAACACTTCTCTGTCTGAGTGCTCTACCAAATATTTACAAGATACTCAGATAAAATGGCTACAAGCAAGTTCAGCAGGGTTTGAGTGGCTGGTGGTGCAGCACTGTCAAGCAGAAAATCTAAATCTTAGCTAAAATAAAATTAAAATTGCATGTTACAAAGGTCTCCTCAAAGCATAAAACTGGTAACACTGAAGCTGCGAAATTGCTCTTCCCCAGGGTGAAATGTATTACTTTTAGAAGCAGCTTATTGAAATGCAGTAGCTTCCTTGTTGTGATGGAAACTGCCTTGTTACAGGAAAGCCCAAAGCTGTGTGAGCAAGCGTGCAAGCAGAGAGCTGCAGAGATGGCCTCTCCATTCCATCCTGTCTGGTGGCTGGGAGTGATGCAACATCAGCTTCCACATCTCTGCCACTGCCAGCCTTAACAGGGTGCAGTACTTTTTAGTAGGGGCCACGTTCTCCTAGGAACTCTCTGGTCACCCCTAGACTGCCAGCAAACAGCAGATGGCAACCTGCCTGCCTGGCTGCCCCAGGTGGCCTCACTGCAGCTCGTTTCCTTGCTGGCTTACTTCAGCTACTTCAGCACTACTTCAGACCTCTCATATTTCTGTACAATTCTCAAGAGGGTGCTCAGGGAGGCTTTAGCTGTGATGGCAGAGGACAGAAGCAGCCTCTCAGGCCAATGGTGCCTTCAGCAGCAGCTGGCACTAACTGAACCCATGGCTTTCCTGTAGGCTTGGGAGCCAGGAACACATCCTGATCACAGCACAGCCAGTGATGCTTTTAGTGGCCTTGAGCAAGTCACACATTCTCTAAGTCTGTAAGGTGAGTAAACAGTTCTGTGGTTTGCAGTCATGTTGTGAATACTTCAAAAGTGCTTTGAAGACAGAGAAAGCTGAGCAGCTGTAATACACATTGATCTTCCCACTGTTTAGATTGCTACCTGTTCTCCTAACATTCTGAACAGTCTGAGCCCAGCTATTTGTAACTCTTACATCATTTTCAAGTGAATTACAGGAATAAGTACTTACTGTACTATTGCTTTGTAATCAAGCCACTGAGTGGGCTTATCATTCTCTTAAAAAAAGGAAGTGACCATTTCACAGTGTTTTGGGCTGTGGACACTCCTGTGCTTGGCCATTGGTTCCTCCAAACTGATGAGATGGCGAGGTGAATTAGGAAGGCACATGTGGCCTACACTTCTTCAGTACCATGTATGTTGTTCAGAAGCTTTTATTATTAGGTCACTTTAATTAACCTAAACAAAAGACAGGTTTTCCATAAGTTCAGAGTTAAGTATGGCCCCACATATAGAAAGAACAGCACTTGCTTTTAAAGTCAGTCTTTGAAGAGATGAAAGAAGAAGAATGTTCAATCTCTGCTTCACCAGATTTTTGAAAACCAATGTCATCATTCCTTCAAGTCTTTGGCGAGGTTTCATTTGTCCTTTCTATAGATTTGATGTATTTCTTGAAGTCTCACCAGTAGTGCTGGGTAAAGCAGCATCATGTAAAGTATCTTTCAAGGCAGTGTTCCTCACTCGTATGGGCTGCAGGGCAGGATTGGTTCCTTCCCAAACTAAATTAGTTTGATCCTTTCGATCTGAAACACACAATAAAGACAAGACACCTCAATCACAATATTTCTGAATGAAATTGCAAAGTTGCCATTTCTTCCAGCAAACAACCACTTGGAAACCCATTTAATACACAAAACAAATCAAGGTAATAAGTTCACTATGAACTAATGGTACAGATCTGCTGGAAATGGATTGATGTACATGTAATGATCCTCTTTTTTCTGCCTGTCTGGTTGTCCTTCTAGTTACCAGTGTCCAAACTCTCCTTTTCATTCTGGCTGGCAAACTTTCTGATGTGCTCTAGAGCCAAACTTTAGACTGGTCAAGGCCCCTTTACCATTCTTTGCCAGAGCTCTCCAAAGGCCAGCATGTATTTGCTGAGAATACTGTACTTGCCAGGATACTTGTACCACCCTAATTTTCCAATAAAACTGATTTTTCGTAGCCAATACCTATGAACAGAGAATGGGATGTGCAAGAAGATGGACATTCTCTACTACAGCTCATGTTTGACAATTCAAACACATTTTCTAGAGTTAAAGAGAGCACATCTAATAGCCATATGTTTTCTAACTAACAGCAAATTGCCTTGGATTCAGAGAGAATATTATGGCTCCACTTTACATGCTTTATTAATACCTAGGCTGAGATCAGAGCCTGCTCCCAACCAGTATAATCTGCTCCTCTTCTAGTCTTAGACCTCTGTCACTGACAGACTGTAAAGTGCTTTGGGATGAAGCAGTCTCTTTGTAAATAAAGAATATTATATGACTGTGATTAGACACTTTATGTAGAAAACAGGCTGTTGTTTGTGAGAGGAAATATTTAAAACCAAAATGAAAGCCTTCCTGAGCAACCTGCAAGGTGACAAACACAAGCTGGAGAAACACACGCAGTTACCATGACCAAAATATCCAAGGTACCAAGCATCAGTCAGATCATGTCATGTCCTCAGGTTTGCTGCTATTAACTGCGTTGCAAGGCATCTCAGGCCTATTCAAATATGCATTTCTCTTCCACTCTCTGCAGCTGACCCACTGAGACAAACTCCATCATAGCATAGGTGCCTGAAGGACTCTGCAGAATAACCAGCTCCTACCTGGGCTGATTCCTAATGTGCTGTACCAAAGCTTGAAGAAAGTCAATAAACCTGAAAGGAGGAAAGTAAAAGGCAGGATATTTTACAGTAAGAAGCCATGATTAACAGAGGTGATATTGTAGAAAAAACACAAGGCTTATTACACATGTTGTCAAAGTAAGCTGTGTCTCAGTTTTCCTCTTGCTCTTTAGCCCTATTTGTTAACTATACCTATAAGGAACTACACTATAAAAGAGCTACTCCTATAGCTGTCCTGGTATAACCATACTGACAATGATGATAGCTGTCATTTCCCATATTCCTCAAGGGAACTATGCTACACTGACAAAAGCACCTCTAAGATTGTTTAAAACAGCTTTGGTATTTACTACAAGACACCTAAAGCCACTACCCAACTGTTCTTAATATAAAGCTGGCTTGACAACCCCAAAAATGTAGAGGGAGTCCTTCTATGAATTTACTGGGAGAGAATAAGTGAAGCTTTCTAAACTCCATCTAGCTTTGGGAGAGGGCTGACAGGAAATGTATCTGAGAACCTATTTCAATAAAATGATAGGAAAGAATAAGAAAGCAATTCTTTCCAAAGAAACAGCTCATAGTGAGCCTCTGAGAAGTCTATATTCTCATCCTATTCAAACAAACAAACAAACAAACAAACAAACAAATCCCCAAGCCCTACTCTCTAAGCAAGGGAACAAAAAATACCACCTGTCATCAAGGACAATCCAGGCATTCCATAGTCATGATATACTAGGGTTATGAACATTGTCATTCTTAGTGCATAGAAGATAACAAAAAATAGTTTTGTGGTGTCATATTAGCCAACTACATTTCTGAGCTTTAGATAGCCCAGTAAATGTGTATTTTCAATATGCTGTCTCTTTTGCTTACTTGTTTGTTTCTGTTAAACCATGATGTTTAAAACAAATCACAGGAATCTTGGAAGTCTGTTTAACACCACTGCATTTGAACAGCATCACTTAAGGATTCCAGGCCAAATGAGTCTCAGGTTTTGTAAAGTGGATGACCATCGTTTTTAACTACAAGAATACCATAGCTTTTTCCTAGTTTTCAGTAAGGTCCATTTTCTACCAAACAGGGTTTGTATAGGAAGGTATGTATGATACCCATCCATAATCACAAATTATAAAACATAACACAGGTTTTTTTTTTCTGGAATAACTGCTGGTTATTCCAGAAAACAGGTAACAGGTGCTGAACAGTTCCCATTGATTTTGTGTGGAATAGCAATACCCAGTTGTATCTGCACCTGAAGCAGGCCTATGAGCTACATAAAACTGCTTAGATTTCTACACGGGCTCTGATTTGATCTTTTGTTATCTTCTCCAAGTGATTCAACTTGGAGAAGTGGCCTGATAATATCATTATAAGCAAGGACATGTAACCCTTTCATGGGGCTAGAAGCCATTGCAAAGTTATTTGTACTGAACATATGCAAATCAGCTTCAGTTTGAGGTAGTCTGGGGGAAGTCTGGGGGGATTTCCCTGCTTTATGTAATCACTGTTGCTTCTTAGCTTCCTCTGTTCACATAGCCAGGAGACACAGGCTTGACACTGCTTGGTAGTTTCTCAAATTCAATTTGAAAGCAATGTCATGTGCTCAGTGACCTACAGCAGTCCTATGGCTTTCAGTAAATCCTCAGCTGCTGCTGCAATCACATCTGGAATGAAGGAGGTCTGAAGGAGCAGTAGGGGAATAACACTACAGACTTCATTTGCTGGCATACTTTGGCAATGGTCAGCAGCCAGGAGGATCTGTGTGCTATCCCTCAGCTCTAACTCTGGCCTAGCCAGAGCCCTGATTTCTCAATCCTCAATCCACACAGAGTGAGGCACCTTATATGTGGTGAGTGCTCTCCAGACTGTGGGGCACTCGCGAGGCCCCTGCACACCAGGCTGCAAGCACACAGAACTGGCTGCCCTCACCTCCCCATGAGGAGGTGAGGAACAACACTCACGCCATCTGCTCAGGGGTCTCCAGGCCCACCAAAGATATTCACTGAAATCACAGGCTGGACAGGTAGAAGCTTCAAGGCAAGTAAGACAAACCCTCCGTCCCTTAGCAGCCCACAGAGAGTTGTGACACCCAGGTAAGCCTGCTCAGGGCTCTGCTGGGTATCACTCCCCACAATGTCTATCATGCTGTACACATTGTGGTGTTATGATTCCAAACTGGAAGATTTATAATTCAGCAACTATTCAGATTCTGAGAAGCACACTTACTGAAAACCACTAAGCTAAGGGAAATAGGACAGGTGAAGTAAGCCTGGTGGCACTGAGGAGGAAGGAAATCTCCCTGCAGTGTGCTGATAAGAGTGTGCTTCATATATACAGTGTTCAATCTGGACAATCTGCAACTGGGAAAACACAGGCTAGCTGAAGGAAATTCAGCTCTGGGCCCTAGGGACTGAATTCGTCTGTTAAAATGCTTTGTTGGTTTTATTTATCACTGCTTAATTAGGATGCTTGACCAACACACTGGAAAGATAGTAACTGTTAAATATTCAACAAGCTGACCTTTCAGCTACAATATTGCAATTCTGAATAAAGTTCATGGAAAGTTTGTCCTTCCTAGGTACTCCAACAAAGCCAAAGGGAACTAGACTGGGCCAAAAAAATAAAAAAGCAAGAAAAAAGTAGGGCAGTACTGTGGAGACTTGCTTAAAAATCCAAGTCTTGCTATGGGCTCATTGAATGATCTCAGACAAGTTGTTTCCTGCCCTGTGCTTCAATTTTTTCCATCTGTAAAAAGAGTACAACAGTGTTGATCTTCCTTGTAAATCGCTGAGATGAATAGCTAAAAAAGCGGTAATATATTATTAATTACTTATTATTTCTGAGGAAGAAAAAGCAAAGAGAAGAAGTCATCAATCTTTCAGGGTTTTCTCAATCCTCAAAAAAAAAAGCACAACAGAATGTGAATTTCACACAACAGAAACTTTTGGCAAATTACCTTTAAGAAGAAATAGTGGGTACACAATTAAAAGACAGTTTAAAGTGAGCAGACACTCAGGAAAACGCTCCAGATGGTGAAATGAGTTAGGCTGCAGAGCAGGCTCCCACAGGAAGAGATGAAACCCACATTGTTTGAGATGTGAAACTGAATTCCTCAAAGTGCTGGTATATACAATACAAGGAATCATTCTACACTGTCTCAAAGTACAGTGGCACTGTGATGACTTGAGAGAACTGCACCTTCCATTTCTTCAATTTTAAGAGAGAAATGACTCACTATGGAGAGCTGCAGACTCATTTATCAATATAGTATCTGAGGAACATCTTCTGAGGAGTAACTACACTGTGTTTTTGCAGGAGATGGATTCATCAACCCTTAACAGATCTTTCACATTCCTAATTCTGATGTCTGAACTTTGTATGTTGAAGAGGGGAAAGAAAGTCCCCTATTCTCTGGGAATTACAGTGTGCATCCTACTATTTATTTCCTTTATAACAATCTAAAGAGAAACTGAGTGGCTTGATTTTTACAGGCAGTGGTTTGCAGAAGAAATACCATTATTTTAATGGGAACCAAATGAGCAATCATTACATAAATGGCATTATGAGACACGGAACTAATGCTGAAATGTTAAATGCTTGGGTGAAACTCATCAAGATGGGAACTGACAGCAGCGTGCTGGAACATTGGGGTTTCTCCACACTCAAGATACTTCTGCAAACATTCCCCAGTGCTGTTAATCCTAGTTCGGCTCCTCTGGAGGTAGCTCTGGAGGGCATCTGACTTCTTCTGTTGTTACTGGCTTAAAATCTTAAGACCATCTCTGAAATCCAAATTCAGAGCTTTGGGCCAGTTTTATTGATAGAACTTGGTTAACTGCTTGGAGCGGGTAGAGCAAGAAAACTTTTTAAAAGGAGCTGGAATTAGAGTTTTAATATCTTCATTTCCTCTTGGTCTCATACCTGCTGGTAGACAAAAACATGCTGTGAATTGATTCATTGGGCAGATGAGCACTAGTGATCCTGTTTTACTCTGTTCACTTGGGCAGGACAGCCATGGAATGCTCCTGATCCCTTCTCAGCTCCTTGGGCAGGAGAGCTGGTGCCAGGAGCAGCAGGATGTGCAGCCCAGCATGCCCTGCCTGCCCCCTCCACCGAGGGCTGGCACTGCCTGCACTTCCTCCACCCCATTGCTGGCCAGAGACTCAGCAATTTCCTCAGGAATGAATCACGAACAAAAAACCAAACAACAGCTATTTAAGAAGGTTTCGTCTCCCTCTGGAACTGTCCTGAGCAGTATCATATTCCTGACAGTTTATTCTTCAAGAATTTAGTCATCTAAGGTTACAGTGACTCATGTGATGAACCTTCTGCCCATTTCCTGGAAAGAGTCTTGCATGGTTCTCTACACCTCGTGCCATTTTCCTTCAGGGTCTCAGTTCTCACTTCATTCTCATATAGTTCGGCTTTCCTTCAATTTTGGGGTGGAGGAAGAAAGCAAAAATTTCTTGAGTGTACTCAAATTTACAATGTAACCAGAAAGCAGTGTGGTGAAAGAAACATCTGGAAAATAAAGATGGATTCTGAACCAGAGAATCTCTTTTGGAAGTAGTTGCCTCTTGGACTGAAATCTGGTTAGAAGGAGCTGCTCTATAAAGTGCTGTGTGGTCCAATATGATCATGAATTTACCAGGGCTGTACCCTGTAAAATATTTGAGGGCTCTCTCAGATCATTGCTTGGGGAGGTGTGACTCACCCTGGGCAAATGCCACTGATGACAAGCACCCTACACGAAATATTGAATGAATTGTCCTGGATGGGTACCAAAGTAACCATTTTACATACTTGGGCCAATCTGAAAGAAACTTCTGTGCAGAAAACAACTGCTTCCTTTCCCTGATGGAAGTTCAAAAGCTGCTCACAAAGAGCTTGAAGGATACTTCAGCAAACTCTGATCTAAGTGGGGTTGTGCTATGCCTACAGCAGACAGCTGCCTGGACATCAGCGATGCCCAGGCCATCCCTTATAACCCATACAGAAGTGATACTGCTGCATGTTTATATTACAGTTAAAGCAGGGAGTGGGGTTCAGTGTTCTTGATAAAATATCCAGAAACATGTGAGAGTCTGAGCGCATCACCTTCATTTCCAAAGTGTGAAACAGCTCAGCAGCAGTGCCAGTGCACACGACAGATCAACTCCTTCTACACCTATGGGGACAGAGAAAGCATCCTGACTTACACTAACTTGCAGCAGAGATAGTTAAGGAATTTGCAGATCTGTCTGACAGGCCCAACATGTCCAGTGTTCTTACAGGATGATTTCAGTGCTCAGTTATACCAGTGTAGCTGGCATGTGTACTGCTGTGTGTGTGTACGTATATGTATGTGTGTGTATACACACACACACACATGTCAGTACATATACACTGACACGCATCAGAAGTCTGTTCCCTCTAAAGGGATATAGTGCCAGGCCAAAGCTGGCCTGACATTCTTCTTTTTTTAAAAAAAGCAAACTTCTACAAGCCCTGATTCCAACAGAAATGTTTCCATGATTTATTTTAAGAAGAGAACATTCCCCTGCAGTGCTCACCGCAACCCAAACATTGCAGCACTGTGCAAGAGCATGAGAATCAGAGAGGAAACTTAAGAATCTATTTTCACTGCTTCAGAAGAGAAATAAAAAGAGCAAACAAACAGGCAAAGCAGTGAAAAATAAATTTTATTTTAGTGGTGGCTGTAGTGTTATCTGCAATATAGCTAAGGAGAGTAGACTTGAAGCGTGCAGGCATTTCTGTTGATTTCTGCAAGACATGACTAAATGTGTGATGGGCACTTGTGGGAGCCATCTACATTATAAAAAAGAGATTTCTTTTTCTTGGGTTCACCCTTCCTTCTCCTCACACCTTACCTTTTACATCTGAGAAACCGAACAGTAGACTAGAAGAAATTGCCTCACTGTTTTCAAATCTAGAAAATAATTCAAAGCATGGGCAAGCTATGCAAAGAACAAATTCCTCACTGGTGGGAGAGCCCTTAGATCTTGAAAGTAATGGGAAGAGTCCTTCCTCTAAATATCTGGAGCCCTCTATTGTACAGAAAGAGGCACCGGCCCTCAGTGCTACTGTTTGTTTCATTGCGCAAATTTGCAACAGCCAGCAAGACTCAGAAGGAAAAGAAGGGGCATCTGTTAAGAGAAAGAACAAATAAGCAAGCACAAGTTCCTGGCATAACTACTGGCTGCAAGCATGCATGCATGTAGACATGCACACACAGCACACAGTGCCTCAGTCTGAAAGATCTGTGTACTGAAGACAGAGGAAAAAAGTGAGTGAAGCCTGCTCAAAAGGAACCATAAAGACTGATCTTGTGGCAGATTAGTGATTTCACCAGAAAGTTTTTGGAAGCCGTAAACAGGAAATGGTTAAATAAAAGCAGGTGGAGCATGCTGATTGCAGGAGCAATGCAGGAAATTGCTGAGTGTCTGAATGGATGCAAAAAATCTGCTCTTTAGCTCAGATCTTGGCAGTCACTGTAGGCCTACCCCACCTTCTCCTGGTCTTCCCTCTCTACCTTTATCTTCACAAGCTACAGTCTCAAAGCCTGCAAACACTTTTTGCTTGAGTAATCTGCTCTTGAAATTTGAAACCAGTTCAGGAGAGTTGGGAGGTTCTGCTTGGAAGGCAAGAAACAAGAAGGACTCACCTAGTTCAACAAGAATAAGTCACAAGTACCCAGCAGTACCCACTGCCTGCCAGGAGTTTCAGGTCTGAGGAGCCTGAACAGCATCTCTGGCTACTGCCCCAAGTGCTGAATTCCCAAGTGTATTTAGTAGAAGAGTCAATCAGAGAAACATTACTCCTCTGGCCCCTTCCATTCAAGGGGGCTCCCAAAGTCCTAAGCTGTAGGGATCGTCCTCCATCTCCACTGAATCACAGTCCCTTCTGGGAGACAGCTCTGCAGCTGTTTAATAACTCACAGCAACAGCACACAAGCAGATGGAAAAGAAAGTGAAAGGTGCAAGAGGCATTTTTTCCACTTTCCTTCTAACCTTTCCTCTCTCCTCCTCGTCCACAGCCATTTGTGCCAATTCCAGACTATTCCAGATGTGTCACCAGTCTGCAGAGGCTTGGCTCTGGAGATAGGGGTCTGCTTGCCAACTGCAGCCTTCCGAGTGCTTTCAGACCCAAGGGTCAAGTTCCTGCTGCCACACTCTCATCCCTGGCTGTGCTGCCAGATGTGCTGCAGGATGAAGTGCAGACATGCTGGTAAGGAACAATTCTGCTTTCTTCTAGAAGAGTATGATGCTGATATAAAATTGCTTGACATACAAAAGACACTCTTGCCTTCAAAGTATACTAAAAGTCACATTAATGCTGTGAGAAAAGTGAAGAAGTACATGGATTAGTTTGAATCATTTTGATCTTGTCTACATCTTGAGTATTGGATGGTAAAGCTCTGTTGGCAAACTCTCACTTAGATATTTCTCCTCCTCTCTACACATACATTAAAAAGAATTCTGTTTCTTCTTATATTCTGAGCAAAGAATGGCAAATGAGCAACCATGGAGTTACAACCGCACAAACAAAAAGATTTTTCTGGCAGAGAAATCTTGCAAGAAAATCCTGCTCTTTTTTGACATTGTTATTTTGGCAAAATTTACCAGGTGTTACTGGGAGTTCAAACTTTTACTGCCTTCTCTGTATCTTTTAAAACAGAGAGTTACTCTATACAACATAACACTTTTAAAGTTCAAACTCTTAAATCCTAGTCTAGACAGGACCTTTGGGAGTAAGGTTTAAATTCACCCTGAGCAATCTCCCATATCCCACACTTCTGCCCAGGCCAAATCTTCCTGGGAATGTCCTGAGAACAGTTGTGATCAGAGACCAGCACTCCATACTGCTGCCCCCATGGGAGGAAAGAGGTGGCACTGCCAAGGAAAAGTTGGTATGACACCTTCTGCAGGTGCCACCACACTTGTTTAGGTTTCCATGGGACAGAAGTGGACAGAGAGGATGTGTGCTATCAGCTGCAGGTGGATGGCAGGTCAACTTCAGGTAGTTAAACCTGGGCACTGACTTCCAGGAGAAAACAGTCTGTGATTCATACAAATCTAAGAAACGGAGAGAAAATAATTGTAATGGGCTGAAAAAAAATTAAACAGGTGCCTCTTTCCTGCTCCTTTCACAGTTTCAGCTTTCCTGCATCCTTACTCACACTTTTTTGCACTTAAGTTGTTGAGAAAATTAGCAGGAATGAGGTTCCTGGTATAATTACAGTTTGCTGAGAAAATCACAGCCCACAGCAGTGATTCCTTTAGTGCCAGAGACAGATGTTGCTGAAGTCTAATCACAGGCTTCCCACTAACCAGCCCTGAGTCTAATCTGTCATCAGCTGAGAGGCCGCTGGCTCCCGCCATGCGTGCGAACCCCAGCTGCTGAGCTGGATCCTCTCCCCTCATGCAGAGCCAGGCAGTGCCAGAAGGAGGGCATGTTTCCATTCACTCCCTGCCCTCAGTTACAGAGATACCACAGCTTCAATGTGCTGCTTATCTCTCCTCCAGGCCTAGTATCAAAGCCTTGCTGGAAAGGGCTCAAGTGGTTGTTTTCAACTTACAGTGTGTAGTGACTGCAGTTCAAAAATACAATTTGAGATAAGTTGAAGGAGAGGCTTAGTAAGAATGGCCTGTAGCTAATTTGTCCTTCTAAAATGTGTGGTATTTTCTGCCTCCTAAGAGGACAAGGCTGCACACAGTGATGGGTCACATAACCTCCAGATGTTAATAACAAGACCCAAAAGTGGATGAGTGCTGATGAGCACAGAAATAGGAGGAAGAGCGCAAAGCAGAACTGGGCATATTGAAAAAGGTCAGGAAAGGGCATACATGCAAGAGGGGATTGAACAAATCTCTCCTACATGTTACAGGCATATGACATTGCCACTAAATGTTTTGTATCTGACATCCAAAGAGCATTGGGCCACTAAGAGTACCAGGTTATATCTTTGAACTTCTCTATTGTGGTGAAAGAATCTCAAAAATCAACAGATCCCATCAGTTCAGGAGTGTCCCTGTGCAGGCAAAACTCACCGTGGTACTGGATTAACATCTTTAGATTGGATTCTGGTCGTGGAAGGAAACTGGCTGAAGGAGTCCATTTCAAAGGCACATTACTGCAGCATTCAGAACCAGTGAGAACTGGGAAAGTCCTTAGGCTGGTAAGGGCTTCCAGCATCTGTAAAGTTAACAAGGGCCCTGAAGTAACAGGGGAGATAGCAGGTGGGGAGGCATAGATTAAACAGCTGTGTTTTGCATAAGGAGCTCTCCAGCAAGGCATAGGGGAACTGAGTTGGTCATCATTTCTGGTCAGAAGCAAAAGCATATTAAATGAGCTGACTTTCTGAAACAGCCTGTGGCCAACTCAATTTCTTTGTGTTTAGCTTTTTCTGAATCTGCACATGGTAGCTGGGCACACACTATAATAATACTCAGCAGATCTCTGCAGTAAAGGTGTGCAGGGCAGCATCTCAGCCACTGACAGATCGAGGGAAACAAAGTGTAGCATGATGTGTCAGAGAGGGGGAAGAAGTGACTCATATGGGAAGAAAAACAAAGCAAAGATGAACATGGAGCATAAGAGAAGTGGCAGACTGTTGGCTGTAAATCAGTTTTCTTGCACTCAGAAGGGTGGGTATTATGGTGAGAGATGCTGTACTTGACAGTAATGGAAGTTCAAGGAAGTTTGATTAAGATTAAATGGCAGCCACATGCCAGCTCAGAAAAGAGGCCTTAAGACTAAAATCAAAGACCGGAAGTGACTAAGTAGGTCAGAAGCTGTGGGCAGTGAGCTGCACAGATTAAGTGGGACTTGGAGCAACTGAGTTAGCTCTGCTAAGTGATAACAACACAATGTCACCAAGTTTAACAAATCTGACTCTGAGATCACCTTCAAGGCCTTGATAGCAAATCAGAGATTGCTGAGTCCTAGCTGTATCTACATCAGAGCAAATGCTTTATCTGTTTTAACAAGAGATCTATTTTACAGTCACTTTTTGACCCTGCCAAGCTTCCTGTAAATAGAGTGCTGTTTTGTCTGAACAGGATTTCTTCTCGAGGAGCTGGGTGGGAAAAATGAACTGACTAATAGAAACCGTGAGACCAAGAAGGGCTGCTACTGCAGGTTGAAAAGACAGATGCAATGGATAAACTTCTTTTAACTCTCAATTCAGCAAGTCTTTGATTCGAGAGCTTTGTTCACATCCAGGGCATCCGGAAGAGAACAGTCACCTTGTATTTTTGTACCTGATGAGAAAACTCCAGATTGTGTGTGTGCATTGGGACAATTCAATGTGTGTCTATTCCAACTTCAAAGAGGCTTTCAGTGCTCTTTGAGATGTAGGGTGTGAGGAAGGGTGAGAACTGCTAATGCTAGCCCCATCCTCATTAAATCTTTGCCCTCTCCGGAGCAAGCATGCAAGTGGAGAGAATAGATGATATGCATGAGCAACTGAGCATCTGTGATCTCATGACCTTTGACTGTTGTATTATGGGAAATGTATTCTATGGTTGCTATGCTTTTCTAATTCATTTGTATTTTCCTTCAGTGACTCCCTTGTATTTTCTTTGGTGCTCCTGCGTAACGGTTTCAAGGAACCACAGATATCTCCAAGTTAAGCATGCATACAATGGCTTTAATTAAATGTTTGTGGGTATCCCACAGTAAAGCAGGGGAAAGGGAAAGCAAACAGTTCTGTACTTACTTGTACCTATCCCTTCTGAGCCCTGGCTTGGGTGGAAGCATCAGCACTATTGCCATTAAAGCCTATTTCTAAGCTATTGTGAAATGAAGGGCATCAGGTCCTGCTGCTCTGCATGCAAGCGCTTCAGGGATTTCACTCTCATAAAAAAGCTACAGGTCACCTGTGAAAGGTACAATGCTAAGATATTTTAGACTAGGCTAGAGGAAATAAAAAATAAACTAAGGGAGGCATTTCTTTGCTCCACTTACAAAAACTGAAGACTAAGATTAAAAATATCCTTAGCCATTCCTTAAAATACACTAAGATGCTATTGGAAGAGTAGCATAAAAGCAAAGATTTTGGTCTTCTTTGATATTCTGATATTACTATTTTCTGTTCTCTGTGCCATTAGCACAATCTGACTCTTGACACCACCCTCTAGAATGAAATAATAATAACTATTGTTATTGTTATTATTTTATATGGGAATCTTCACTTCTTTTATAAGCAGTTAGCTACATTTTTCTTATGTATAGAAGAAAGCTGTGAAGAAATTTGTTTCCACTTCAGGCATTTAAAATAAATACACATGAGGCAAATGACATTTGGAAGGGGAACTTTCATCACGCAAAGATGGAGGAATACGAGAAATAAGAGACGGGATACAAAGGTTATTGCTCAGTTCTTTGAGTCAAATACCACACAATTTCACAACACATTAAGTGTTTAGAGGAAGAATCTTTCTTTCTCTTGTATGATATGGAATAGTCAGCAGTATCTGCAAAGATAACTACGAGGTCTAACACTAACAATTATTGCTAATATTTAGCACTAGTATAGAGTACTTTTCTTGAGCTTTTCAATGACTGACGTCATTGAAAGTTCAGAGTTTGACGTCATATTAGTTCAGAGTTGATACAAACTAATGTAAAACTGCTTTAGCAGAGCTGTACATATTTTATTGCAAATCCATCCACCCTTTTTAGTGGCTCTCAGGGACAACATACATCAGAAAATTCAAGAATAATTGCAAGGGTAAAAATAAAAAATAAAGGCCAGTTTGATAGAGAATAAAGAACCCACGCTTCTAACAGTGGTTTTGGTTATTTCCCCACACTGAGACCAGAGGCATTGCCAGTTTTTGCAGTCTGACATGCTGGATTTGGGCAGAAGTTGAGCAGAGCAGGGGCTAGGTTAGGTTTGCTGGAGCTAGAGCAGCAGTGACTTTTTAGGAGGGAACAGAAAGCATGGGTTGTTTCCCTCACGTAACAAGGCACAAACAACAACAGGGTTATCTGAGAAGATTGAGAACTGCTGACATTAGAAACAGGAACTGGCATCTGCAAAGTTGAGTAGGAGTGGGATGAAAGCAGTCTGACAAAGCAAAGGAGGAAATGAGAAGGCCAGGGAAGATCTAAAATTGTGAGCAGCTAACAAATGCTGACAAATACTTGTTTCCTCAAGGGTATGATCCTGAGCACATTCAGACCAACTTGAAGATTCCTCAGGATTTTTGGGATACTCTAAGTGAAGATTTCTACTCTTTGTCTCTCTCTTTAGCTGTAGTCTGTTTCCACTGCATCTTCAGAAAATGCCTCTCAAAAATACACCTAATTTTGATGATGGCTGACAGTAAAATAGGTTTATTCTGAAAGTTGTGTGAAGAAAGATCTACACCTCCCCCTCCTTCACTTCTGCCATGTGTCTGATGCCTGTCTTCCAGTCTGTCAGTTTGGATGGCCAGTGACCTGTAGCAAGGATGCAGGGCAGAGCTGCACAGAAGGCACACAGCCTGGCCTTTTTTGGGTTTCCATTCTGATCATGGAGGGGTTTGATTTTTGTTGTTTGGTATTCTGAATTATTTACTCAAGCTGTCCTGAGCACTCTACTTACTCTATGTAAAACAAGGCCTGGTAGATTCTCAGGTTTATTAGCTCCTCTGCTCCATCAGCTTAATTTTTATTCATTGCCTTAGACTTTTCTGTATGCCACATATTTTTTGCTTAGTACTGTTTATATCTCACCTGTCCGTCTTCACTGTTGCTTCTCTGTTTCCTACTACATAACAGCTGTGAAACTCTCACATCAAAACCCAAGTTACTCTTTTGTTTTCCATCCTATCAGGTGCTCCAAGGACTACTTCTGCCCTTCTCCTCTAGTGGTAACAGCTTATCTACATCACCAAGGCTAAGGCCAGGAAAATCCATGCCTGATTTTCTCCCAGGGCTGAATTTTTATGGACAGTAATTAGTTACTGTTTTCACCACACAGGTCCCAAAAATACCCACACTAATTAAGGTCCATAGGGATATTGGTGCAGTAATCTTGGGCAATCATAAGTACATTTAGGCTTCTCTGGTTCTTCAGGTTTCATTTCCCTTTAGAAAGTTGTATCTACGTTAATTCACCAAATATGTTAAAAACTTGAAGTTAAAGATCAAAGTTCAGTGCAATCCTTCTACTGTGTGACCTAAGCAGTGCAGTTTACTGACAAATGCTCCCCCAAGTTATTTGTGATAAGGAGAGGGAATTGAAAGAGAAGAAAATAGTGACTGGTGATTTCTTTACAAATTCTTGTTATTAGCTTGTTCTAAAAGTAGTTTGGTTCCCCTCAACACACAAAAAAATTCCTATTCCTGACATAAAAGCAGTTGCAAATGATTTAGCAGAGCGTTCTGTACACTGTGAATGCAGTGCTCACACTACCTGTCACCCCATCAACACTCCAAACGGACTGAGAAAGAAGAAAGGTTGCAAAATGAGTATAAATACTCTGCATGGAGCCAGCAAGACAGCAAAGTCACAATGGTGGAAAGGAGAATGTCAGAAGTTAATCCCAGGTGTAATACCTCAGAAGTCAGATGCACGTTGGGAGAGGTGCTATTCAGTTAATATTTATGTTTTGTTTTCACTCTGTGAACTTTAAGGCAGACCTTAGCCAGTGAAAGCTGAATTCTCTGTGGATGCCTTGCACTACTCTTGTTGTGTTTCCAAGTTTCCTATTCAATAGCACATTTTTTCCCTTGTTTTCAAATGCTTGCAGGAGTCTTAAGACATTTTAAACGTAACAATAAAACACCTGCATTTTATTAAGACTTGAGACTTAAGTTCCACCTCCCTCAATTTTACTGAAATGTTTCCATTAGACGGGTTAACCCTTTCATAGTCACTTTTGCTGTCAAAATGAAGCTACGTGTCTGCTACATATAGCCAAATTCCACACTCCTATACTGTATTTGGAGAAAAAGAAAACCAGCCCTGAGGCACACCCAGAGAGCTCTGTCCTGTGCTGACTGGCAAAGAGTGCAGAACCACAGCTGCAGAGGCACAACAGCCCTGGAATGACATGTCTGCTGGTAAAACTTAAAACTGAAATGTTCTTACCAACCATTTTTGTTTCAAGAAATATTTGAATTGTGTCATAGAAACTTCATTCAACTAAATGGGAGAACTTACTATTGTTTGTGTCCCTTCCCTTTTGTCATTCCAATGTCTTAAATGAGAAACAGAGCAGCACTATACAGTGATTTTTGTGCCTGTATGTCCAATAATGTTATTATTCTTATATTCAATTAGAAAAATGGCAGCACGTGAAGTAATTGCCCAAATTCATGCAGCAGTTTAGCAAAAAGAGCTGATAAATTCAATTGTCAATGCACTAAGCAACTGTGTTGTTACCCAATTAACTTAACTTTCTGATAAGCAGTTATTTCTAAGTCCACACACATCACAAAGCACTGCAGTGCAAAGAGCAACAGCTGCTGGCTATTTTACCAAATATGATCAGTTCTCTGAAGGCAGGAGAGAGTGTAACTTAATGCAACTAGACAGGGACTGAGGATCTGTACATCATGAGTTCTGATTCCATTTCTGTTGCTATTTACGTGTTTATGGGCATGTAACTTTAGTTCTTTATGACTCAGCTTCCCATCTATGCAAGAGGGAGAGTAATTCTTCACAGCCAGCAGGTGAATCAAGAGGTCATAGATTTCTGAGATGATTCTGAGTCAGTCATTCATCTTAGGACTTAAGTGGCACACCTATACAGGGCTAATTGGACTAATGTGCATCAGACCTGCATGGAGATCACAGATTCAGAGGTTTGGAGACACTCAAATACCATGGCTATACAGCCATACAAATTCCTAGGATAACCAGGTATGTAAAGAGAAAATTAGTTGCTATCCTGTATATTTACCAATGTAATTAATTTAATTGGTGGTTATTATTTACACTGTCTGAGGTATTAGATACTGTTCTGATTTATACCAATACATCTCTGCAATACTGATACAGGAAATATTATCACATACCCTGGCAGTCATAAAGAAAAAAGTACAAAGTTTGTGCTGACCTTGTAAACAAATAATTTCCACTCCTTCATACCTACCAGCACATGATTTCAAATCTGTGTAGGTATCAGTAATCATTGGAAATGGCCTTTATCCCCATGGCAGAGATAGTTTTAGGACATAAGCCTATTGCTATTGCATATAATGTCATATGATGTGGGGATCCGGCAGCCTGGCACACACAGCAGTGAAAGTCATGTGGTGTGAGAGCAGCAAACAGCCCCTACACCCTCATGCCAGCTCTGACCACAGACCAGGAGTGCACACTTGTGTTCCCACTGAGGAGCACACCTTGCCTTGCCTGCTATTAGGGAAGACAAAAGCTGAACATAATTTATAAAGATAATCTAGCATGGAATTTTTCACATTTGAGTTATGACTCATAAGATTTTTACTTTTCCATTCAGTGTAAACATGCATAAATAATCATTCTGAATTGATTTTAAATGTAGAGGTAAACAGACTTTCAAAGTCTCTAACCAAATTGGGGTAAATCTCACATTTGTTTGAGTTTACACCCTTTAACTAGCATTAGCAAGCTGTGATTTATATTGCTGTGTAAATCACATCTGCTCATAAGCTGTGGTTTGAAAACATTGCACATCTGGGGTATCAAATGTGTGCAAATTAGAGAATTATATGACATTACCAGACACTTGCATGCAAATGTAAGCAATGTAAGCTTCATTTTTTGTGTAGTATTTGAAGTCATGTTATTACGTGGTGTAAACTACAATCATCTACTCTCTACTTAGACAGCAATCCAAACAGAGACTGGTAATCCCTTTGCAATCATGTTCACAGAGCCACATACTCAGGTACCCTGTCAAGAATGTAAGTTACAAACTGTTATGTGCCCTGAAGCATGCTTATGGCCCTTCTTTATAGGTGGCCTGGTCACCATACTCATTACTTTTGAGTAAATTAAGAGCAGGGTTTCATATTTTGTAGTTGTGCTTGTTAATAAAAGAATCAGCAATCTGGGAAAACAGAGGTTTTCCAGCTTTACTTCCATCATTCTTTTAGAAGTCAGTACCACACTGATCACAGCCAGCACTTTCTAATCCAGGATCTGGAGGCAGGGGTGGGGAGCTGGTATAATCAATCTCTTTCAACACTGTGAAGGGGATTGTCCCCTGTGCTGTATTTTTCTTCCTCTGAGTATCTCAAAAGACAGCGTCAGCAAGACTTTCCTCCTTCTATTTCATAGAATTGCTCCTATTTTCACCTCTTTTAATGTAAGTACTTTCTAGTAATAGAAATATTCTGCTTTAAATTACAAGTTGATTTCTTTTCAGTCTTGACTGCATTTTTCTTTAGATAAATACTTGTACAGAATGTTCATCAGAGGACCTAACATTACTTATAAGCACCTTTAATGAAGCCCAACAAAACAATTATGCAAAATCTGTTATCATCTTTATATTTCATAATAAATTATAGATAAATGAATAATGAATACATGACTCAGTCAAGGTCGTACTGTGAATCAATGATAGCAGTTGGAAATGTAGCCCAGGAACTTTGACATCCACATTTCTGCTGAAACTACGTGCCCTGAAAACACCAGGACTCTCTCAGACCCATTGTGCCCCACCAACATTTCTCTCATATCACTGAAGCCATTTTAGGCCATGAAAATTTAAGAAAGGAAAAAGAATGCAAATCAGTGTCTGATAGTACATTGTTCTCCCCTCTGAAACGAAAAGACTTTTTCTTGGTTTATTTTTTTCTTGCAGTAGATATTGGCAGGCTGAAAGTTGAAATTAAATAGGAAAAAATAACAAGCATATTTTGAGTGATTACTCAACTGGGGTCCTTTGTGACAGGAAATGCAGCTGCGTGACTAATGGGCCTGACTTTCTCTTGGCTTCCTTCCCCCTTCAAAGATCTTGTTTATTGCTCTAGCCAACTTTTTTTTTTTTTTTTTAAATTGCTAGAAGCTAGAATTTTCCAGGAAAAAAAAATCCTTGCAAGGGGCAAAGGCAGTAAATCTTAAAAAGATCAAGGGCTGCAGAGCTCTCCCTCATCTACTCCTTTTAGCCTTCCAGGTTCTCGAGTCACGTCATATCTTCCCCGTTCTGCTCTGAACATGTGTCTAGCAGATCTTTCTGCTTTGCTGAGGGGAGGGAGTGTGTGAATCACATTTATAGCATTTAACCCTGGAATTCATAAAGGAAGGACTAATTCCATTAAGGAAACCAGGGGCCTCCTTAGCCTTTTGCATGTTGTCTTTTTTATTATTTTTCCTCGCTCTCTCCTTAGCAGTTGTGTGCCCATACCCCATAACGACATGGCTGTTAAGTGTGAGCTATTGAGACTTGACACAGCACAGTCCCATTAGTGAGGGGCCATGGAGTTTTAAACCCTGTTTGCATTTGGCCTGCTTTGTAAGTCTGCTGTGTTGAGCTTTCTGGGTAACAGCAGATAGGCCAGGACCTGAACGTCCCCTGAACTGGAAGAGGAACTGTGCATCCAAGCTCCATGGCAGGTCCTTAACCCTATAACTCAGTGCAGGGAAGCCCTGAGTTCCCTCTCAGCACGGGAGGTGTTGGTTGGACAGAGTGTCTGTGGGAGCAGGGTCCTGCCATCCTTTGGTGGTGCTGAGCCCTGTGTGGGGGCACAGAGCTGACTGAGCTCTCTGAGCTCTGAAGTGCTCCCACAGTCTCAAAAAAACCACCATGGCATTTAGCGGCCTGAGGGTGGGCACTGGGGCAGGAGCAGCTGCAGCGCCAGCACCAGCCCTGCCACAGAGGCAACAGGTACAGCTTCAGACTAGTAGTGGTGGGTTTAGTCCTGCAAGGAGGTTAAACCTCAACCAGACAGGTAAACAACAGCCTCAAAGAACATGATCTACAAGAAATGGGAGACATTCTTTAGCTTTCTTTTAAGACCCTTTTCTTTGGAAAGCCGGAGTATCAAGTCATTGAAGGAGAGTTTGAGGGCTACTCTGTAATCAGCAATGCTGGTAAGGTTTCCTGTGCTTGTAGCAGAGGCTAAAAAAGGAGGTGAATATATCCATTACCATAAACTGCACAGAGGAACCATCACAATATGGGTATGCTAAAAAAAGAGATGGACCTTTGCTTATGAACAGACCTAAAAGAATTGAATACATGTGTACAGAGAGATCATTTTCCACTACCTAGAAGAGGAAAAATCTCTGGGGAAGTAGCTGATGCCAAATATTTTCTTATATTTCATGTGTCAGCAGGGTCTGGCAGAATCCCTTAAAAAACAGAGCATGCATTTTGTGCAAATTGAGAATCACAATTCTAGTGATTTAGATTGCTTTACCAAACTAGAGACATTTCTCCAAAAACACAGCAGATGTTTGATGATATACCAAGTTTTCAGCATTTAAACAGATCAGATAATGTTAAGATCAGCAGAAAAAAACTAACAATAACACAGTAAAAATCAGATTTTCAGATCTGTTCTGAAAAAACTTAAGCTGGGTTAGACAGAAAAAAAGTTAATTTCTCACAACTGCTCTAAAATCCTGGCCAAGCTATACAGCAAAGTTACAGAGGCGCTAGACTGGGTGCAGAAGTGGTGGTCACCAGGATTGCTGCAATGGGAGATGTGTGTGTAACCTGGCTGCATGACCTGAGAACACCGAGGCACTGCTGCAAAAATACTGGCTTTGACTTAGACTTTGACTACAAAGTTTAACAATTCCAGAGACTGAGAGATAATGGGGATGCAGCCCTGAGGTATCTTAAAACTACAGGAGACAGAGCCATCCCCAAAAAAGAACTAGCCTAATCCTCCTGCAGCTATATGGTCAAAACTGGAGATCACTAATTTCTGTGCAATGAATGCTAACAAAAGCTGAGTGTCAGTACATTCTGATAGAAAAAGAGAAGGATTTGGCACTTGTTTGTGAATGTAAAATGTTTCCTGTCCTCTCTTTTTGTCTTTTATGAGAAGACTGTTTTAGAAAACTGACCATAACCCACTTACTGCAATTGCCAAAATGGCCTGGCAAAGCCCCCTTTCCTCATGCATACATGGATTTATTTGCTTCAGTTATAAATTTATGATTTGCAGATTGGGAAGGATTTGGTAGGTTCAAAACTAATCCCTTGAGCATTTGATGAAAAAGCAATGATGCAAAGTCCAGAGCTAGACTTTGTATGTGATGATTTGCTTAAAAATTTTTGCTTGTGATGATGATAAGACCCAGTGGAAAGTATATGAGCCTGTCATTGAGAATGTTCTCAGCTTTGTTGCTGACTTTGGGTGGAGTATGAGTACTGTATCCTGGCTAGGAAAAATTATATAACCTCTCTTGATGTTTATTTTTACTTCCCTGAGGTAATCTTACTACAAGGTAGTACAACTAAACAGGCAGCACAGTATATCAAGCTTATCACTACACATCCTGTACCTGCTAAGGTAAACTAGATCTGACAATGTGGCAGGAATAAGTGTGAGATGTCTTCAGCAGAATAAGATTTAGCTCTACCACTCTAGTTCTATTACTGTTAATCAATGAGCTAGTAGGAAGTAGTGCCAGAAAAAATTTGTTACTTCTCAAAAGAATGTGGAATTAGTCTGTGATCTGATTTTGGGTCTATTATATCAATGTATCAAGGTGGAACATATGAAGTCAGTCAACCACTGACATTTTGCTTTACCAAAAACCCTGAAAGAAAAATGCATACTATTTTCACTCCTGCAGTCTTTCAATTCCCTGACGCCTTCAAGGGTGTCATCAAAATCATGGAGGTCTTGAAGAACAGTAAAGTAACAGCCAACAAAAAAACTTAGAATAATGTAACTTGCCTCCCTGAGGACTGTAGCTGCGATATTCCAGTATCAGAGATGTAAGAACAACTGCCCAGTCCTCAGGATTCACTGAGCACAGTCTATGTGAAGTTGGTTGTAACTACTTGCAGTTGCATATCAGCACAACTTGTCTGAATTTTGTCTTGGAAAATTCAGTGACTTTAGGACTTATGACACTAACAGTCTGAGAATCTGACTGAGGTGCTAAAAGTTATCATTTTATTATGAACAGCTGGATGAAACCAGATGTGTTATAAAGCAAATTCTTCATAGCCAGCCTAAGCACTGGATGTACAATGATGACAACTGCATTTCAGCCCAGAGGTGGCTGCATTTGAGCCACAGGGAAATAATCAATTTATAAACAAACTTCTCAAGCACTTTGAGATGAAAACACTACACAGAATCAATTTAATTCACTCTTCTTATGTGACAAACTCATGTTATTCATGTTATTGTTTTCCCGGTTTTGCTACACCAATCACACTGCAATTCCAAATGTCATCACTCTTTGCTGGAACAGCAGTCTGACACGTTCAAAAAAACTTGCAGAATAAAAAACCTTGTGATGGAAATTGCTCCCGTGTGTGCAGCCTGCTCATATTCAGAAAGCGTTCTTGTTCCATTTCTTTGTCCAGTTAACAAGGGGTATGTGAGTATGGTTTTGAATTCTGAGCGCACTTTACCCACTAGGAGCCTGTCCTGGGCACTGTGTTCTGCAGCATGACAGTTGCCTTGCATTCAGGCTCCTGGCTGCCTTCATTTCTGCTCTGATGCTCTCCTGATCCTGAAAAATCTCACCTCATCAGCAGAAACAACCAAACTGTATCTCAACAGTTTCAAATTATGAGACAGTTTGTAGATTTTCTCTCCCCTTTTGTTGAATCCTGCAAAAACAACTAAAAGGAGTGTGCTACCCAGGCGATCAAAAGGACTGGACTGCCTTTGACCTGGGGAGTATTACTGAAACCAGAGGTCATATGAAGTCTAAATTAGGCATCTGCTAACTACCATAGCTTCACCCAAACGTAACTTGTTACACAATGGCCACATGGCCTCCTGTGCCTTTGTCTCTTCACCTGTAACATGTAAACAGAAACACTCAGTCGTGCAGCAAGGAGTATTTAGAGTTCATTTGGCATTCCTGAAGACTTAGGAGATTCTTAGATGGACAGTGCAGTATGAACAGAAGCCAGGTGATGCTGTATCTTTCTCTTAGTGACCCCCTCATGCTGTTGGTATTGTGCTCTCACATTCCTGAGTTAAGCTTGCTTGAGGGATTTGATTTCACTTGGGCTTAAAATCTTTGTTTGATTCCTCAGAGAGTATGCTGGAATACACGGTAAAGCACAGCAAATCTCACATGTCCAGAAACGTCACTCTCAAAACCCTGCTAACCACTTCCACCTCACCTTCCCCACCTTTTTGAATATACTCAGCCAAGGATAGTGAGAACAATTTAATGCATGCCTGTTTTGCACACCCTGCAACCCTGTGCATTTTGAAGGTCAGACAGAGCATTCTCTGCCACAGCAAACGATTTTGTGTAGATGAGAAGCTTTGCTTTAGAGAAAAAACCTACTACTGTATGCCCATGTGTTTGCAGATTTACAAGAAAAAGCAGAATTTCTAGCTCTTGATAGCGAGGCATAGTTACAAGTCTGGATACACATTTTGCTTCAGGAACTGAGTTTTATGTCTATGTGCCTTCAAGAGGCCTTGTAAGTACAACATCATCTTTGTTTTTCCATCTTTAAAGCTGCAATTATAATATTCTCCTATAATAGAGGGGGTTAGAAATGTTCATTTCTAGAACTTTTAACAAATGTTAAATATCTGTTGTTTTGATCCTATTCCATTACAAAGAAGCCCTGCAATTCTTCCATTCTCTCCTGTTAAAAAGATTGTCTTCTCTTGCAGCCTTTAAATTATTTAATTAAATTGTACAGGCTAGTTGTATGAGCCAACCTCTTTTATATAACTCCTTTTTGTTGTTACAGAGTGGAGGAAGATGTGCATTTAGACAGCAAGTAACTATTTTGTGAGTAAAAGTGAGGGACATGCTGACAAAAGGTTTCCATAAATAACTCTTTCCCCTCTGTGCTCTTGGGCAGCTCTGTCTGTGATAGCTCCTCTTTGACAGCGTGTCTAGCACAGAACAACTCACAATCAAAAAGTATCAGCAGGTGTGAAAAGCACACCCACACAAGTGTCAGGTCCTCAAGCATAATCCATGTAGCTGTTGAATTTCCCACTTTGCAGCAATGATTCAGCTTGGTGATGGCAATATGAATGCTCAGGAGAGGAAAGACAGTAATATCAGTATTTACAACAGCAGCTCATTAACAATGACATTAATGAGCATTTGCATTAAGGTGGCATGTTTCAGGTCTAGTCAGTGGCTTTCCATAAGGATCTCAGTGCTGGAGCACCTCCTACACAGGGCAGAGAACTGGGGGCTGGAGGTTGGGGGTATTCCTTATGGAGCGGGGGCTCACAATGAGGGCGATGTACACCTGGCAGTGTCCAGGAGCTGAGGGCAGCTGGGGAGCCCCACTGGCTGCTGTACAAGAACTGGGGTCACAGCTTGCCTGGAGGCATGGGCTTGTCCTGCCAGCGCTGTCCTTCATCTGTCCCCCTGAAAGTCACGCTCAGCCACAGTTACAGCTCCGAGAGACAGCAGCTCCCTTCAACACATCTCACACGTAGCTAATGGAACTGGAATTATTGCAGCAGTTTGGGAAAGGGAAAATCTATAATGCCAGGCTGGATAAAACATTTAGACACTGTTGGCTTGATGTGGGCAGAACTCCTGCCAGATGAAGCATTTGCACCTGGAAATCCGCGAGGCAGAGGCCTGGCCCGGGAGCATCTGTGCTGCCCCCAGCGAGGCAGCAGCTCCCTCACACATACTCTGACTCCCAGGAGGCCGGGGCCCAGGGCTCCTCGAGGAGGTCAGTTTTTATAGAGTAAAGCAAACAGTTGAGCTAATCAAGAATTTTTTTTCTTTTCTTTTCTGAGGCTCTTGGCATCCAGCCCTGTTACTTGCAATCTTTAATTTGTACTGTGGCTTCCTTTTCCCTGCTGCCTTCTCACTCAGTCCAATTTTCCCACACACTTATTTCCTAACTCTACCTCTATCGAGGTCTTCATTTAGTTTGGACCCAAATTTATCTCAATCCTACACAAAGTTGATCTTACCTCGTCATTTATTCCTTCAATTGACTGTCACCAGAAATTCATAAGCCTGAAAAGTTTATGAAAAAAAACAAAGCTGTTTTCTGTGTTGTTACTTATAAAGTAACTTTATTCATACATAGATTAATTGATAGAAATTAATTGTGGATTAACTTAGGCCTTCTTTTTGGTTATACAGCTGCCTGAGTCTTAAAGTTGGGGTTTTTAAAGTATCTGTGTATGTCTGTTGTACGGGTGGGTTGAAATTTACAGACACACCTCACACACTGGCCATGAAAAAGCCTCTTATCATAAAGCTTCCACTATTGGGGAGCAGATTCTGATGAAACAAAGTCACATTTTGGCAGATTCTCCCTCCCACATCCATAATACTATGAAAAGAATGAAAGAGAGAAAGGCATTTTTTCTGTTTAGCACAGCAACATGGTCCAGAACATGTTGTGTCATTTGTGTAGAGAAACTGATGAAGGTGACATCAGTGCAAATAAACATCTCAAGTAAAACCATAGCAAAATCCCAGTAAAAATATACCATCTAGTTCTTGATTGTCAACATGGCAGAGGCTAGCTTGCTCAACAGCTGATGAGAGATGTAGAAACATGAATAAGTGGCCCACCTGATCACTAGGTTCTACCTCATTAAATCACCTTTATATGGTCTTTTCTGAAAAGCTGCACAGATCCCAAGGTGTTCCTTCAGTCTGCACACACTCTAGGAACTGCAAAGAGCACCAGGTTGTGAAAAATGCACAGCCTCCACCACACATTAGATCCAGTTGATCTCATATCATTTGAGGTAAATACTTCTCCTTCCTTGTGGTCATTTTCAAACCCATTTCTACGGAACTCCTCTGTCTCAGGAGCCCAAGTTGGCAGGACAGTACTTTCCAAGTCATGATGCAAGCTGCAAATAGCTGACAAAGCCCAAAGCACATTCCCCATATTTTCACTGTAATTGTTCCTCTCAGCCACTTCCACACCAGCACAGAAGGTTTTTTAATGAATTGCAGTGAAGAAGAAGCTAAAAGCACAGTGAGACACTGAGCTAGCATGCAGTGGATGGGCTGTGTGTCCATCTTCTGCCAGGCAGTGGATCACAGGCCAGGGCCAGCAGACCGGACACAACAGCCATCATTACCCATTGGCATCCCAAATGAAGTAATGATGAAGTCCCCTAGGCTTAGCAGAGCCATAGATTAGAAAGCAGATGCTGCCAAGTTGTGCACAGTCTGTGAGGCAGTTTGCTCAATGCTTCTCATTAATTTCAGAATCCACTACTGAAGAAAACGCTTTATAAGGTGGGACATGTTTTAAAAGAACAGTTGGTGCAGATTCAACTTGTATAAAGCTGCACAGTTCTATTAAATACCAAGGGGCGTTGCTGATTTATACCAGCTGAGAAGCTGGCCAATATGCTTTTGAAGCCATCAACTCTCCCACTGGTAATTGCCAGTAGAAACACTGGGAAATACAAGAAGAAATGAAAAAATGGAGCACATTTATGTGAAAAACCTTCAATGCAAAACAAATGTCTGCTCACTGCACAAAAGCTGAAATAATACAGTTGTTATTGGAACTGTGCTACAATAAAACAAGCTGGATGAGTCAACCAGCAGTGCATCTAATCTCCACTGGCTGCCTTTCTGGTCTCCAAGCTCCCCATCTATTTTTATCTCTGCTTTCTTCAATATGATTTTTGGTTTGCAAGCAATAAATCTGCAGCTCTTGGGTCCCCTGTGTGCACTCTTTTTCGGTAGGCCACTCAGCATTTAGGATTTTACCCAGACCATTTCAGTTATAAGACCACAGAACATGGAGGCTACAATTCAGATTCAAAAGATACCATGGTGAGCACAGCAGAGGCATGGGGCATCACTAAAGCTTTCTGCTCTGAAGGAAGCAGGCACCAAGCAGGGCCATCTGAGAAGTTTTGGGATGGACTTGCTTCCACGCTTGATAAAACACAGAGACTGGGGCAGTGCTTTATTCAAGCTTCACAATGCAGCATAGGGCACATACAGAGCACGAAATATGCCCAATGCAACAGTCAGGGGAAGAGTTAACAACACTAAAATAGGGGAAGAGTTAACAACTCTAAAATAGCACTGGCAATCAGTGTTTGCTGCTGAGCCTATACAAAGAAAATGTCATTCCCTCTTTTTCCATGGGTGGGTGAAATTTTTAGTGAAGAAGCCATTTGCACTTGGTCTACCTGAGGACCCTATACATTACCTATTACAGAGTGTAATGTTTGGAAGCTGAGAAAAGGATAACCCTGATTTCAAAATCATTGGGCAGGTGATGGGAACTGTGTTCATGAAGTGAGATTACTGTTTTTTGTTGGTTGGGTGTGGTAGCCCTTTGTTGAGAAAAGTGTAGGTGAAATTTTGGAATCGAAATATTCCTGCTTCATTTTTCTCTGGCAACCACATTATGATCCTAGAAAAAGAGCAATTATTTTTCTAATTTTTCTCTGTTCTTTTTAATGGTTTCATTACAAAGACATACAGCTAGTCACCTTGAGCTCATACATGCTGGGAAACATCTGTTAATTGAATATTAAGATAGCCAGAGTGTTATAATGGATAGAAACTACTGGGATATGATGGTAGCCCAAAGCCTTCCCTTTCATTCCAAGAGTACGTGCTTCAGGGAGCAAGGGAGAAGAGTATATGAATTTAATTTCAGACATTCACGTTTTAGGTGGCCCCGAGGGATGTACCCATTTCCTATATAAGGTTTGGTCTGTTTGCAATTAAGCTCTCTTCTTTGCATATTTCCGGAGAGATTAAAAATAGCAATATCAGCTTATTCTTGGACTTCTGGAAATAAACACAGCCATTGCTTCCAGGGCTTTTAAAGCACTGATCAGACTCATAGATCTTGAAGACCAAATTTGTCTGTGAATTTTTTTATGCTGGATAAACGAGCAATTCCAAAGATAAGAGAAAAGGCAGGACCACATTTCTAGAACTGGAGACCTTTTAAAACAACTTAACTTTTGTAGCCATAATTTTTAAACAAAGCTTAATGTTGATGAAGAGTTAAGTTGAATACTCTTTTTACAGAAAGCTCAAGACTGGTTCAAACCTCTCCCACCATTCTCACAACCAATGGATCAATTCCAGAGCTGAGAGGCTTGTTCAGCTCCGATTACAGTTTTCCTCTTATTCTTTTTCTGTTGGGATTACCATCATCAATCCATTTAATCCAAAATGTAAAGCTGTTTTTTGTGATGCAGTCATCCATTCTCAAGGACCTTTACAGAAACAACTCATTTATAATGGTGCCTAAATTGCTATCAGATGGGATTGATTCCCATACATCCCTAACAGCCTGAGGTTGGACACATGATAGTGATCTGCAACTGATAATTTCTTCCCTGTTGTTTAGGCTTCTCATGTGCAGAAATTACCTGGAACAGGGGCCATTTTCCAAAGAAGTGCCTGAGCACCATGTTGCAAATTTAAGTCTCCTGGTAGTGCTTTTGTTTAATTTTTGCAGACTGCTTAGAAGTCAGTGGCCCCTGATGGAACCATGGACAATGGGATTAAAATCACTGATATAGTGGTTTTAACACTAGTTATTCACACTCTCCTGTGCTGACAACAAAACAAGGATTCAACCAAATTCAACCAAAATTATTTGTTATGTTTCCTTAAGTCCAGAAAACACTTAGGACTACATTCAACTCAGAAGTGGAAATAACTCCCGCTGTCTTTCTAGGAATTATGTTAATTTCTTCTTGATTTTAACTTTACTACCAGACTGAATTAAAGACTCAGATCAGCATTGAACTCTTAAATCTTGAAAATTCAATCATGCCATACATGCACCTAATAATTATAATTTCTAATTCTAGTTGTGTTTGAGCTTCCTTATCCAAATAATCTGATTACTTCCCTACAATCGAATTTTTAGTGACTTTTAGTTCTTCTTACATTGTGAACACACAAGGGTAAAAACCAGTGAGAAAGTCTGTGATTCTGCAACAGTATAATCTGACCTAAACTGTGGCTGCATCAACTCTGATAGGTCCTGATTACAGTCCTTCATCTCCTTTCTTGTGCTGCACTGGTGCTCATCCAGCCTTGCAAAAAATTGGTGCAGGGGATGTGAAAACTTACCTTTTTGCAGTGTTAACTTTCATTCAGTTTAGCTCCCTGAACTATGCTATTCCAGGGTCAGATACAAACCATTGCTTGTATTGAGGAAACACTGCAGCATGGCTGGGCAATCACAGCCCTGATTTAGGTTAGGTGGAATGGATGTGGAATTGTACTTTAATTACTCTGTGGGCAGCATTGTTGAAAACATATGAAGCAACTTAACAAAAAGATGCTTGCAGCAGTTCATTAAAGATACAATTTCCAAAGCAGAACTTCCAGATCAGTAGTCAGTACAAGTCATTGTGAAATTCAGGGGATATTTACAGAGCATCAGGTGAGGGTCTGACTGATGAAAGACTTGACAGTCTGACAGGGTAAACTGCATGGAGATTCTGGCGGATATTTAGGCCTAGAAACAAGGACTAGGCACTAGTAGATTCAGGAGAGTGTGTGGAATGGGCACCAGCTGATAGAGCACAAGGACTGGACAAACAAGTATATTGCAGCCTGGGACTAGGGTTACATGAGTAGCAAAGCTGAGAACTCCAGATTGTAAGAGCAAGACTGGCTAAGGCTGACCAAACTGGTAGAACTACATTGAGGATGCTGCACAGAGCCTGTCCATGCAATGCCTGGCTCTTACATGCTGTCTAGGCCCTCATTTTCCAAGTGCTACATTGTCCCAACAAAAAAGAAGAATGATATTGAAACTGATGATTCAGGAGGGAAAGAAGATTATAGCACAAAATAGCCATGTGAACAAGGAACACATTTACTGTTGAGTAGTACATACTTTGGAAAAATCCACATGGCCTTAGTAGAAGGAAGGAAATAGACATAGTTAAGCAAGATACTAATGAAGTGGCCCACTCCACCAGGCTGCACTTTGTTCCTCTGCTGTGCAGTGGCACGGGAAGGACTGGCGGCCCATTCCATGCCTCCTGTGATGGCAGAAGGGCTCTTCCCTGCCACACTTGAGTTCTAGGGCTCTACAAAGAGCAGCACTCAATACCACAATCCTTACAGAAACAAGCAGCCTTGAAGAATTCAACAGGACTATTCATGAGGACTGATTATAAGAGGTCATGTTGCAAAATGAGCCCCTTATTTTGGTCAAGAGAAGCACAGCAATAAGTCCTATTGCTATTCTAGCAACATAAACACTATACCTGAGGAACTAATAAAGGTTTTGCTGTGTGACAAGAGTCCCAAACAGACCTTACAAAATAATATGGACTTCTGCAAAAGCAGGACAAAATGTGTAAAGTTTAAAAAAAATATTCTTCAAAATGAAAGCCCGCTTGATTCACTTTGGCTCCCAGTAGCATTAAGGACATAAGATCTTTCTGGTACCATGGCCTGTAAAGAGTCAAATCTCAGCTCCTAAGTGTGCTTCTGCATATTTCCAGGACATTTGTGGTGGGAAAAAAACATTCCAAACAACAGAATAACCTTCTGTCCATCAAGCAAGATTTCACAACAATTACAGTACCAGGCACAGAGAACTCTGCCTGTCTGGCCCACAGCCACACCGCGGGCGGCAAACTTTCTAACTCTCACCAATTAATTAGGCTCGGGTCAGGTATGTGACTGAGAGAAATCCAGGGAGAGTGGAGGGTGAAGCAGGAAGCAGTGCTGATGATTCAACCAGGGATCATCTTGAGAACAATTTTAAAGTTGTTTCTTCAGAAATATGTTTTGGACATGAAAGGAAAGTGATTTTATTTCTACGAGTACTTAGAAAAGGGAAAACTTTTTGGAACAAAAATGAAAGTGAGGACTCTTTTAGTAAGTAAAGAAGCAATGTATTAATTAGTCAAAAATTTTATAGTGACAGTTTATGGTGTCTAACAGTGGAGTGGGACAGGTGACAAGAAGGCAAAACCACTTTCAGTTGCTATTATCAGCTCTCAAGATGACTTCTTTCTAGTAAGAAACTAGAGCTGCAAAGGAAATAATTTTGAAATTCCAGCAAAGCTTTCTCCACACATAAAGACAGCACAGGAGTGACTCCAATATCTCCACATGCAATCAGACGAATGAAAAAGACTCACTGCTGGGTTTTGTATTAGATTCTGCAAATCTTTAGTAGTAGACATAACCTAGGGCTATGGAGGTCTGCTTTGTGCCATTCTACACTGTGAGGAGGGGCTGACATTTAACACCTTTCTCCCAAAGCCATAAAAATACTATCTAAGGTTCACAGCAGCTCCAAGCAATGTGAGTACTGTTCCATCCAAACCCTGTATCTGGCTCCTCAAAAAGGCTGCTGCCAAGTTAAAGTAGTGCAATGCCAAAGTACGCTCATATTCCCTATTTCTTAACATCTTCAAATCACAGCTTTGTGATCAAGTATAGGGCATTATGTTTACAGCAGAGTGACTAGAGAAGAGTCTGTGGTCAGTGTTATACAAGTCATCCTTGGTTCTGTAGAGTCTTTTCAATAATGTAATCCTACTATCTGTAGATGCAAAAAATGTCCAAGTAAACAATCTTCTATCTGGATAGTGCTTATCAGCTTTCAGGCCCAGTTTTTAGCTGCCCGTGCCGGTTTGCTGCATGACACGTAGCTGTAATGACTGGTGAAAGCAGCAATAGAAGCAACATGGCAGAGCTGCGGTGGTGAGAAATGGATGTGAATTCAGAGGGCCAGGTATGCCTTATTCCACCTGTGGATCTTTCAGATATGTCAGTATAAGCATGGAGGATCTTCTACTACTGTGTTTGCACTGAGCATCAGAAAAAACCTTTTCACTGGGTGAGCAGTACAGTGCTGGAATGGGTTACCCAGAGAAGTTGTGCAATCCCCATCCTTTCATGCTTTCATGACTTGGCTAGACAAAATCACAGCTGACCTGTTAAGTGCTGGCAACAGTTCTGCTTTTATCAGGATGCTGGAACAGAGACCTCCAGAAGTCCCTCCTTAACCTACATTTCTATGATGCTATGTCTCTGGATCCCAGAGCTGAGCTGACGAATCATGTTTTGAAAGGACTTGTAGGGTGAGATGCCATGGCTGGTAACATCTACCAAGCTGGAGCGGTTGGAATGGTTTATGTGGAGCAAACCAAGTGTCTGAGTGGAGGCCTCCCACTCCTACACGTAAAGCCTCCTTTTGAGCAGAGACTGAATGGCAGAGATATTGTGAAATACTGCTTATGAGGTGGCAGTAATTATGGAATGGTGATGCTGCTCAATTTCCTTATGCAATCAAGGCTTCAGCCAAGAAAAGGTGTTAGTCTCCTGCAGCGTTCTTGTGCCACTCTTTTACAGCAGTGCTGAGAGGGCAGTTGTGTTCATGTTTGTTCACTGGCATGCTGAGGTGTTGCTCAAGGAAGGTAGGTTTAAGGCTGAGTTACAGGCTGGCATCTACCTCAACTTTTATTTCCTGCTTTCAAGACAATTATATTTAGCTGCTTCTGACACTAAAGAGACCAGAAGAATTCGTACTCTTCCACTACCCAGGAAGACAGATCCCAGACTAGACGGGTTGCAGGAACATGCTAGAGTCATAGAAAAGCTGATAATTCAGGGGGGATATTTCTATGCAGGCTGGCAGACGTAGTAGAAATATGCACAGAACAGACAAAATCCTTTCTGCAAAAACACCGTTTGCACAGTTCTGCCACACTTCATTTATCCACAGATCTTTGCTGGTTTGTTCCTGGCAAACCAGGTTTGCTGGTTTTCTTCCCCCCAGTTCAGAACCAGCTCACCCACTGCTACAATACACTTATCTCTGCCATCCCTTTAATCCCTCTCATAATCTCTGTACATTCCCTGCTTTTAGCACAGAGATGATGGAACCCAAGAAGTGCATATACTAGTTGGACATAGGGAGAACCAGGAGTATGCTGGCCCCAGGTGACTTCTCCATCAGCAAATACAAGTGGAGATGTCTCTGAACAAATGGTGTTCTTTAAAAACTGCCAGGAGAAGAGCTGAACTCACAGTGAACAAATGGATCTTGATCTAAGAATCGCAGCATATCACCTGGAGCTACCAATGTGCTAAAGAAATTATTTTCCTTGAAAAAAGCCCTAACCACAGTTTATGTCAGTGCGACATGTACTGATGTGGACTTCCAAATGACTACAAATAATATTTCAGAGATTATTTTCTCTTTAAACAAATATTGAGCAGCTGAGAAAGAGTCTGAATCTTAATACAAGACCTTACACAAGCACAGAAAAATACTTAAAGAATGAGATCATTTTGAAAAATGCCGTGATGTTTTTAACAGGGGCTGTTTCTCAGGAACTTTGGCTGATACAATCCTAACACCAGGACTACCAGTGAGTCCTGGGACCTTCATGAAACATGAACCAACTTCATCACCCTTTAAGCTGGCAGGATGCTTAAGAGTATTTAGAACAGTAGATCTTGGGATCTGGTATACACAATAATTATATTTATCTCCAATATGTTTGATAGTCATAAATATATTAATCTCACTTTTCTCCATAGAAAAACTTGAATATATTTAGGAGGTCCAAACAATGAAATTATGACAGCAGTTAAATCATAGCCACACAAAACAGCAGGATGTATGCTCAAAAGGCTTCTTCATTCCAAGCCAAGAGAGAGTAAAAGCTTTTTACAACCTACAAATACAAATAAAGATCTTTATCTACTTCCTAATAATGACATAGGGATAAACTCTGCTCACTCTTGCATATATAAGTGTAAGAAACCTTCTCTCCATCCAGCTCCTATGCAAGGGCCTAGCTTCAGTTAGTCTTTTGCATCCCTGTTCTGCTTGCTCCAAAATTGTCCATTCCATATTAATGTCTGCCTGCCAAATCACATTAATTCCATAGCTGTATCCCTGTCATAAGCCATTAGTTCCACAATCTTGCTACACATAATACATACATTCCACATTCTTTTCCTTAATATGCAAATCTTTCCAACCATGGTTTCCCTTGTTTTGGTGCCTCTCAACCCACCAGAATATGCAGGAGGGCTCACAAACTGATCCTCTGGGATATACTCAAACACAACCAATATGTTAATTGTGATTCATGTGTAACAACAGGAGAGGTTTTGAGGTTCCCTCCCAAGCCTTCAATTGCTTAACTATTGCCCAGATTCCTGACACCTTTCATCTGCACCAGTTGGTTTGCACTGGTAATTATAAATTTCCTTTCAAGGCTGCTAAGACCTAAATTTGTTTACAGTAAGAAAGTTTTCCAATGGCTCAAAGTAGTATTTTGAGCCAACAATGAGGCTTAGCTGAACAGCCACATTACCATCACCATCTCCTGCTGTCAGAATCTCATCAGGACCTTACAGGACTCATGGCTGTGCATTGTATTCAATCAGTTAGAAATACTTGTTTTAGGAAGAGTATCTCCTTGTTTTCATGTAAGTTGTCAGTCCTAAGAAATCTTGCCTTTATTTTGTCCAAATTGATTCCTGTCAAAATCTGCAGCAGGAACGTACTAAACAGTCATCTGAACATTTTAATTGGTCAAAAATATGGCAGAATAGATAGAGTGACATTGTGCCCCAACAAAATTCAGGATGTTTCACTTGCTTCAACAAATTCTCTTATATGATAAGGATGTGGTATTCAAGACCTGTATTTTGTTTCATTGACACAGCTGTAGTAAATAGACACTTGGAGCTGGCAAAGTGCATTATATAACTGTGAAGTTCTGCACACTATTAACAATACAATTTAAGCCTTGGGGTGTGAAGCTAGATTTTGCCATTCATTCAGTATAATGTACAACACAATTCTTCCCACAATTTTTCCTATTCTCCCAATTGCAATGGCTGGCACCATCTCTCTCTGAGCAGGGAGATGGCTGAGGAACAGCTGGGAACTTGGTCTTACCAGTCAGATTTATCACTATTCTTAATTTGCACTGCAATGGTGACGTGTGCATTACATATGCTTAGACTGCATGGCTGAAAGCTCATGTTATATCAAGCTGTGGATGATTTTACAGCTGGCTCTGCTCCTTGAGCAGTGGGAGCAGCTCTCGTGCATTTCTGAAAGGCAAACTACAGCCAAGTGGCTGGAGTTATAATTCTCCAGCCTGATCTCTCCCATCCCAACTATTGTGACTCCCTCGTGCCCCGACATTCTTTGCTGCTTTGTTTATGCTGTAGAAAACATCTGTGAGGGTATATGGCCAAGGTGAAAGATCTTGGCAAACAGTTATTTTTCATAGCTCAGCTTAAAGGGAAAATATGAAGACTGCCCCTCCTTCTCAGAGAAGAGGAAGGGTGGGGTTGAAAAATGAGATCCGACTGCAGCCAGGCCAAACAGCAGACTTGCTGTCCCACTAGCCCCTTTAAAGGAAAAGAGAATTGTTTTTTCAGTAGAATGAACTATGCTGTGGAAGAGGAAAGGTTTAACTGAAATAAACTGGATTAACTTTTAGAGTAACCAATTAGATAAATGTATCAGGAAAACCTTGAAAATGTTGGGATGTGTTAGGCTAAGCATAATATTTCCAGAAAATGCATAAATCATACTGCAGAGGTTGTTTAAAACCAGGCTGACACAACAAAAAAATTCTGTAGTAGAGAACACCCCCACACTACTAGGAGATGGACTCAATTACACTGCAGGTCTTTTTCAATGTTTAACTTCTATGACTCCTTATAGAATTGGGGCCCCTGTAAATGGAAGGAGAAAAAACGTTGGCTTATTACCTTTGTTGATTAACAGATCAATTTTCTCAAGCATTAAGGTACTTTATAGACCTACAAAGCATAAACTGTAGGTAGAGAATTGCAGATTTCCCTGACAAGGTGTAGTTTATTACTGACATTCTGCAGTGGAGCAGAGATGACAGCACATGCCACTTGCATTTATCTGCCTTTCTCAGGCTGGCCTTGGAAGGCTGGGAAGGAGAGATGAAATTTCTTGCTGGGAAGGGAAGGACTTGCAGGATGACAAGGACATTACAGATTTGTTTTAAGGATCTGTAAACAGGCAGGCACCATTTCATTTCTTCCTGAATTGCAGCCACTTCTAGGTGAAACAGCAAAACTGATTAGAAAACCCAGGGACGCTTAGGATAGGAGGTGAGGAATGGTGTGTTATTGCTGAAGAGGAAATTGGAACAAAAAGTCAGGAATCACTCAGAAGCACTGTGCTGCAAGGATAAAAGAGAAGGTCTGCCTCTGGAGCTTCAGTCCCGCTGTGTCCCCAGTCACACTCAGGACATTCCCCTCTCTCACCATGAAGTCGGTCACTGCTCACGTACCAGGAAGCTCAGCTACTGCCAGATGCACCCGCTGGGACGTAGCAGCTACACAACCTCCGGGATAGAGACAAACAAAGCTCTCTCAGAGCTTGGTGCTCCAAGAAAGAGGAGACAGGCTGATCCATCGGGATCCATCTAGGATCTGTCAGGAGCAGTTGCACAGCTGACCAGCGAGAGAGGGCACTGCTGGTGGGGACATGCAGCCATGCAAGCAACCACTGCCTCCTCCACCCACCTCTCCCCTCAGTCTGCCCCTCATCCAGACCTACATAGGCTCCAAATTAATTTTACTACCTGGAATGCTGTTAACACAATCAAATTATGAAATAAAACCTCATCATGAGAGAAGGCAAAAATCAGCTCCCTTCTCTGTCTCACAGCTGTCCCCTCCTCCTCACCATGTGTTCCTGAAACCTGGGGCTGTTCCAAGCACTAAATGCACTGGAAAGCGTATCCTTGGGCCAGCTGTGATCTGATCATGGCACATTGGCTGCGGGTGAATCAGAAGCCAACTGATAGGCCCAGGAACAATGCAGCCCCTTGTTAGGCTCTGAGAACAGCCACTGCCTTCAGCCTCTCCCTGCCAGTCTTCAGCAGAGCAGGATGCCAGGACAGCTTCTGTAACATGTCCTGCATGATCCTTTCCCACCGACCCTGTGCTGAACTGCAGCTATTTTCTGGTTTGAATGACACGCTCCTTGTGTTGTGAGAGACTCTGGGTGGGGACTCTTGCAGCCTCTTTGGAAGAGGGTGCACAGCAAGTGTCAGGCTGATACTAATATTTATGTGCAAGCTGCCACGGGGCAGCCCCAGCAGCAGCACCTGGGACTGTGGTTCCTCTGGAATCCCAAGGGCTGGAAACCTCCAGGGAAGCTGCTTCTCATCGCCCTCATAGAGTACTCAGTGGATTGCAGAGATCCCAGGAACCAGATTTTATCTGGCCTCACAACTTTGCCGATGTTTTGTAGGCTTTGTATGTTTATGACATTAAGTAAGCATTATGGAAATGAAGCAATGGCACAGAGCCAGAGCCCTCTGTTTTTCCCAGCCCTTCTCACAGCTAGGCTGTTGCAATTCTCAGGAGCAGATGCTGTAAGAAGGGGGTTAGTGGTGGGACAGGGCTCAGTCTTCTCCAAGGCAATATTCTGAGGGGGAACAGAGTGCTGTCTGGAGGGAGAATAAGCCATGGCCAACACAGATTTGAGGCAGTTTACAAAAGATTGCAGAGAAATTTAACTCTGGTGCATTACCAAGTCTCACATCTAATAGTTCTTTGCATTTGTATTGTATTACTGTGCCAAAGCACCAACCAGGATTGCCCAATGCTGGCGGTACAGCCCCATCTTCAGGGTAAGTATGCTTTGCCAATCAATTCCCTCTGCAATTTTGATTAGACATAATAATTTCATTGCATCCTGCCCTAAACACTTGCCATGTTGTACCACAGCTGCATTTCAATAGTGCACAAAGGATCCAAATACATTGGTTCTAGCAAATTTCAGTGTAAATATGGATCTGAAATTGGGATCCTTCCAATTAAAAAATACTGCACTGGTGCAGTACATTACTAATTGTTGAAAAATGAAAATTATAGATTTGTTCTGTGTCTTTTGCTAATCCAAACTGCTTTATAAGCTAGGAATACCACATACCCTATATGGGAACTACTTACCATTACCAAAACAGTCACTTGCCCGGTGGGAAGCTCTTATGAGCCTACCAGCACCAGCTCACAAAAGAAATAGAGCAGAAAGTTAATTTTCCTGAAAATTAGTGTTAACTCGGAAAGCTGTAATAAGTTTCTAATCACATCCAAACTGATTCTGCAGCTGTGGCTCAAATTTGTATATACTTTCCCACTCTGCTGACTTTTGCTATGAAACTGCATTTTGGGCCAAAACACCCCTGAATCTGGTCCTGATATTCCAGTGTACTACAGCTGCACCAGAAGTGAAATTTACCTGGCTAGATCAGACATAAATAATTGAAATGCAAAGTAAGATGTGTACATAGATTAAATCTTTTAAGAAATATGTAAGTCAGCAAGAACCATATCTTGTGCCATCACAACAATGAATATGGGGTACAGCAACTGAATATAAAGCCAGCAAAAATTTAATGTGGGTAAATTTTACTAAACCTAAATCTGTATTCTACAAAGAAAACAATCAGAATTCTCTTGATATGTTGAACTCAATAAATTTGCTTTTAATAGATGTCTGTGAATGTGACAGAGAGAGAATTAGTCTGGAATGCTATAAGGATGTCAGCCAAGCTCCCAGCATCTGGAAAGCAGAAAGCAGAACTATATTTAGTGCACAATGACTTGCAATAAACTGGGGAGGGAGCAGAGAGGAACAAAAAAGAACAAGAGAAAAGAAAAAAACTTAAGATGGCAGTTTTGGACAATTAAATTAATTATAAAGAAAAAAGAACAATGAGGCTGGGAGACAGATAAATGAAACCCTGGGGTACTTGTTATTATAAGAGCTTCTACAAGCAGAAATGTTGTATAGAGTTAGCAGACATATTTATAAACATGCTATAGATAATGCATACTTCAGTATAAATACCACCTCTAGGAATTTCTGGCACAGAACAGTTAGGGCACTGACCTCTGCGGTACATTCATTTCCTTTATGTGGCTGAAATGGCCTAAATATATTCCTTAGTTAGGCATGGGAAACTTTTTCCATATGGTAACTGCATCTGCAAGAGTACTCCACAGTGTAACTGTACTCAGTTATGAATGGGTTCTGAACTCTCTGCAAAGCATGTAGAGGTTACTGTGTGCTCCACAACACCTACTTGTGAGCAGAACAAGCTCCAAGCAAAAGGCAAACTTTCACTGCTGCAGTACATTCAAAATAAAAATGGTGTAACACTTCCTAAGTTCCTTACTGCTCTAATAAAAACAAAGTACTGAACAGTCACATTCCCCTTCTATCACTTAGCTTTTGTTTTATCCTTCACTTGACTTAAACATTCCATACACTAATGCTTCAGTGTCACTCATTTCCTGGCACTTTCTCAGACCTCAGATGCCAGAATTCCAGAGCCTCCACCTTCAGCACTTTAAAGGACATCTCAAAAAATAAACATAACCTCAGTTAAAACTGAGGCACACATCTCAGGCACAGTGATGCTGTTTAAAGGACAACTAAGATCAAAGAAAACAGTATTACTGACAAAACAGTAAAAAGATTATTATATTCATAAACGCAAAAGTTTTTTCTGGTGTTCAAACTAATCTAGTTTACAGCTTGTAGGAAGCAATGCGCTGCCAAAAGATGATGTGTGGCCAAGAGAGAGACACCAAAAGTGTTGAGCAGAAAAGAGAGCAGAAAGTGTTACCTGTGCACAGGGAGCAATTTCCTAAGCTTGGTGAAAGACAGCAAGAGATCTGGGGCCTGTGAGCTGGGAGGAGAAGCTGGGTCTTGCCTGCAGTGCCAGGCAATGAGCAGAATATTGCCTTTGAAGCACAGACCAGAGCAGCAGACATGTTGAGAAGAAGCAAGGAGTGCTTCTGTGATTTGTCTGCTTTAGCTATCAGTCTGTACTTCACTTGTATTTACAAATAACAGCCAAAAAAAGAGAAAAGGACCTCTTTCTGTAATGGGCAGTTGGGGAGAAAGTAAAAAACCAGCAGCCATTTTCCATCTGGCTTCAAGATCAGTTAACATTTATAGGGATCTGTATAGCCTCTTATTTGTTAACGTCAAGTTGTGTCTCTCTCTAAATTAATGCTCTCATGTGCCTTGTGTACAGGTTACAGGCTGCTTTTGAGATGCAGTCTTGCTAGCTCTCCATGTATTAGACAGCTGTATTACTTATATGTCCTACTGTGCTGTCCCTAAGGATGAGAGACCTAGTTCCTCATTATACTAAATAGGCAGTTTCTAGATAGACTCTGCTAATTAACGTGCCAGCATTTGTGATACATGTGCATATGAACTGGAGCTAGACCAAACCTACCACAGAAACTGCAGAGCTGTAACTGAGGTACCTACTCTGCAGTGTCTCACATGCACTTCACCAGTCATACAATATACATGCATAATTTAAAACAATGAACAATTTTTCAACACACTACAAGGGATGACACCAGCACTGTATCTCCTTTTAGACCCACAGATATCCAGCAACAGAAAGGATGGGCAGGAGGTACCTTCATTACCTTGGCAGCAGAGTGGAAACAGGGCAATATAAGAGATTCACAAATCAAGGAGAGAAGGCTGCCAAATAAAAGGAGGCAAGTATTGGGATAACTACAGAGAACCTGTAGCAATGCCCATAATACTGTCTGCAAGGGCAATGTCAGAAACAGTAATGTAAATGATTGTATGGGTCCTTCAGCTGATATAGGAACTGGGGAAATAAGGACACTCAACTGGACACTGGAGCACAGCTCTGTGATGGAATCTGACTTGTCCTACTAGGTGAGATCGTAGTGCCTAAGGAAAAAGGCAAGAAAGCACTGCTGCTCTCATCAGACATGGCATGGAGCTTTCTTTTTCTCACACTCCCCTCAAGCAGGCCACTCACACATGTCCTGTTTTCAAGGAAAAACATATGTTTGAAATACTAGAAATGAAAGCTGCTAAAGAAAACTGCTATTACGAATGAGTAGATTTTGATACATGTTCTACATTCTTTGGGGTCTGAGATCCCATTTGAACCAGAACTGCTGTCTGCAAACACCCTGCTGAAGTCAGCAGAAGATGAGGATTTACTGTAATCACTACAGCACTGGGCAGTGAGCTAGGCTCATTCCTGAACAGTTTCCTAAGGGATGTTAACAGCCTCAGCTGGGTGCTCTTTGTAGTTCTGGCAGAGGTCAGCTCTGTCTCTAAGCACAAATCAAAAAAGTAAATCTAGTCTAAACAATTCTCTGTACTGTTCCAGAAGCAATTAAAGGCACTTTGCTTTGTGTATTTCCCCCAGGTGTGAGCAGACACTTCCCACAGACAGTTTGCAAAGCAAAAGCTCAAAATGCATAAACTCTTTGCAGAGGAAAAGGCAAAAAAAAACCCCTCCTGTTTTACCCTCCTGTTCAGTAAGTCTGAACTGGACAAAACAGTGCAGGATTAGACTATCCAGGCACTGCCTATGACCTGTACTTGGAGAAAAGCAATGGTAAAACAACTCCAGTTCAACTCTTCTAACTCCGTCAGGCTCTTTAGCAAGGTTAATACCAATAGATTAGGTATTCATTTCTTAATTTGGTATTCTTAAACTAGGAATGAAAATGTAATGTGGTCCGTCAGCATGTCACTGTCATTCATGACAGAGCTACTAGCACTCACGAAGCTAAAAACATCACTTATCCATGAGTTTTATAAAATCAACAATGATGTGAAAAATGTAGAAACAAGTGAGTACAAAGTAAACTTTCACTCATTTAAACTTACTAATTATAAATATTAAAATTATGATATAATCATTCACTTTGTTAAAGTGCATTTGGCTGTTTCTTTGTTCAGGATTCTAAAAAAAATGGAACAATAAATAAATTACTAATAAGTATTCATATAATATTAGGTACACTCACTATACCTAAAAACTCCCACTGGTTTTGCTAAAAGGCAGAATCAGCAGTCCTAGGAATTCAACACATTGTCTACAAATCTCCTGTGTATTATCACTGGCATATTGTTAGTTTTTCAAAACAGAAATCTACCCCAGCATCATGATAGAAGGGATGACACATGAGTAGTCATCGTGGTGTCAATAGTTTTACATTTATTCTTTTATATTCCTTTTTTAAAAATCATAATTGACATATTCATGCACGGTGTACCTCTCCAGCCTTGATGCAGCACAACTCCCTCCACAGCTTTTATTCATGGCTGTGGCATTGAATAAAAGAAATAAACTGATTTAGGGGTAGTTTGATTAGACAAAAACCATCTAAAGCCCTGATGTTCCCAGATGTGGCTCACATCACGATCACACAGATGTATGATCACAGCTTACACAGCAAAGTGCACAGGCAGAGGAGCAGGCAAGGCAGCAGTAACTGTAATGGTAAGGCACCATGGAAATGTAACCTGAAATCCTGGCCTTAGCCAGTGGCTACAAACTTCTTCCCCACTCATCCTGGCATAAGCACCTTCTAACTGCAGAACATTCCCTGAAAGCAACTGCCAAAGCGTGCATTTATGGTAGTGACAGTGACTAGCACAAAGCAGGAGTGGAGTGCCCTCACTGTGGTACAGCTGACACTGTCTGCAGGACAGGAAGCAAACCCGTGTGTTTGTATTGTTAGGGGATGCCAGTAGCATGTGCTGGCACCAGATGGGATGTTGCTGCAGCCTTGCAGATTTCTGCTTCTGGTTTGTGAGCAGTGCCAAACACTGCTTGTCCCAGTCTGCCCTTGAATGGAAACCTTTCCACCAGTGGCTCATCTCCACCCATTGCTAATTTTCACCAGCAGCAGTCAGAGGGTTTCCTAATATGCAGAAGATGCAGATGCATAAAAAAAGGACAGTACTTTTATACTTGCAGAGATAGCATATTTTTTTTACTGTTATTTGATGCTGCTGATCACCACCAGCCTGAAAGAGTCCAACTTCATGAAGGAAAAGACAACAACAGGCAGCAGAAAGGAGAAACACCTGTTGTTGTTTCAAGATGTTTACATGAATCACTTCACCTTCTCAGTAAATTCTAAAATAAAAATCTATCTCAGTGGTTTTGTGTCGGAAGAAGCAAGACACAGCTAGGGGCCTGGACTTGGTGAGGCTGCAGAGGAGGTTATAGATAACTGTAGGTTATATGCAGAGAGCTGAAGATAACAATCTAGAATTTTAAAAAGCAAACCAAAACAAATTGCTTTTAAAAAGCAAACCAAAACTTTTTTCCCCTATCTGCATTCCCTAGAACATCAGCTAACTCCCACCTCCATTGTCAGGCAGGTGATTTTTCCATTTATCATTAGATTACCTTTATTTAGCATGGGAAACTAAGTGCACCCATTAAATTTTATGCAAACAATCTGCTCTGGGCTGTCTGGAACTTGAAAGAAAGATGTCACCCTGGGTGATATAAAAGGAATTTCTGGCACATGAATTCAGACAGCATTCAGATTCTATAAAACAATCCATGCTGCAGTCCAAATTTGACCCTGTGGATTATACCAGTGAAGAAGAGGGTCCCTAGACTTCAATGATAGCATCATGTCAGATTCTGGATCTATGTGGAACTGGCATGAGATCTGTAATAACAGAAATTATTCAATTTTTACTACAGTAAAAATGGCTTCTCCACTCTCTCTGACTGTGGGTTAGAGGAGAAGCTAGGGCACACAAAGACAAGCTATTTGCAGACATTTGGCCCTGAGGTGACAAGCAATCATTCATAACATGACTACCCCAAAGTATTAATCCAGCAGAAGACAAAGCATACTTAGATTTATTTCAAATTTACATACAATTACAAGGGAGGGAATGAGCAGCTGTCTGTTCTCATCAACGAAACCCTAAGTGGGATGAATTCTCTAATGAGTAGCTGACTGTCCTAAGGCCATTTTATACTTTCACATGGCTTAATAAACCAGAGAATTAGAATTGTTGGGTTTTTTTCGGGCAACAAATACTAAGTATTTTGGCTTCATTAACAGTATCCTTTTGAAGTTGTGAAAAGACTTTTATGTACTTATGTACTGATTTCTGTCCAGAATCCCAGCTGAAATGAAAGTCATGAAGGATTATGTTAGCCTTCAGCTGCTATCATAAAATCATTGCAGAACATTGTTTAATTAAGCCTGATTTTCAATTGCATTTTAAAACACATCCTGGCCTCGCCTCTCGTCACTAAACTTGAGATGATCCAGCAGTTCTATGTGGGATTACCAAAATTATCCACTTGTGTGCAGGCCAGACTGAAGGTGCTTTGGTTATGAGATTCAGGACCAAAAGCACAGGCAGGAGCTACACCTTTGTTGTGAAATAGCAGGAGCAGAGCTGTGAGGAGGAAGTTTGCAGTGTACCTGGGATATAACGGCTGCCTGGAGCTGGCACTCCCAGTGTTTCACTTTTCTGCCCACCAGACATGCCTAAATATCTTGAGAAAACAAGAAACAAAACAATAGGTGACTGTAGTGTGGGTTATAAAAGTCTGGCTTCCCTGTTGGAACCTGACTGCTGCTCTTAAACTGCCCCAGCTGTGCTTTCACAGCCCAGGATGTCGGCACAACTCCTTCAGTGAATCACTGCCTTGTGCTCCCTCTCAGGCCATCTATAGATCTATAGCACCCTTTTATAGAGTGTATTGTAAGAGTGGGGCAGGTTTCTGAGCCAGAAGGTCAGCACTACTGCCTCTGTACTCCAGAAAGATAGTTTTGCTATGATACTATACCAGCAAAAAAACCCAACAAACCAACCCAAGATGAAATGCATTTGTTTTGTTCCTAGCAGGAACAGGTAGAGCAGACATTAGAACTACTCACTGACACATCCTGAGGGACTCTCTGGTAGAGCAAAAAGTTTTCTAAATATATGATAGACTGTGTGCCTCTACAAGCTGATTCAGAGGTAAGGGCCAAGTTAGGCTTCGCTGAAACTACATGGATTTCAGGCAGCTCCCCTAAAATTAATGTGTCCCTACAACAAGTGCAGTTTTTCTTTCTCTACCAGGAGCCCTCATGTGTCTAAGTCACTCCAAGCTAATAATTGTGTTTTGATTTTTTGAGACGATGAAAAGAGATACCATGCAACCATCTTAAGCCGTTCTCTTTTGTAACTGCAGTCAATTCTTCAAATGCTGGTGTGCTGTCCTCTTGCCAACTAAAACAGCACAATCTTTCCTTCCCTCCTCTTGTTTCCAGTGACAGAAGAGCAAATCATAAGCCAGGTCTTCTCTAGACTGTGTCTCAGTAGGTGTCAGCTATCTGAAAAGGCGTGCTCTTCCCTTTGTGTCAGTGCAGCATTCCCCTGGTTTCCACTCATCTTGGCTTTGGAATAGAAGAGTACTTTTCATCAAGTTCAAATCTACTTAAAAACAGATACAAAAGGAAAAAGAAAATATATATTCTTTGCTGATTTATCTATGAGTACTGGAGAGCAGTTGTATCACTGATGTTTTGGAGAAGGATCAGACACCTTCATGGTCAAACAGAACCATCCAACATATGGCAGTAGATGAAGGCTGCTTTTTGCCTCCCATATTCACTCTGAATCCTTCTAAATCACCCCTGCCAACACAATAGAACCCTTGAAGATCATTCACAATCCTCAGAAGAGCAAATTCTCACTTATGTATGTAACAGGTTAGGTTGCATCAAACAGGTATGAAAAGTTCCCTGGGGGAAGACACCTGCAGAGTCTGTTCCTTGACCTTCAGCTCCACTGCTCCTACAGATGAATGATGTTTGATTCAGCACTGCATTAGCAGTACATATGCAAAGTATGTCTGAGAAATAAAACATCAGCTCTTCTGAAAGAGAGCAGTCTTATAGTTTGTCAGATGATGCTTCCTTCCAATTTTGATCAAATGGAAAGTATTCCTGGTAAAAATAAAAAACAATGGAATACATTCCCCAAGTGTATTTTCTTAATGAAAATACATATCTTGGAGAGCAAAACATTTAAACACATATTGTTGTAGGAAGCATTTTTATTGTAAACATTAAACATTGTAAACAAACATTAAAACCACATTAAAATACTCTATTAATGAGCTGAGGTGCCCTTAGCAGAGTCTGGAGCACACTGTATGTAACTCACATGTCACTGCTAAAACTCTTATTTTTTCTGACTGCAGTGTATATTTCAGGTAAATGTAAACAGAATCAGTGTAAAACTTACATCTAAATTTCTCTCTGATTTCCCAAACAAACAGAGACAGGACTTCCCAAGGGAATATACACATATGTACTTCCCCACAAGCACAAGAAGATATTTAAAGGTTCTTTAAAGAGAAATAAAAAGGAAGAAGCAGATGAGGAATTTCTAGTGTGTGTTAGGTAAAATGTTTGCATGCTACAGAAGGAAAAAGTATGCTATTGATCCCAGTATAGTAGCTTTCCTCACATCCTTCAAGGCTCATCTGTTCAGTGTTTCAGGCACTTCTGCTATCCTTGGAGATACAGGGGCTGACTTTCCAGCAAAGTGGAGAAAAGCCACTTGAAATCTTTTTCTCCCTCAGTGCAGTACAGTCATACTGTCGAAGAAAACAAATCTTCACACAGTACATCTCCCAAGCATATATTTTACACTGGAAAGAAGTGAAGGATCTTTTAACTTTAAATAGTGGAGTGGAATTTTTCTTCTGCAGGCTCTTTGTTGGGATGTACTTTGCTGGAGCACTGAGGTGCTATTTCATTTCATGTACATATTAAGAATTTTTAATTCATTTGCTCTTCTTTCAATGCACAGCTCATTTTCAACCAGTTCATAAAAGATTTGCCCTTGGTATTTGGAGAAAAGACAAGAGAGAGCTTGTGAGCTGTGCTCACATTATGCAATGATTGACTTAAGTGGGAACTCATGGGACTGAAGGATTTGGCCCAAATATGCAGTAGCTCACAAGAAAATCCAAGATGTTAGGTGCCAGAAGATTTGGAATGTGAGATGTGTAGTTACTAGAGCATCTGCCACTGTGGCAGGTAAAGTCTGAAAGCAAAGAGGGAGGTGGTAGTTTGGAAGGAAGCAGATGACACTGCATTATGAGTACAGTTCTAGAGAGACACAGCTGGATTTCATCAGGATTACACCTTCCTATGAATGGCAACAAGAAGTTGTTTACAGACACAGCCAAATCAGAGAGGGAAGCAAAACCCTTATGATATTCAACCTGCCTGAGGGTAAATGGGACCTGTACTCTTGCTGTGGGAAAGCAGAGTCCTCACTAGGAGTAAAAAGAGAATTTCTACATGTAGTGATGACCCCTTGCTCAGCTCAAATCACCTTGAGTCCAGAATCCCTCTTGACCTTCCTGGTTGCTCTGGATCTGCATTCATTGCTGAACTCCTTACTCTTGAATTAAGGCCCAAATGTATTTTGTGAGTGAGCACATACATTTAATCTCTCCCAAATGTTCCATCTCCAAGTAATGGCATAATACCTGGCTCATTCTTTCGGCTCCACCAAACAATAACTGCCAGGAATACAGCTTAATTCAGCCATTCCTAACAAAATACAATTAAGTCTTTAACACACAGCCTTCTTTTTACTTGGGTTGCTGCTTTTTCAGTGCAGTTCTTTGTAGATTCCCTTGGTTAATGCCAGCTGAATTCCTCCTCCAGATAGCAACTTGCTTCTTGTAGAAACAAATATATTTACATTTGGAGAATTTTACAGCTGGAGCATTTCCTAATTCCACACTTCTGACATTAGCTTTTTTCCTGACAGCCTGCACAGGCACCACCTGAAGGCAAGATGTCTTAGCTTTGTCTCTCAAAACTTCGACTTTCTGTGATCTCTTCCAGTCAATGTTAAAGTTGGAAAAGCCAAGTAACTCTCTCTCTGTGCTAAAATGGTGGAAATTTCCATACAAGCACACTTAAAATGGACTTAGAAATCAAACAATAGTAAATGACAGAGTTTGTACCTCCCTGCCAGATGTGCTAGGGCACCACTATGGAAACAGCTCTGTGGCCACTATTTACATGCAAGGGCTTTGAAGCAGGGGGCTGAGGAGAAGCAGTTAGTGACACATAAAGATGTGGAAAGAGGGAGGAAAAGGTCAGAAAAATCCTGAAAAAAAGGAATCTAGTGCACAAAGGAAAAGATTGCTCTAGTGCCAATCCCTCTTGGACCTTTGGCTCATTCAGCTGTGGTGAACTGACCAAGACCCAGTGGATGGCTACGTGCTGCCCAAGGACTGTCTCTGCAATGTGACAGCAAAGAGGCCACAACAAGGAAAGAAAGCAGAAATCTCTTGGAAGTATCATAATAGGCTAACTAATTTGCCCTCATATACAGAGTTTCCACCAGACTCTGGGGGAACATTTAAAAAGCCCCATGGTATTTCCTCCTTCTTTAAAAGAGACCTGTACACTGTTCATAGTCCCTGATACAGACTTAAAAGGGAGACACTCACAGTCTGGTCACTCACTGCCCAATGGAACAGGGTCTTTTTTGTGAACTTTCCTGGGGCACTGTATGTGACAGGAGATAGCATGCAACATGAGAGCCAACAGTTTACTGAATAAGACTGGACCGTACAACATGTGGATTCTATTTCTGACTCTGGTACAGACTTCTAAAAGAGAAGATTTCACCAAGAGACCCCTTCAATGCTTTCGTATATCGCTTCTGAGTGAGATGACAATAACACCCTCTCACCATATAATAACACTTTACCACAGAGATACTCATTCCTATTTGTACTCAGTCCTGTACTAGCGAAGCAAACATGGCAAATACAAGAATGTTAGCATCTGCAGAGCCTAAGCAGACATCAAAAGCTCCCTGAAGAATTCTGATATGCAACCCATTGCACAATTATACAATGGCTTTAGTGGCAAATACAGCCTTGCAAGCCTTCTGCAGAGTTGTAAACCTTAATTTCAGTGATCTCAGCTTTTGCAGATTTTAAGTGATTTAGCAAAAGTGTTACAATGCACCTTCAAGTGGCCATTAACAAATAGGTATTGCTTTAGAAAGGGTTTCTTACTGAGTCTAACATGTAATATTTGCATGTGAAATGAAGAAATTTTAATTAAAACAGGTTTGTTTTAGAACACACTAGAGCCATCCACTGCACAGCTGAGTTTCCAGCACCATTACTGGATGCCAAGCTAAAACATCACCTTTCTAACTAAAATGTAAGTAAAAGTCTTAGAAAAAACATCCTTATAAAGCATCAGGAGATTAAGCCCTTGCTTAATACATCATCTAATGTAAGAGGCTGAGATGTGTGCTGCAGTGTTAACATCCTTCCAGGGAAGTGCTTTAATTCCAAATCAAGAAGGAACATCACCATTTCTTGAGTCATCAACATCACTTCCTGCCTTTCTGTGTGCATGTTCATAGGAAATCTTTCATCTAATTTTTTCAAAGCCAAATCCCACTTGGCTAGCAAGCTCAGGCAAGATCCAGCCAAAAACAGTATAGGCACAACAAGTTTCAACAAAAATATTTGTTGCAAGAACCCTCTTTGATTCATTTGCTCTTCCTTGGCTGAACCTTGACTACACCCATCCTGGTGCACATTTGTGGAGTGCCGTTGCCATGTCAGAGGATCCAAGTTCAATTTCTGCATACCCTAGTGATTTCTTCTGGCTTTGAACACTATCCAGGTGGCTGCACAAGGGGCTGCAGAAATTACAGGGAGATGGCAGAGTTGATGAGAGTACTTGCCTGAGAAGCAAAGAAAGGGGAGATACCCACATTCTACCAGCCTGTCCCCATCCAATCTGCCCATAATATGCTGTTGTAAAGAGTTTGCAGTGAAGCTGGGGATCTGGCACTAACATGGTGTGGAATAGTCATCAGATATTTAAAACAGAGCTGAGAGAACAAAGAAGGGCTTTGTAATGCAAGGCAGCACTGAAAACCCTGAACCTCTGCCAGCCAGCTTGCATGGAGTGTTTGCTAATGTACACAGTGGAGTGCATTCCTCGCATTTGATTACATGACAGTTTTATATACCAGGTATATGCAGAGAGTTTTTCTTAACTCTTTAAGTCCCCCCTCATTTATGAATCCTAAAGGGACTCAGAGAGGTTTTACTTCTGCTGTCTTGTACATGCATACAACTTCAGCCATGAAAGGCTGAGTATGTGCTGTGGGCAACTACTTGTCAATGTGTAAGTACACTTATTTCTGTTGCTATAAACAGTAGAAATTATTAAGCATGAAAGAATTAAGAAAACTCATTCTTGCCTTACTTATCCTATAGACTTCTGCATCTCCCTTGATTGAAGCAGTGAATATAAAGAGGCTTGTTTAAAGGATCCATTGCCTCTTCCTGCTGTAAAATGGAGGATGCAGGGACTGCTATTAAAGCTCCCCCTAGTTAGACCAGGGAGAAGGGAGCCAGGAACACCTGGCTGGCTACATTCTACCATATACTGTATTACATGGTGTCCACCATAAAATGAGGATCACTGTATGTGCTCTTCTTGGTGAAGTTTTGGAGAGCTATAGCTAAAATGTGTTTCCTGTAACTAGGCAATGTTCCATGCATTCAGGCATAAGAACCTCTAATTCGTATGACATAAGGAATACAGATAAAGAACCAAGGCCTAAACTGCAGGGCTTGGATGCTTAGTGCTAAGTGGTTGAGAAGGGCAAAGTATTCTTACTTTTCTGTTCTGCTAATGCACAAAGTAATTTTTTTAGAGATAATTTTAATAATACACAATTGTATTTTCAGAAGATCTGCTGTGGTGTCTTTCATAAACTTTAAGCTGTAGAACTATTAAGTTATAAAGTTAGAAGATTAACATCTGTTAATTAAGTTAAAAGAAAAATAGAGGCACTGAAAGAGATATTTGTGTTGCCTGTATTTTAATGTTAGTAGCTCATAAACCAACATCTAATTAAGCCCATTTCACCAGAAATTATTTTTTCTGCTTAGTCACCCACGGAAACAATCAAGAGACAAAAGTTAAAGCATCTTGACCAATATTTGGGTGTCAGGTTTATTACTCAAGAAATTTCTACTCCCATACTCCAGCTACTTAAAAGAGCAAAATTTGCCTCGTAGGTAGAGAGGAAGTGCTTGGTGTCTGGAATTAGATGGGCAGAGAGAAAGGAAGGTAAAAGAAGGTGAAGGTTATTGCAATGGTGGGGAAAGTGTACAATGACAGATAAGGCTGGGGCAAGATGAGGGAGAATTAGGCCAAAATAAAGGCAAACTAAGCTACTGACCTAAATCTCCTTAAGTCATTTAAAGGTTCTTACCATAGTGGGAATGATTCCAAAATAGATCCCAAAACAGATGGGTGTAAATAAAGGACTCAGGAGAACAGCGATGGGGGCACTACATTTTGTACTCATGAGCAGACAGACTCTTGCTGGAATATATTTATATGTGCTTGAATTTGTAAAGAAAAGGGAGAATAATTTCCCAAATCAAAAATTGCATGATTAGATGCCACAAACACAGAGACAGGAAATATATCCTGTTTCCAAACTATAGGCATTTTCACTAAAGAATGACAGTAAAATTGCCATATTGGCAGAACTAACCTACAAAAGAAAAGCACTTTTTGAAGTTTCCACTTAAACACTGATTGGTCTTTAAAACTATTATTAGCTGTGAGATCCTTCTTAGGACAGTAGTTGAAAATGTTACATTTTTAGGGGTAAAAGAGAACTGGATGCATCACAGAGGTTCTTACGGGAAAGTCAAGGTTTCATAAAGTGTACTGTAGATGGTACATTCAGACAAATAGCTGCATCCTATTTCTGAAACAGGACTGTTTCTGTATTATTCATAATTACTTTTTCCTACTGTTAGATTGTGCAACTTGGAAATAATGTGACACTTCTGAAAGAGAAATATTTTTTAATACGGAAATCTATTTTTTTCTACGAGGAAAGGGGTGGAAAGTACTCAGATAATAGCATTTCTCAGTAATCTTTAGCTGTAATGATCACAAAATGCTGCTGCCTCTCTTTAACACTTAGCTGCATGTGAATGTAAAACACCAAGACTCATCTCACATTCCTTCTCCTCCCAAAGGGTCACAATACACTAACACATTTCTGCAACCACAGAGGCCCACATGGCTCAGTTATCTTTCCCATACCATAAGACATGTACAAATGTGTGAGAGACAGCACCCTTGGATGCCAGGAGAGCATTTATGACACCTAGCTACATACTGCCTTCACTTTACAACAGATAGCACCATATCCCAGGCATCTGAATTCCTCAGCTCAGAAAAAAAAAAAAAACAAGCCAAAGAAAAACCCTGCTGCTTAGTCAACAACAGCAAAATAGAGGTGATGCTGCCAGAAGAGGTGAAATTTGGCCACACCAACAATTATCACCCTGTGTTCAAAGAACAGACTTCTGTCACAGTGGCACAGGGCATCAAGATCTCCTGAGGTAGGATATGGAAACAACCAGGACAGTCAAAAAAAGATGGTCTACACAGTGCCCTAAGGAACGCGGCCCTGTTCTTGTTAAGGCTGTGGACACGTCAGTGTACAACGCTGAGGACTGGAATCACAGTATGATGTGCACTTTTATGGCCTCAAGCTTCACTTTCAGTAGTGAAGCTTGCATTTGGGATGGTTTGAAGCCTGCATTTGGGATGATCTGAAGAGTTTTGATTTCACCTGCTATGCAGCATCTTGGTTCACAAGCCACCTCTCTTGGCACAAGTGACCTGTTCAGTTTAAGGCTTTCAGATATTTTCAGGGAGATAATTATAAGAAATTTGACATGTAAAGGGGATGAATCTTCAAAACTTCCTCAGGAGAAGAGCTAACAGTGGCCATAAATTTCAGTAGCTTCAGCAAACTCCTTTGCAACCCTCTACATTGCATTTTAAACAATAATAATGTGGAAAACATGGAACTGCACCATTATCTCAAAGGAGAAAGCAGAAATTCAAAGAAAAATCAAGCGGATTATTAAAACAGTGTGCTTTATATTGAGTCCAGAAAAAGGGACATAACAGAGAAAAATGACCCTTGTGTAACATAATGTTACTTTATCAAGTTCACAGAGTATTAATACGGGAATATAATGATTTCTCAAACATATTCTACAGTTAAATGTTAAATCTCGAGACCCATCCTGTGCATGGCTGCAATTAACATATACAGCCCTCCTATATAATAGCCTTGCTGTAACATCACATGTGGCTTACACAACACTGAATCCTGCCAAAATATCCCTGGTTATGCATCAATAAAGTCATGAATGCACAGCTCTGGGAATGGTGTTGGTTATGTTCTGCATGAGAATCAGTAGAGGGAACAAATAACACTGTGGCTTTTTGAGTTCTACGAAATAATGGAAATGGCATCTTTCTTTCCTCCTCTCAGTGGAGTAATGGAACAGTAGATAAACTGTGGAAAACCGCAGCTAAATATTTAAAACCCACAAGGAAAAAATCCTTTGAACAAATCAAGCTATTTCACTTACAGACTGGGAAGAAAAGAGAGACAGAAGGTTTGTTATTGTTATTTCTATTTTTAAATACATATGAGATGCTCAAATGCTATTTTGATAGGGGCTACATAAACACCAAAAGAAAGGACAGGATTTTTTTTCCATGATGTTCTTATATCTTTATAGTGGTAATCCAAACTTCAGCCTTTAGCAGCACCTTTTCCAATCAAGACATCTGGAAATGTCTCAAAACCATTTCAAAACTCAGTGGAAATACTGCAATATAAAACATGACCTTCAGGCCATCTGGAGCTATGATGGGCATTTGGAATTTCCAGGGATTTCCTCCAAAATGATGATGTTCAGTATCTGCTCTTTGCCCATCATCACACAGTTGATGTTTTTAATTTAAAGAATGCTCAAAGGCTGACAAAAAAAAAGTTACTTAGAAGTTTTGAAGCATGTTTGAGTTCACTAAGTAATTATATTTTTTAATATTATGTACCTAATTTTTTCCAATTTGAGAAGATTTTACTGTTAAAAAGACATTTACTTATCTAAGAGGATTATTAAGAAGCTAATGAGTATTTAAAAATATTTAAAGAAGGCTAAAGAAAATTGTGACTTGAAACAGAAATAAAAAGGACAATGAGAAGCATACAGGGAAGGAATTGAAGGTTATCTCTACATAACAGGACACGAACTGGCAACATAGTATATACACAAAACCTGGATCCTATTCTTCATTATGCTTTGAAGTAAAACCCGCACAGGTGCAGCGCATCTATAGTGAGAATGAGTACTTTACTGTCTCTGTTGATTTCATGATGATCAAACCAATTGCATAAGACGTTTAGTGTCCCTCTCCTAAGAGGAAAAAACCGTATTTCTCAGAGTTCCCAGGAGTTAACATGATAATCTAAACCATGATAATCATGATAATCTAAATCTAAACATGATAATCTAAATATAAATCACCAAAAAAAAGTATTTAAAAATACCCTGAGAAAGAAGTAAAGATAATCAAGTCAGACATAAATGACGATAAATTCCCTCAGTTCAGTGCCTGTGAGGACTAGACAGGTTGTCTTCATGCCTCAATGACAAGTCTATTACCACTGAGCATATACTCAGGTTTGCAGCTGAAAAATCATAAAATCTTTCCTAAACATTAATTTGTTTACATTTCACAGTCCACCAATAAGATTTAACCAGTACATTCTCCAGAAAAACTTGCATTCCTGACTACCCCCAGTCACACCTCGCTACAAATGCCTCAGTGGTGAGGCAAGACGCCTTGAACTGAATTCTTCATCTGCTTTGGATCCAACCTACTGTCTAGAACATAAGTTAAATTTCTGTAAAACACGAAGAACAGGAATCTAAAAAAACAAAAAAACAAACTAAGGATATTCTTAAGGTACTTGCTCCTGCATCTGAAAGCAGCTTTGCTCAGAAATTAAATTTGAGACAGTTTCACTACTTTGCATTTCAATATCTTTCACTGTAAGGTCTTTTTTACTTACTTAGCTAACTGAGCTTTTAAACAACACTGGGGATTGTATCGTTGATCCTGTTTCATGCCCAGATATGTTCAGACAGAATGTACAATGAGTTAGCTGATTTTTTGGGGTTTATATAAAAAAACCACAGAGCTATGCTGGGATGAGGATTCAGGAGCCCTGCCTCCCACCCTGGCACCACCGTGTGCACCACTAGCCAGCCACCATTCAGAGCTCAGTGCTAGCTTAGCTTGTCTGGCCCCGTAATAATGAAAGGAAGAAAGGATTTTTCACTAGGAATTTGGAGTATTTTCTCATTATAACCAACCAGCATGACCAGAAAAAAGACTCCTGATGCAATCTCTAGGCCCAGTTCTCACTCCCCCGCTGGCAGGGCCTGAAAGACTGCTGGGGCCACAAGCCCACTCCTCCGCGAGAGGGGAGGGAGAATGGGCTAAAACCAGATCCTGTCCATCAGGTCTTGTATCCTGCCTTCAGCACTGCCCAGAGCTTCACGGTTCAGGGAAAAGCAAACAAACAAACAAAAAATCCCCCCTGCTTCCCCCTTCCAGCACCCGTGGCCTGCGGTGCAGTAACCAAGGAAGCGGCTCGTCCCATTGCTGGCAGCCAGCCCTTCAAGAGATGAGGACTGGGCAAGGATAAATTCCAGCTAAAATCCCAACTCCAGTCTTGCTCTTCAGACCAAAACTAGAAAATAGGGCAGGATGGGCAGAATTTGGTGTTGTAAGGGCCCTCATGGCTGGAAACAAGGGCAGCTGAGCAAGCTCTTGGGGGAAATAGTGGCCTGGGGGAGGTCAGTGCACAGAGGGATAACCGTGCTTCTCCAATGGCGCTTCAGCAGTGTGCCTAGGGTGCTGATTTCTGCCCACCACAAAAGCAAGTCATCAGAGGGGGATTTTCTTCTTTCCTCTCTCAGAGTCACCCTCAGAAACACTACAGCAGCAGCTGAGGGGCCTTCTCCTGGAGAAGGCACAGCAGGAGTAATCCCACAGGTCGAGAGGCAAGGGCAGAGGCCGGAGGGCAGGGAAGGTCAGCGCTAGGCCGGCACGATGCGGAGTTGCCAAGGCAGGCAGAAAGTCTGTTCCTGGCTCCTCCAAGCCCAGCTGCAGGAAACTTAAGATGCACTTTGGGAGACGCAGGGACAAGGCCCACGGTAACCTGCAGCAACAGACAGCTGATGGCGTCTGGCCTGGGAGCAGGAGCGGGGGAGGGAAGGGCTCCGCGCTTTGTCCCCGCTGGTGTGACCGTGTTGTTCTGCTTGCAAAGCGCAGCCTCAGTGCGCTCATGGTTTCTTATGCAATGAGAATGTGTGCCCAGAGAGGCAGAGGAGGTGCCAGCTGACGCAGTGCAAGGGAGGTGAGAACGCTGTCAAGGTTTTGCTCTCTGCAAAGTGGGGGTGCACCTTTTCCAATACAGATGAAAGAAACAATGCAATGCCACAACACAAATTTGCACCACGCCATGGGAAGTCGTCAGCTATGTGCTCTGCTATGGACTTCCTTGGGTTAACACCTCTTTCACACAAAGTCCCAAGTCAGAGTGAATCTTCTGCTCTTGGTGGTGTCACAGCCCTGTACAACAGTAACAAGAGACAACCAGACCCACTGTGTGACTCCAGGTCTCAAGTCTTGCTGTTCCTGTACAGGGATAAAGACCACCATGCTTGTCCACTGAGGCTGAAGGTGCACTTCTCACTCCTGAGGCTTGTTGTAACCCTGAGAAGGTGCTGGGGGAACTAGTGGGGTCCGAGTGGTTTGTACCACCCCATACACAAACCAAGGCCTCAGACAGGAATAATCTATATAATGCTTCCAACTCCAGTCCAACATGTGGAACTTTCTCCTCTCTGTCACCAGATTTTCACTTTCCTTTTCAATAAAACAGAAATAACTGGAATTTAATTTTCCCTCATGGAATTTTGTGATTACATGAGGTTGTGCAGGATAAGCACATACTAGATCCATTCTCCTTCTCCCCTGCCACCTATTCCTTCCATCAGGTCCATTCTTTGGCGCTGTCATCACCCTGTCATATGATCTGCTTTTCACAATCTCGGGAGACTTTGGTCACAGTGAGACTTGTGGCCTTCCTAACAGCTTCTACACAAGCCCATCATTGCTAGTAACTGAGCATAGGACAGTGGAGGCAGGCAGCATTTCTGTTGAAAGCCATCTTGGATCTGCCTACTAAGAAGGCCAGGCAGACAATAACACAAGCTTCTTGTACCAGATCATGCAGTAGTCTGTTTCCTGCAAAAGCCAACTCATTCAGAAGAAAGCAAAAATAAGTTAGAGTACCTAGCCAGGTGCAAAGCAGAGTGGATAGAAATATGTCTCTCTTTCCTTCCCTGACAGGGCAGCCGAAGAAACATTGTTACATTGTGAATTTTTTCTGCCTGCTTTTACCCCCCATATGATTTCATTTATCTTACCATGGTTTCTGGCTAGTAGCAGAAACAAGAAATTAATTTAAATATGTTTGAATCTGGAACCAAACTTTCTTATAAAACAGGAATGTTTTGGTTTGTGTGTGTTTTGATTTAACCCATTATTTTGCTGCATTAATCCAATTAGAAATCTGAATGCATCTGACACAAAAGTTAAAGCTCTGAATCCGTTGCTTCATCTTTAGCAGAAACAAAATAAAAATAAGGATATGGGAATTGAAAAGGAAATTGACAAAACACTTTCCTAAGGGCAACTGCTAAATTTCACAAAAATGTGCTACCTGCAGATATGGAATATCACCTTTCCACTTGAGATACTACAGGTCCTGGTTATCAGTGCTGATTTTCAGGGTGCTAAGCTGGACTTAACAACTTCATTCCAAATACTGCCAAGCACACTGGGATTTTAAGAGAGAGAAATTCTCTTTCTTCCTGAAATTAACTCTTTGCCTCTGATAAGGAAGGCCAAAAAAGCAAGCTGACTGTAGAGGATTCAGAGGCTGCACAGACTGAAAGGAAAAACCATAAAGCACTATCTTTTCCTCCAAACAGGCACAAGCACTGCTTTTTTTGGACATGGGCGACTTAGGATTTGAAGATCTTTGCTGGCACATATTTAATCACCATGTTTTTTACTAACTTCTCTGCATGACGAGTTTTTTTTGTTGAAATGAGGTCACTATGTTTTACCTTTTCCTCCCATGCTGGGACTGTTTGCTGTGTCAATTTGCGTAGCTTAGAAAAATATATGCACATCCTCTGAGCTGCATCCTGGCCCTGTAAAGCAAAGCCAGTTTTGGTTTCCTTCACTTGGCAGTAGTGGAAGCTGGGAGCCTTTGGGTGCACGGATTGCCCTCCACTGGGCATGCACCTCTCCCAGGTCACAGGGGATACTGAGCAGCTTTGGCCTTGAAAGTACAGGGTAATGATGTGCCTCACCAGGACTGACCTCTCAGGAGCCATCTCTCACTGGGGAGTAAGCGGGAGCCTGGCTCGTGTCTCCTGTGCAACTTCAGGGAGAGGCTCTGACCCTCTGCCTCTCAGCAGCACCACATGGTAACCCACTGCTCTTGTCATTTCTGTCATTCCTGCCACCCTCCATGGAGGAGTTTTGCATGTGTGCTCCAAGCTGCACTTATTGACCTCCTCTATCTTTCCAGTTCTCCTCATCCTCTTCACAAGTAACTCGACCCTTTCAACAGCAGTTCAAGTAAAACTAAGAATTTCAAGAGAGGGTGGACACCGTTGATATGTACCCAGCCCAAAATATATCTGCCAAACTCTAGAGCCATGAGCCAGCTGGCCTAGGCAGGGTGGAGAGGGAAGGAGTCCTGGGCAGTCCAGTCCACTGCTCAAATTTGATTCAGGAAAAAAGCCTTTAATGCGACAACACACACACAGGACACCTCTTCCCAGTTCTACACAACCAATGTCCCTGGACAACTTTGATCAGTATGCTGTCTGGAATGAGTAAGGTTCAGTGTATAGTGACTTCAGTCACTCAGCCTCCCAAGTCAGCCCTGGAAGAAAGGAGCAAACAAATACAGCCATTTGCTCCTTTCCCCAGTTTGAACTTGCAACAATTTATGGCCTTCCCCAAAGATGGGCTGCTCTCTTGTCGCCGACCTTTGCTGTAAAACTCCAGCATTGTCATTACCTCCATTAGAGCCTTCTGAGTTGGTCCTATTGCCCTATGAGCCTGGCACTGGCTAAGGACACACCAGACAGCAGCACCCTGTTTACATGCACGCTCTGTTTACATGGCAGAGACCCAACAACTCATCAACCTCCTTAGAAGCCATGAGAAGATATGGGAAGCAAGCAGAATAATGTTTGTTCTGACCCCTAACCACTCTGGCTCCACAACAGCAACATGGTGAAGACATTTGATAAAAAAGTAGACTTCAATTAAGTAACTCTTGTCCTTGCCAAACACTAATCTCAGTCCCTTTGGAAGGCTCTCTCTGGAGTTCTTAGTCTTACCCAGACAAGTAGGGTATTCCACAGCTGAGCACTCTCTGTGCCTTGTCCTTGTGCTCTCCAGTCCCTTGCTTTTTGGGAATTAGAGCTTGGGGAGGTCAGAAGCCCCAGTCACATCAAATGAAGCTTTAGGGCAGACAGCCCTAAATTATTAATGCTTTTAAATACTAAGTGCACTTGGGAACCAATTGAGCCTCCAGCACACAGGCTGTGCACCAACATGGCCCCAAAGGGGTCACAGGAAAAAACCTCACTAAGGATTGTGAAACAGCAGTTCTGTTTGCATTGACACATTTGTCTCTCCCCTGGACAGAGGATACACACAGTCATGAATCACCCTATTTGTACGCATGTCCGCTTTTCTCTTGCTATTTCAGCCACTCCTTGTCCCTGGGAGACACACAGCGGTCCTAACCAAAGTTCCATTTTATTTACATCCAAGAAGGTAGTCTTGCAAGTTGCAAGATGACCTTTCAGTCATATGGCAAGAGAATCATACCTCCACATCTACAATTTTTCTTGATTCTGCCACTGGAAAGACTGCAATTCACTAATGTATCTCTGCTATGCCCAGTTTGGTATTTCTCTTTAATCACATCCCTTTAAAACTTACTTTATTGACAATTTACTTCTGTAAACTTCCATTTTGTTTTTGATTTAGTTTAACCCCCTATGACATCCTACCTCTGGCCCCTCACTACTACCACAACTAGCCTGCAGATAACAACTCTGACTTGGGTGTCGTGTTTATTAACAGTTTGCTGTTTTCATGCAGCTTTAATTTTCAAGAGGAACTGAGGCTGATTTTTGCTCCTGTTTCAACATTTGGCAAATGCATGAAATTCCACATGTTGTAGGAAACAGGAAGAAAGCTTCAACTGTTTAGAATGTTCATGCACAAACAATACAATCAAAATACATGCTCCTCCTGTTTACCTCCTCCACACCTCCATATTTCTGTTCTCTTTCTCTGCCCTTCTGGGAATGTATCTCTTTCACTTCTGCTCGTCTCTCTCCCACACTCACAGGCATACACTGATTTGTTTTTGCTAGGTCACTTGTGATTAAAGCTCTGGATACACTAGTTTATTGCAGGGTTGTCCTGGCTTCATAGGTTGTTTGCTGTTTTGTTATTATAGTGCTGAAGCCTCATTCTTGCAGTTTGCTGCCTTTCACACACACACCACCACAACATATTTAGATTGAAATGGCCAACACGAAAATTTACTCGGGGTTTGCAAACAATTTGAAACGGAATAAGGGAAAAGGGGGTTACAGATCCTGGGAATGCAGCCTCCCTGCCCCGCCTGACTTCTCTGAGTGTTTGCCATTTTTTCTGTGGTACTGGAATAAAAAGCTTCAAGTGCCACAAAAGCTGCATGACTGTTTGCTTTGCTTGGCTGCAGAAACTCAGGCACAGCATATTCATCTGGGAAGCTGCTAGTTGGGGCTGGGGGAAATCGCTGGTCCCTTTTGGCTATAGAGACTTTGAAATAGCTTTAACAAGTTGCATTTGGCTTTCTGAGTGACAGGCAACACAAACAACTGAAAACCTCTAAAAATTATTATGGATGTATTTACACTTAACAAATACAAGAGCAAGCCCCTCCTCCTCAAATGTGTTTCAGCCCCTTCCAAAAAAGGGGGATTTCAAAAGCAAAGCTCACAGCAGACAGAATTTCCGTTCTATTTTGAAAAGTTCTGTGTATACCTACTGCATTCCTCTTCTTCCTCCTCCCACCAAAAAAAAAAAAAAAAAGAAAAAAAAAAAAAAGCCAAACTTCTGGGCATAGCTTAAAAGCCACAAAACCTCCTCCATGTGTGTATTCTCCAGCTCCACTGCAGATACTTGGAGTTACATAAAACTGGGCAGTTAGTGATTCTGGCAGCTGAAAAATTACAAAGTTCAGGGTCTGAGGAGGGCGTGGGCCAAGCTGAAGTTTTCCAGAGAGCTGTACCAGATGGAGCAGAGAAAAAATGCTTCTCTTTCGGCTCAGGAAGGAGAGTTAAAAGCCCTGAACCTTAAACAAATTTCAGGAAATTTCTCCATTCCCTGTGAACACTGGTATTGGTAGTGCTGGTTATCAAGGATGATTTGGACCTTAAAAAGCAATGAATGCCTTTGTGGCAATGTGGCACATGACAATGCAATGCCTTTACAGTGACACACAGAGAATGATGTGCTCCAGTTACCCCCCAGGGCTGTGTGAGCCTTCTCCCTTATGAACCAGCATGTTTCCATTTCCAACTGGATGGCTGATGCATAAAGATGAAATTGAAGTGCATCATGTAATAAACTGGACTAGCTACCAAATGTGCTCCAAGTCAGCACATGTACACTAGAATATGGTTTTATGTTAGAACATCTGTTTGTTGGGATGATGGTAAATTTAACTGTTATATTTAAATTATAATAACTCCTCAGATTTGGACTTAAAACTATCCAAGTAGGAAGAGTCACACTTCTTATCTAAGTGCTAAATAGTGTGTTAGTTAGCACATGCTGTAAGATGTTGGAATTTTTCAGTGTAAGTAGTCCCAACTGTGTTTTAAAACACCCTGGCTACTCAGGTTTAATTTTCTACCTCTGGACAGAGTTTAAAAATATGCTTTCAACTGTGACCAGCTGTGACCACACTAAAGGCAAAATAGCCTTGAACCATGTGTTAGTCAACAAAGAGTGGGATATTGTGTCCAGCTCACTGCATACACTGCAAGAAAGACATTTGCAAGCTGAAGTGAAGTCCAGTGAGGGGACCCTAAAATGGTTAGGGGCTGGCATATAAGAAAGGCTGGGAGAGCTCAAATTCTTCAGCCTAGAGAGAACTAAGGCAGAAGAGTTTGTTTAAGAAAACTAAGTATTTGATTTTTATTATTTTAAGAAAAATGCTGCTTAACAAGCACAATTAAGATGCTTTTCAGAAGATAATTTGTCCACTAGGAACTGGAATAATTCACTTCACATTGAATGGAAACCAGTCATTTGATTTTTGATTCTTTTTTCTTATATGGAAACCAGCCCAAATGACCTGGAGAGGAGACCCTGTATATAACACATTACCAAGTACTACAAGGAACTGATTCATATAGTATTAACAATGGAAATTTGTTTTAAAGACTGAATTTTCTGCTTGGTGTCATCAGTTCTCAGTGAAATAAACATGGCAAGGTTGAATTTTATTACCTATTAACTGTGAACACAAAAGACAAACTTCTCCAACTCAGCAGGGAATCAGTCAGCTAACTAAATAAAGTAACTACGTATGTACAATGCGGTCTTGGTAAAGTCACTCCAAAGCTTACCACTGGAGATTATGGTTCTGCAGCAGTTGAAATTAAAATAACAGTTGGTTATGTGGTACAGTTGGTTATGTGGTACAGCTCTGGCTATGCATTCCCATTCCTCCCTTACACCCAACACTACACCTTTTACCAAGCTGTTTCCCTGATCTAGGTCAACATAAAGCTCACCAAACAAAAATTAACATGGTCTTTGGTACCAAACAGGATCATAATAATAGCTAAAGCTACAGGCAAGAAACAATATTTAATTTCAATTTCCCATTTCATTTTAGACAGCTGCAATTTTCCTCAGATTTGGGAGTTGTGGGGATTATGAAGTTTTGGAAGATTCAAGAAAGTGATCGTTCTTATATGCAAAATAAAACTTCAACGTGCTTTCTCTGTTACTGCCAGTTCACATTCCTTAGGAAAAAGTTGAAGTGAAAATTAACGAAATTCAATGAATCTTTGCTGGAAGATGTTTTCTTTATAATGAAAATATAGGCATGTCATAACAATACTTTGGAATACAGAAAGCATTTCAGCTATTTTTATAGTCTTAGAGAACATTATGTAATTTGTTACTTAGAGGCCATTAAGCTAAAAAAAGAAGAAGAAGAAAAAAAAAAAAGACATACCAAATAAAAAATATTAAAAACCCCCCTTCCCCCTCTTGTAGGATCCAGGGCTCTGACCCTGCTAAGACCTTCAGTCTGGCAAGTAACTATTGCAAGTTCCAGCTGCACCAAAGCTTTCTCCCTCTATGCTGGAGTGCCTTTGCAGACTACAGTGATCTGCACAAGTCAATTTTTTTCCTCTCTGTCTGGGATCTGGCAATGGCCCCCTGCAACTTAACTGCTCTCCCCACAAGTCTTTTCTCCAGGCTGTGTGTTGACCTGGCAAATGCTTCTAGCTGTAAGGAGATGAAAAGAAGGTAAGGAAAAAATGGGAAAAAAAGTGCAAGCCCTGCAGATGAAAGTCTGAGGCAGTGTTTTCCTTTCCAAAGTGCTGCTACATTCCCATAAGCTTGTGGTTTCCTGCATTCTGTTAGAGGGCTTTTTTCTTTTTCTTTTTCCTTTTTTTCAAATCCTTCTGGTGATATCTGAAGAGGGAAAATGTCCAGCACTAACAGGAGGCCTTTTGTTCTATTCGTTTCTAAGTGGACTTTAACCCAGTTACTACAGACTGAGTCACTGTAGAAACAAACAAAATAAAAGCTCTCTGTTTTGTCCCTCTGGACAGGTCAGGGACATGTTAAATTCTGTTCTCCCTTTCCTACTTTTTGGAAGCAGTACCAGACCTGGCATTGCACTGCAAAAATAATGAACATAGCTTATGGCTGTTCTTTTTTATATGTCCTGGCAACCCCTACAGAGCTGATATTCCAATAGAGCTAGCATTTCATTAACAAAATAAACACACAAAGGGCATATCTTTGGGTAATAAGATGAAATTAAACAAGAGAAAGGCTGGTTACCAGGAACTGGTAAGATATGAGTAAATGTGACACATATAGGTGCATATCTGAGCTATTTTGGCACCTTGTCAGATCTCAAATTTTTAACAACTCACAGCAAATAACTGCTTGTTTCTGAATATGACTGTAAGATTCACTCACTTTCAGGGTGAGTTTTACGCTGAATCTGAGAGCTGATTTTCAGTCATTTGTTGCAGTTCTGATTGCTATGACAAGTTATATCCTGTCCCTATACATCAATTTTAGGGTAAATCATTATCTATTTAGATTCCAACCACCTAAATTAAAACATCTACAAGAAAAGCATCCTGGGGCTTACTGATCTCTGGAGGCTCTGGAAAATCTTTGCACAAGAGGATTGCTCCTCCTCTTTTCCCCTTCTCTCATCAGCCCAGCTTTCCCTGAAAATTTTTTAACTCTTTAGTGTCCCCTTATTTGTGAGCTCTCAGCTTGGGCAAAACACCTGCCCGTTGTGGCTGGCAAGTGCAGAAGCTGCCCATAAGCTTGCTTTTGCCCCTCTTTTGTGCCCTGCTATAGCTGGTTACACAGCTGCTTATCTGAAAACACTGTTTTTTTCCAACAGCCCTCTTCCTGGTCCAGTTTGGTTTTAAGGTAGGGAAGTTTTATACTGGGGAGAAGTTAGTAGGAGGAAGAAATACTAGTAGGAAGTACTTAGTAGCAGTAGAAATATGTTTTTCAGATGGGCAGTGGGTTGTCATGCAAAGCTAGGACAGAGAGAAACTGCAGCACTTAAGAGAGAGGATTTTGTACAAGAACATGACCATGCAGTGCTGCATGGAGAACCAAACACAGGTAAAACCA